>NC_082344.1:5273353-5631686 GCF_027477595.1 Haemorhous mexicanus
TAAAAACATCATGTTTCAAACCCAGCAGTTGTCAGAAATAAAGATACCTTTTGGTTTAAGTGATGGCTAAACTTTTTCCAGCTGTTGCTCTTGTTAAAGAATTTAAATCTGGGAGGAAGTGAAGGCTTTTCACTGTACTACTCCTCCACCTGAGGTACTGCTTTAGTTCACTGCACTCGAGAAATTCACTAATCTTTCTGAGCAGAGGAGCTGGACACGGGTTTGTTTAGTTTAGTGTGCAGGTTCTGCCTGATCCACCCTGTTTTCTGTGATCTGTGTATCCAAGGACAGTGAACCCCTTAGACTATGCCTGATTACTTGACCCAGGAGGTCTTCCCAATTCCTGGACTAGGTGCCTGTGCCAGACATAGCCTGAATCTACATCAGGGTGAGATCCTGGGCTCAAATTGGCTTCCACTTTACCATTGTTTCTCCTTAGAGGCAATCCAGGTGAATAGACTGGATGTGAGGTTTAACACACTCTGACAGGTCCCAGATCTGTTTGAGGGCAAAGAGGGAATGTCAAGATTGGAAAGCACGCCAGGCTATCTCCAGCAGGGATCTGGGCAAGACCTTAGAAGACCTGTTGCCTACAAAGTATCTGGAGAGATTTCATCTGCTTAATTTCTCATGTTTCTTGAGTTTGTTTCATTACAAACCTTCTGGTCATTCAACATAATGTTGCAAAGACTGTGACCTGGATTCTTCATGGTATCCATGGAAGATGTGGGCAATTCCTAGGAGAGGAGAGATTCTTAAATCTATTTCAGTAGCTCAAAATCAGGCAGCTTTCTTTACAGGGGCATGTTTATCACTGTAAATCCTGAACATTACCTACCTTCTGCTAGTGCCTGGAGCTTTGCTGTCATTGCTGATACTGCATTTCTGGCACTGAAGACCTGTGCCCAAAATTAAGATAATATGTGTTCAGTTTGCTGATTGTTTCTCCAGAAAATGCTTTTGCTGAATTAATATCCCACTTTCTGTTTGAAAATCTGAGTTCTATACAAAAATTACTCCAAGTTTCTTATTTTCTTCTGTATGTGACAGTATTTAATGATATGGGGAAAATATAGAAAATAAGGTGTTTTTTTTTTTTTTAACTTGATTTTTTTTTAAATGCACAGATAATCAGGAATAAAAAATTAAGGTGCATAAGTAAGTCTACACGGTGCTATGAATTAAATGGATTAAAAGGTCCATTTACTGTGAGGGTGGTGAGGCACTGGCACAGTTTCCCCGAGAAGCTGTGGCTGTCCCATCCTTGGCAGTGTCCAAGGCCAGGCTGGATGGAGTTTGGAGCAACCTGGGATAGTGAAGGTGCCCCTGCCCCTGGCAGAGGGGTTGGAACTAAATGATCTTTAAGGCCACTTCCAGCTCCAATCATTCTGATTTTATACTCAGCTTCCCTTACATATATTTGTGACATAGTAGGCCTGTGCTAAAAGTATTTTTATTCTATAATCTGAGGGCAGAAAATAACACCAGTAATCCTTTCAGGTCACTTCTTTTTAGCAGCAGCTGCCTCAATCCAAGACATTGAGTGCCTTTCCTGCAAGGAAAGGGTTATCTCTCCTCTCAAATGTGAGAGCACACCCTGCTCTAGCCTGCAGGCACACAGATAATAATAACATGGAAGGATGGCAGCCTGTGCTCTGGAACGGTTTATGAGGAGGAAGTCCGCAATTACATATTTCTGGGCAAACATTAACCAAGGCTGAAGCCTAGCTTCGAAGAAAAACAACAGGCTGGAACCTCCAGTAATATAGCTGTTATGTGGACTGGAAAGAGCAGTCATGCATTCATGGAGCATTAGAAGCTAAGTAAGAATAGCACGACAACAAAGCAAAAGGCTTGATAATATTAGCACATCCTGGTGTGAGCCTGCAGAAAGCATCTCTGCCCCTGCCCAGCCCTCCAGTGATATTGGAAAGACCAAGGGGATTTTTTTTTAAGTACTCTCTAGCTCTCTTAAAACAGACCTAAGCCAAAGTAATGGGACTATTGTTTGCTGTGCTCATGGCCTAATCCATTTATATCGGTGGTTTCAGAGCTTGCCACCACACACTGAAGTTTCCCCTTTAAAAAACAAGTTACTTTGGGCATCTCTCAATCACTGCGGTTACCACGCTAGAAACAATTGCCATTCTGTGCTGTGGTTTTGTAAGGCAGCAGTCTTATTTAGAGCTTTGTGTGCTAAACTCGGGTATGCCCATTCTATTACGGACACTCTGTACCTAAAAATGGAATTGTTACACTAAAATTAAGGAGACAGCCAAATGATACATACTTCCTCTGCTTTGTTTTTTCTGACAGACCACAATTGCTGCAGAGAAGCTGTCCAGTCATTACTGCAAACTCTGGGGAAAAGGAGTGACAGAATTTAGACCTGTATGGGAGAGGAGCGTTAGTCTAAAGAGACACTTGCTGTGGCAAGCATAATATGTAGATTTGGAAAAAGTCCAAAAGATGAAGATACATACATTACTGCTGCTGGGGGGAAGGAAGGGAATCTTAAATGTCTCCATAGAGAATATTTACTTGGCTTTTCTTCCTTTCCTTTTTTTAAAGGGCAAGACAGCTGTGTCTGAGAAGCCTTACACTTGGATTAGGCTATTTGGTTCAGGTTTAATGGTAAAAGTTAATTTATTCTGTTGTTAGCTGGGCTAAAATCAGAAAATAGGATTACTGTCCTAACATCCTTCACTGCTAGGGCAGGCACTTACCTACCCACTCCTGTTAGTGACCTGAAATCATTAACATCCAAAGCCCTTAAGGAAGCTAAAATGAACTTACTGGTTCAGCTGGCTTCACTGGGGACAGTTGTTCCTGCCCCAGTGCTGTCTTCACAATTAGCAGTGATTAACAGTCCTCCTGCAACCAATACTCCACAGCGAGACTGGAATGGAAAATGCAGCCTTGGGGACTATGTGAGGTCTCTCCCAACAACAAATTATCTTCAAAAAGCAGCTGATCCCACTTTGCCTTGTTCTGATAATGGAAAACTGTGTTCTTTGGTTTTGTCTTTTCCCTTCTCTTCTGTGCCCCATACTGTATGCTTTTTAATGCCAAAGTAGCTTTTAAAGGCACCCCCTCCACCCCCAAGTGTTTTAGCAGGTTAATCTTCTGGAATATTTTAACAAAACACAAACTATGACATTCAGTCACAGAGTGATTTCTGCTTGCATTTTGAAAACCCAGAATATTTCTAGATAAGTACCAGTAGATTATTTTAGATACACCAGAAGAGATTGGGTTTGGCATTTTGGAAAGGTCCCAGTTCAGAGGGATAGAAAGAACTGGCCTGTTCTGATGAGTATGGCTGGATTGTATCATAATTAAGGAATGAAGAATTCTGACTCCTAAATAGGTAAAATTCAGAATATTTTAATCTAACCTGAATAAAGCCATGTTTGTGTTTAAATAAGTAAGATGAATAATGGAATAATGGGAGGTAACAGAGTTTCACTTCTTGTAAAAGGAGTGCAAGTATAAACTTGACAAAAACCTGCTTTTTTAGTTTGTTTTGAGGATGGACAAATCACAGCTTAAAGAGTTGCACAGGTCCTTGGCCTGTCCTTTCATAGTTTACTGCATCTTTCAAACTATGGTTTCAGAGGCTGAACATGGATTTAGGTTAATCTTTCAGTGATGCATCTATATAAGCTTTTAGATGTTGATATAGGAGTAAACTTGGTTCCTTCTTGTCTTCTAGTGATGTGTCCTTCTCCTTTTGGGAAACTTAGCACAAATCAGTGAACCAGCAAAGGATGAGAATCTAAGCAGAATATTCAAGTCAGATTTTTTTTTTTTTTTGCCTGTTTCAGAAGTTACTCATTGCATTGTCATTCATAATCGTCTTCCCGTGTGACAGGATGGGCTCATCAGATCCCAGGGAGATAAAGCGGAATTTGTCAGCTCCTAGGGGGCCAAAGTAAGCATCCTTCTGACTAACAGTCTTTGAGCACTGTGTCAGGAGTTATGGGAATTTGGAGTTACGTGCTGCTGTTGAGTGGCACAGCAAAATATGGTTGTGTAAGTGTGGTTAGTGGTTAATGATTTCTTTTTTTGTCTTTCCTTCTCTGCCTTCTGTGCTCCTTGCTCTGTACACAAGAGCAGGAAGGAGGATTTGGATGGAGCAATGCAGCCTCTTCATCTTTTCCTAAATGAGTCAATATTGTTGCTATTTCTAGAAAGTCATCTTTGGTCTTTTCTAAAAGACCATCAAGAGATGAGAGACATCTTTGACACGGCAGTCTGGAAGGTTGAGAGTTCTCTGGCACACCAGGAGCTCTGCCTGCTGGCTCTTCTGATTGCAAGCATAGCATATATTTTACATTCTCCCAGAGTCTCATTTTGCCTCCCTATTGCACCGCTTCAGAGCACGAGCCTCTGCAGCACTGGGTGTGAGAGAGACCCTTGTGTAGGCAGCACTGTGTTGACAAGTGCCTTGTACCATCTGCTTCCTTCCTCCACAAATCCATCAGCATCCATGCAGCAGCTTGTACTTGCTAAGAGCACTGCAAGGAGATGTGATTTGGATTTAATCATTAGCAAATGTCCCTAGACTGCTTCTCAGCTGCCCCATCTGAGTTTAATTCCAGGAGAAGGAAACTGATGTATTCCTGCTTTCAGGTGTAATTACTTCAAGACAGATTGACCGTTTAAGCACACACGACACTGCTTAGCTTTAATTAGAGTAAATTGGCAGAATTTATATGACCGGTAGTTTTGGGGACTGTCAGATGCATGAAAGTATATTTTGCATATCATTTCCTGCTGAGGCTGAGACCAAGGTACTAGCTGAAAGGCTTGTAATTAGGATAAAAACACTTTGTAAATTTAACCCTATCTCCATTAGGAGCCAAGTGGAACTGGCTGGGGAAGGGGGTGGTGCTCCGGGGAGACAAAAATATTTGAAAGAGAATGAGAAGCAAGAAGTACCTGGAGACTGTGCAATAACACAGACAAGTGTTATTGCCAAACTGGAGTCTTTGTGATTTGTGAGTGTGTAAGTAAGATTGATAAATCCCAAAGATAATTTTTTTCTAGAAGGCTGTTCCAGTATATTGTATGACCCCAGTGTTGATATAAGTGAAATTGAAAAAGAGGTTTGGCTAGATGTTCTGTCACAACAGTTCCTAGTGCACCAATTCAGAGTGCCCTGGAATAATGTCAGCTTTTGCTGGATCCGTTCCTGACTTGACCCTCAGCTGCAACAGCAGGTCAAGCAATGATGTTTTAGTACATAAAGAGGCCCCAGATAATTGGCTGAGCAGCAAGGCAGCAAGGGAAGCACTGTTGAGCCCCTTCTGTAATGAGCAACCTGGAGGGAAGGGCCTCTCATTGCTGTGCCATAGACCTCCTTCCTGGTTGGAGAAGCTCTTTCCCAAACCAGGAGCGGAGGCTGCCTTGTGCCAAGCACCTGTTGATGGATGTTTTCAGTGTAGTTTGGATGCAGTTTACAGTCTGTCTCTGCCTGGCAGCTGGGGAATCTCCAGTTAAAAAATTGTGGAAGGTGAAGGGTCTTCAGTTTTCCCAAAGAAGGAATAGCTGACCACAGGTTCAAATTCAATTAAATTATTGGCACAGGGTTTGCTAACTGATCTCTGCTTAATGTTGGGAGATCTTACTGATGGTATTCTGTAAGAATAGAGTTGGAAACAGAAGGGTTTTTTTTTTCTGGAATAGACCAAATTGTATTAGTTTCTGTTTTATTGCTTGGCACATAAAAGGTGGCTGTATCACCTTGCTGATTTGAAGTTTCGTGAAAAGGCTTGGTGGAAGTGGTCTCACACATCTTCTGTGATGAGGTCAGGATGGAATAGGAATCTGTTTGCCTGAAGATGCTGCAAATATGGTGGGTCCAACATACTTAAGTATACTGCTTTTCATTATCTGCATAATTTGTCCTGGGCCTGAGACCTGTGAGGAAAGTGGAGGGGGAGCTGTGGTCTTTCACACTTGGGCACCAATATTTAAGTTGCTGAGCAGCTCAGAGTTCTGAGGGGAGTTTTTATTTCTGTGTCAGCTGTACCTGCCTAGGCACATCTTTGCTTTAATTTGGTGCAAGTGCACGACTATCCAAACATTATATATGTGGGTCCAATAGTCCCCAGAAAACTGTGTTTTCTCTATTCAAAGCAATGGAGTCTGTAGATGGATAGAGGTGGTTATTTTGTGTTAATTATGAGAGAGGCCAGTCTGGCTGCTCCTTGTTTCTTGCTGCTTTCACGGGGTTTTTGCTTCCGTGACTGAGTTTAAATACAATCAACAAAACCTGCATCTGCTGATGAGTTAAGAGCTTGCTGTCAGCACCCATTCTCCCAGCACAGTATCAGTACTTCAGATTTCAGTCACCCTAATCTCTCTGCTTTCAGAAATGGAGTCCTGCATCCCTGAAAATGAGATGCAGCGGAAATTCTGTTGATCTTTCTTCCCGAGATCATGCATTAACAGCATTCTGGCAGGACTAAGGTAAGAAAGTTTGAGGAAAATCTCTGAGCTCCTTGCTGTTCATTGTTCTCCTTCTCTTAATGCAAACATTGTCATAGCAATTTCTGATAAGAAGCAGTTTTTCTGAAGTCCATGTGTTCCAGGCTTAAGTGAAATGACAAAAATAAGAGCTCAAGATGAATAACAAGTATTTAGTGTGGCAGAGGAATGGTGATGGTCCTAGTGTGATGTGCATTTGCTTCTAAGCCCAGCACAGATATTTTTTCCTGTCCCTTTTATTTTTAGCAGGATGCTGGGGATGCAAAACAAATATGAAATGTTTAGAGCAGCAGTTTATGCTGTGACTAATCTGTCTTCTGTGAAGCTAATAATCCTCCCTAAATTCTTCTACAGGGGAAGTCATAGATTTGTACTTTTCACTGCATGGCACATCACAAACCAGAAACGTGGTTAATGGCTGCTAATAAGGCCCTGAATTCTCTTCTTCAGGGAGCCTTCCCTCGAGAGAGCCGTTATCGTTAATCTGGTTAAATCTGGATGTTTCCCCTTCTTTTCTTATATTGTTTGTTCTGCTTTGAGGTAGTTACAGTTCATTTATGTCTAGCGAAGGGACAAGTGGTGTTTGCCAGAGCCGGCTGCAGGGGCCGATGGGCGCCCGTTTGCACGGGCCTCCTTACAAAGGCAGACCACATCCTGGCCAGCACAAAGTGCTGTCTGATCCACAGCCGGCACACACCAGTGCCTGCCTGGAGCCCTGCCAGCCTGTGGGCAGCCTTTGTGAGGAGCCACTGTGTTAGTCTGCGTGGAAGTCAAAGGAAGGGATAAACCAACTAAATTAATCTTTCTTTCCATTCTCTGGCAGAGCTTCCACCAGTCAAAATATGCATGTGATTCACTGCAGTATAAATTTTTCCTGTGCTTTTTGTTTGCTGTCATCTAGGAGAAAAGTGGTGTGTCATTCACTCAGCTGCTTCACTGGGAGCAGAACACAGAGAAAATTAAAACACCCTATCTTGGATATCTTCTTGCAAAGATATTCTTGCTTCACGCGTAAGAAGTATCTTTGCAACCAACTGATAAGTACAACATATCATCTTCCATCAAACAAGTTTTAAACCCCCCATGCAGCTCAGGTTCCAGGATTTAAACTTCCAACTCTTGCTAAAATGGGTGGGTAAGCAGCTATGCCTAACTCATAAAACAGAAAACCTGAGCTTGTGGGGAAGAGGGTGAAGGTGCTGTTGTAAGACAAATACAAATCATTATTTTCTGCCAGTTAAGGATAGCAAAAGGAATCCACAAAGTGGGTTTGGTGACAGAGTTGGAGATATTACCCCTTACTTCCTTGATTTTGGAGGTGTTAAAAAAATAATCAGAGGAACAACTGGTTTTCTTTTCATTTAAACAGCACAATAAAATATGAACTCTGTGGAATGCTATGCAACTTAAGGTGATTTTTAAAATGAGTACAGCTGCATAGGTTTGGGTTTTTTGAGCCTTGCATTGCATTTCTTAGTTGAGAGAATTATCATGTGGCCACAGGGTTTTAATAAACCTTTTTGCAGCTAAAATAAAATGTTGAGGTTTGATGGGAAAGCAGATTGAAGTGGAACATTGGTTACATCAGTAAATGTGCCTTATTCTCAATTGGCAGTGGTGAGTGTGAGTCAGTTTGTTTCAGCCTCTAAAAATACCATATGTCTTTATAATTCCAAACAAGTCCTTAAGATGGACAGAAGAAGTGTGCTTTTTTTTTTGCTTAAATATGGCTGGTGAATATCTCTGAAAACACAGCAACCCACATCCTGGTTGACCACTGCTGTTCACCTCATCAAAAAGAGTGACCTCACAAAGGTAGGAGCCTTCAGTTTGCAGTGGGGATGCTGCTCCTCTGCTTCGTGTTTGCAGGTGCTGGAGAACAAAGTCCTGGCATAAACAGGTGAGTTTTCCATTCAAGCTGATGGGAGTTGTCCCCATCTGTGCCAAGAATAAACTCTTTTAAAATGCACTTGTGGGTGAATTCCTCACAGATTTTGTTTATCCAATTTTGTGTAAACATGTTGTCCTAAAAACTACTGTGTGAGCCCAGCTTTACCACATGATTCAGTACCAAACTATGTGAAATTAGCCCTTTTTCTTTGGATCTCATGGGTTTGACCTGAGAATATTTCTGAGGTTTTTAGTTTACATGAATCTCAAAGTTGAGCAAAATTAACGATTTTGTTTAAACCAACAAAAGTGCTTGGAGAAAATACCTATTTCCTAGAATAATTGTTGAGATGGTCATTGGTTTCAGACCTTTCAAAGTAGGCAAATACACTGAATGGGACCCCTTTTTTCCACTGACTTCATTAAAATGTGTTCCTGGTCAAAGTCTGAAAGGAGGTAGGTTTGTGTTTTATTGGGAAGAGACCAGCCACTCACTGTTGGGACTCAAATCCCTTTGTCTTGAAATCTTGGACACCGTTTGCTGATATATATTCTGGTAGCCATCATGTATGTGTTTGTCTGCTTGACTGATCTGCCCTAAAGCTGTGAATCTTCCTTCCAAGTAAGAAGTCTTTTTTGAGTCCTAGAAGGAAAAAAAACCATCAAATCCCAAAACACACACCTTTTGGTCTAGACCTGACTTCATTTCTTTCACAATTTTACAAAACACATTTTATATATTTTGTCCAAGATCTATTAATAACTTCAGCTTTCTGTATTCCAGCTGTAGTCTTTAAATTTTTGCCCTTAATTTTCATTTCTGCTTTTATGACTTTGAGAGGATAACTGTAAATATTTGATACCCCTGTTGAATTGCACAGTGGGACTGTCAGAAGCATGATAGAGAGAGAATTCCTTGTCCATCTGTAGAGAATTCTGGAACATTGCACCCACTTTTGTCAGTACAGCTATATTTGAGCACAAAGCATTCAGACAAGAGTTGAACTCAAAGGACCCAAACTAAACACAAGGGTTGTTTCCAGTGGGTAAGAACTGTGAAAAAAAGCTGATAGAATTTAGGGTTCATTTGTGATACTCCCTGTGTTAAATACTTTTCTTCCTACAGTTGTTGAACATTTTCTGTTCTGGATAGACCCAAATCAGGCTGGCCATGTTTACTTTTTGAGATGTGTGGTGTTCATAATCAGATGCATAAAATTTGATTATCCTCTCACAACGTAAACTTCCAGGACAGTCTCAGAGAAATTTGATAATGGCTTTACTTTTGCCCTAACCACAAACCTTTTTGTGGGTGTTCTGTTCAGTTTAGACGGAGGGTGTGGGAACATCTGGAAGAAAAAGTGCAAATAATATTTCTGTGAATATGTTGCAGCTCAATTATGCCATTTCCAGTCCTTCAGAATGCTCAAGTAGCACCACTGTTTTTCTGGTGGTGTAGCACCAGTAAGAACCATGTCACCAAGGTGCCATGGAGAAGGCTGTAGTGCTCTGTGCCAGCTCTTTGTTCTTCTCTGCACAGTGTTTGTCCCATGCAACCTGCAACATTATTATTGCCTTTTTTTCAGCATTGTACTGAAATTTCAGTACTTGGATATTGTCATGGGGTGTCACATACTTAAGGGATACTTGAGACCAGATAACACTCGTGAGGGGGTTACAGCACTGAAAACTAATCTCTTCCCCCTCCAGTCCTGTGCTGTAGGTTGGTTTTTTTTTTGGTTGTGGTAGGGTTGGTTTTGTTTTGTTTTAATTAGTCAGGAACATGGATACAGGAAGTACTAAAGCTTTACTGGAGTGGGATGTGAGGGAACAAGCTATTGTCACTGTTTGTGGGAGGAATCTGCTCAATAAGCCAATATACAGGTCTCTATGTCAGCTGATGGTGCCCTCGTTAAAGCCTGTTACTATAGGCCTGTCTTTCTTCCTGCTCTTGTCACTTGAAAAGCTCTAAAGTCATCACTCTTTATTTATCTGGGCTTAGAGAGAAGGGGAAGAGCTGTTTCAAATCCCCAGGAAACGAGCTGAACAAAGGGTGTGATTTGCTAGGTCAGTCCAATGGCTTATCTCCTGTCCTGACCACTCCCAGCCTTGGCCTTTATCAGTGCTTCAGGCAGCAGGGGGATCGCTTGCCCAGGTATCTTCCCAGATGGGGGATACAATGAGGGGGTGGGTGTTTCTTTGGCCAAAAAACCCTGTTGCTTTATACCTTGAAGCATGATTGTTTTTTGTAGCATTGGCTTTGTTTATTTAGCAAGAAATGTGGCTTGCACCCAAGGCTTTATTCCAAATGTTTGCCTTGATGTGCTGGATGCCTGACAGCAAACATGCAAAAGGAGCCCTGGAGATGTGACTTGGAAACAGAATTAACTTCCCTGCAGTAGTTGCCTGGAGGAAGTAACAACTAACAGCACAGGATCTGCTTGGAGTACAGCTTATCCTTGGGAGCAGCAGGGAACATGGAGCTTTTTTGTGATTTAGGTAGATTCAGTTCTCAGTGCTAGACACATAAGCTCTCACTTTGCCTAAAAAAAAAAAAATCCATTATCTTCTCTGCCTATTTCAGGTTTGATTCATAGTGTGCCTTGTAACTGGCAGGCTCCTCAACACTTCCAATGATAGAAACTAATATGGGGTGGTGAGAGGTGCTTGCAGGCATAAGGATTTCTATTTTTAGAGAGTGTGAATATCTGCATGTAGAAGGCTTGTCCATGGCTTTTGGAGGCATGGTAGGGGATGGTATTCCTGGATTACATGCTCTAGGAATCCTTACAGTGCTTGGGCTGGCTCAGACAGGATTCCAGAGACTCCACTCCTTCCAGGAGTCTCTGGAGAGCGTAAATCAGAGAGACAGCACAAGCATCCCTACCAAGAATGACGTGTGTGCACTGGTGCAGAGCAAGGGTGAGATCGTGACCTTTCCCTCTGTCCTTTTGCAGGCTGCAAAAGCATTCTCTGCCTGTGTTCCAGGCAAGAGACTGAAGATGCTAGGGTATTTTCCATGGTCTTATTCTCAGGAGATTCTTGTTAAGTGTCTGTGATGTGTTTGTTTGTTTTTTTAGTAATGTAGTTGTGCTGGGACCTGGTTTGTACATTTCTGGTTTACACTCAAAGTTGCTCAGTGCAAAATGAATAAATTAGAGGCCTTCAAGAATCTGTCCTCCTGTGGGCTTCCCTTTAGAGATCTTCCAAGCTTTTTTTAAAAAGACTCTTCAAGTTGCACCTTCTTCTTGGGTTAATTTTGAATCTGTTTAACAGGGATAGCAATTCTTTGTGATCAGAGGACTGGCTTGGGTGAGGCCTCAGTTTCACCATGGAAAAAGCCTCCAGAGGGCAAGGTGCTTTGCTCAGCTGCTGCACACAGTAACAGACGGTGATCCATTGAGCAGATGCAGATGCTGAGCACAGATGGCAGAATTCCCTCCTGTCCAAGGGGTCTGCATGGTTGCTTTGCTTCACTTCAATGCCACTTAAAGGCTGTTTTCAGTGCTCAAGTAGGACTTAAGTACTGCAGTTCTTCCTGGCACACCAGTGAGGAGGGTTATGGATGAATATTTTGGTAGTGTCAAGAGACAGTAACTTTTGCTTTGATGGTTCTGGTGGGTTTATTTTTGTCTTATGAGATCTTTCTTGCTGTGATGAGAATTGATGGAACTTTGGCTTCAAAGTCATGGTAGCGTGTCTGAAGTGTTTCTATACCGCTTAATTTCTTTCCCTGTCTTCATTTAATGTGTCATCACAACAAGCTTTTAGTGAGGCACTAATTAAAGATTGCTATTTGATGATTTCAGTCACTGTTTTCTTCCTTGTGGCCTTGGAACTAAGGAATTAGTTTCTCCATGTTATCCTCTGATGCATCTTGCAGAGGCACCTTTATAGTGCTTTAAATAGCGACGCTCCTGCAAACTCCTGCTTGCTTTAAGATACTTCAGAGGCTGAGTTCAGCCATCAAAAAACCCCCTTGAATGCTGAATTGTTTTCCAGCTTTTAATTGTTGTGTCCCTACAAACCTGATAGCACTGAGATGTCCAGTTTTACCTCACCTCACTGATTCCATCACGTAGCCTGCGTGGTGGGGGGCAGTGCTGGGGAAATCACAAGCTGTGTTAAGCAGGCAGCCTTGCAAAAGCTCTTGGTTTGTAGTTTCCTCCCTTCAGTAGCAGTAAAATGCTGCTGCCTCACATACCAGGGATACCTGTCTATCCACTTAGAGCAACCAGATAGTGTGCTTTATGGGTACAAAGGTCAACTGGACAGGTTCATGAAAGAGAAATTAATTGAGGGTGACTAAATAGATAAAAAGGAGTCTGGCACAGGAAGTCTCTGATCCTCAAACGGTTGGCTGCTGGGAGACTGCCAGGAGGTATCGTGTGTGCTCACCCAGTTCTTCTGCTCCTTCTGAGAGATCTGCTCTCTACTACTACTGGGGAACAGGCTGTTGGGATGGGTGATTTGTTCTGAGACACTCTGAGGTTTTCATACATAATCTGCTTCTCCACAAAGGAAAATATTACAGCCTGGGTACCCATTTTAAACAGCTGTGACCTTGTTACTGGAAGGATTAAGATGGTTACTGGAAGGATTAAGATGTAAATCTGAAGGACCTGATCATGACATGCACTTTACTTTGGAGGCTTGCTCTCTCTCAACCCTAAAAGTATCAAAAGCTTCACCTGTCTTTGGGGGTCCTATTCTCTCTGGTGTGGTGAAATGATAAAATTTACATAAGTAAACTGGCAAAATGGCTAATTTGAGAGTAAACATATTTGTCCTTAATTTTTACTATCATTGCCAGGATCAGTACTAGCCTAATTGTTGCAATCCAGGCCTAGCTCCTGGCTGGACAGATCCTGTAGGAAGCTGCTGGTGTTATCTTCCAAGAGTGCCATGGTTGTGTGTTGAACCCATAGGTGCAGCCTAAAGCTGGGGAACTTGTGTAGGTTTCCACAGGCTCACCAAGACACCACAGCAGCCCCAGGGCCCTGGTTAAATGTTAACAGCCTGCTGCCAGCAGTGTGTCTGCAGGGCAGTGAGCAGGTACTAGTGGCTGCAAGTTCAGCATGCTCTAATTGGCAACACTAACCTGCCTTGGCATGCTCTCAGGTGTCTGTTTCACCTCGTTACAGCTTGCTTCAGGACTGCTGCATGTTGCCTGTATTTTTGTTGTCTGAAGTATATTGAGGGTAATTTTGTAGGCTTAACTCCCTCTGACTGTGAATTCTCCTTTATTGTTTTAAAACATTCTGAGGAGGATATGTTTGCTTTTGCCCTTAAAATTCAGAAGAACAGTCTGTCTTACATGAGCCTTACATTTGGAGGCATTTATAGCTGGTTTAATTATTCCTGTGACTCGGAAGTGGAAATGCCCAGTGAGCTCATACTAACTTTTGAAACCCCGACGCGTTAATGCACTGCCTATTTAGGTGCCTAATTAGCATAGTAACTAAGTAACTGGGCTGTGAGTAAGCTGTGCCTGAGCCGGCACCCTGCCCGGGGAGGAGCTGGCACTGGGAGGCATTTCTGATACGGAGAGGGTTTTCTCTCCAAGGTAATGAAGGCTGCAACAAAGTCAGCAAATGTGGCTGCGGGGCTGGCAGCTGCCAGGTAGGAGCAGGAGCTGTAGGACACCTGAGGGTTTACTCCATCTGCCTCCGTACCTACCAACTGTGCCGCTGGATGCGCATGGGCACACACAGGCAGTGTGCTGGTACTGGGCTCTTCACTTCTTGGGTCTCTGCCAGTTTCTGTCACTGCTGCTGCTGCTTCTGCACCATTCAGAGACTCTGTTCCATGTTAGATTAGGGACTATCCCATTGGGCAGTTGGATTTCATGGCGCTGAACTTTGCTGTGACAGTTGTCCTTCTGGTCTATTGCTGCCTTGCTGTGGAGTCTTGTGTCATTGCTAACATTAGGGCTGGGAGCCACAGAGCATTGCACCAGCGCCCTGGTGACCATTTCCCAGTCAGAACTGGGCAGAATTTGTGCACAAGAGAGTTTGCATGAAACTGCCTTGAAGGTGGCAGAAGAATTTGTTTCTCACCTGTTTCCACCTAAACTGGGCACTTCATAAAGGCCTCATGTATGTGTTTGAAAGGGTTAGTGTGTCAGAATTAAACCATCTTGAGGGAAATTTATCCGGCTACAGTGCCTTACACACCCCTCAAGTCCTGTTTAACCTCCTAAATAGTTGTGTAATGCCTTGGCCTTGTGTGTAGGGCAGAGTTTCACCCGGTGTGAGCAGGTCTAAAGGAACCTAGTGTGTGATCCTGTGAAGTAGGTAACACCTAGGGGTGACTTAATCCCCTGCTGAAATCCAGCCACAGCAAACACCTTTCACTTCCAAGAGGAAATGAAGAGCAATATCCAAATATCCACTTGAAGACTGAAGACACGCTTTTAGCAAGGGATCTATAATGACAGAAATAGCTTTCCAGCCAGGATACCTGCTGCTGTAGAGTAGTGTCTCTGTTCCTGGGTTTCCTCCTCAGCAGGACGTGTTACATTTCTCTGGCTTGCGTGAGGAGCTTGGGATCGCTTCAAGATGGTGGAGTTGCTCAGCAGGAGAGTTATGTGCCACTACATTTCCTGTTCAAATGTGTTCCCTCCTGTTACTGACTGACAGGGAGGAGGAAGGGAATTTTTCAGAAAGGCTGGAAATGAGCCTTAGACAGCTGCTTTCCAGATTGTAGGGAAAACAACTGATTTCTTTTTTTTTTTTCTCAATCTTCTCAAAAACGTGTGATTGCCCACTGCCACTGCACTGTGTAATACCCTAATGTGCCAGAGGTTTCTGAGGGGCAAGTGAAGAAAGCAACACGTTGGTGTGGGAGCTGCCTCAGCAGGAACTCTTGCACCATCAAGGGTTAAAAATCGCCCAGGGAAAGCTGAAGGCGACAAGAATAAGCTCATGTAGTTATGCCACAAGGAAACTTCCAGCCCTTATAGTTGGATTGAAACAAAAAAACATTTTTGTCACTTTTCTCTCTGGCTCCCTGTGGGACTGGGGCTGTGGAAGAGCTGAATAAGGCGAGAGGGATGATCTTGTTCAGTGTTCTAGCTCATTGGGTTGTGCCTTTAGTGTGGTGTTGTATCACTGTGAGGTTTTTTTTGGGGGAGGGAGTTTGTTTTTTTGGTTACTTGCAAAGGTCCTGTCTTGAAAACAGCTGTTTGCTGGACAATGGAGTACTAAGCATGGCAGGCTTGGAAATAGAAAGGAGTCTTTTGAACCAAAAAGTGAAAATCCTGAGATCTATGCAAATGGAGGGGAGAAATGTGGAAATGCTAGGAGGTCAGATCAATCTGTGACACAGTCCTGCATCAAATGTCTTTTTTTTTCTTTTGGTTTTTGTTTTTTCTTTTTAATTTAAAAATATTTAAAACTTTAATAGTTGCTGAAGTGAGTTTGCTGTTGTGGTTTTGGTTTTTTCGTGTTTTTTTTTTTTTTTTTTCATAGGCAGTAGAAGAAGAAATGAAAAGCATTAACAGCCTTGCAAGGTCACTGGGACCTGAGCAGAATTATTAACTGGTTCTCTCTCTGTCAGGCACTCTGTATTCACTGTATCACAAGCTTGAAGCCAGACCTTATTTTACTAAGCAAAAAATGGTCCTTTTGTTGCTGTTTTTCCCCTAGTGTCATCTCTCATGGTTGCCAGGGAAACCAGTGTGTATCCTCTCAGCATAGGTTATTGGGCCTCAGGAAGGAAGTGCTCCAGTGCTGGCCTGCTATTTTTATAGAACCGTTACATAATACAATCTATTAAAGCTTCCTCTCGGTGTTTTATGGCACAAAGGGGAAATTAAGTTTGATGACTCCTAAATGTTTGATGGAGGATGTCAGGTGACTTCTGGATTGTTTTGTGCTCGCCGCGTAGCAACAATATTTCTGTGTGCAATTCAAGAAGAACAAATATACATTAGTGCCCTGGGCAATATTTGCCTGCATGCAGATCACCAGAGGAAATTGAATTCTAAGCAGAGCAAGTACAAACAGTGTAAAAGTGCAGGGTGCTATCAGCTAGGGAGGGTGAGACAGCAGAGCAGTTGATGTTTTGGCAGCATAAGGAAAAGAGGCTTAGAGGTAATTATTATTTTCTTTTCCATATTCTATTGTCCTGCACAGAAATTGGGAGGTGCCACAATCCACTGGCAATCACTATCTACATCTGCACCATGCATATTGTAGTAGCTCTTTACTGACACTGATTTCTCAGGATTTAGTGCTGGGAGAGAATGGGGATTGAAGCTTTGGCATCACAAGCCTTGATTATTTCCAAGCAAGAGGAAACTGTGTGGAGTCAGTGGTGTTGGTTTTATGTGAAATTTGAACAGCTCCCATGTATATTCCCCCCTAGGTATGTTTCACATGCACACTGACTGTTGAGAGATATATTTAAAAATGAGCATTCCTGGGTTCAATACCTGGCCAGGAAGAAATCTCTGCTCAGAGACTGAGGGCTCGCAATTCCTTCAGCTCCTTCTTGTCAAGGTCAGGTCGACTCTGTGTCTTGCCTGAGCCATAGCTCCAAGTGAAAAGGTTTAGCATGCAGATGAGTTGCTGTGAAACAGCATTTTACTGCACAGCACTTGCTCCAGGGGAACTGTCCACGTGCTTGCACTTGGCCTACACCAAATATGAGATAATTCAAGCCAGATTAGCCATCAGTGTCTGTTCTTTGTCTTTTGCACGTAGAAATGTATGATTTTCATAAGTTTTTTAGTTGCCAGTATGACAACTGTGTTATACCTCAGCCCAAATTTAACATGGATCTGCAGTTGCTAATATAGATGACTTGCAATCAGAGGCAGCTTTGTGCTGAGTCCTCAGTGCTGTCCTTTGAAAGAAGGAAGTAATGGCACTGTGAGTGGCAAGGTTGCAGGCTTTTTGGAAAGAACAGAAGGCAATCCTCCTAAAATCCTGAAGTGTGGGGGGCTAAACTGCCTCCTGATCTTTACTGCTCATGAAAGAAAGATGTCATTTCCTCTTGAAACTGAAAGCTGCCAAGAGAATATGCCTTAATTTCTATGCAAGCAGAAATCCTATTAAAGCTGAGAATTGCAATTCAAACACTTGGATTTACAAAGGCAGTTTCCATGATATTGTGCACTGCACTGGAGGGAGATTCATCGCTGTTTTCAGCTGTCCCCTCTTATTTCGAAGATGGCACTGCTCTTCCAAAACAGCAGGGAGCAAGGGAAGAATTTTCAGCTGCTTGTAACCCTTTGCAAGTAATAGAAAGCCTTCTGTGGCTGTAAAGTCTGTGCAACACCATTCAGGGAGGACATCTGAGATGATCCCTGCTGGGGCAATCGCTTGGTGTGACTAGGTGAAAACAAAAAGGAAAGTTACAAAAACATGGATGCTTTGCTCCTGAGAAATAACAGGAGTTTGATTAATAACAAAAAAGGAACAGAAAAAGTACTGCATTTTTGACCAGGAGGTTATATAGGACCCAGAGGATGCAAGATTTTACATGTCCCAGAGGAGGGCTGGAGGAGGAACCAGAGCTCGGTACAGTTTTACTAGGCTCCAGTCAGCATGTGTGCAGCACACTGCTGTAAATCCATGGCCATGATTTAACGTGAAGATTAGAGCTTGCTAGGAATTTTCCAAGAAAACATTTTTTTCATCAAAACTTTTCATGGAAACTTGTCGCTTTGGATGAAACTTTTGCGTGGAAAAATTTCTGTGATCTGGCACCGAGTTCCTCTAGAAAGCCAGAGCAGAGAGCTCAGAATAGCCAATACCCCGGAGGGTAAAGCTTTTCCTGGGAATGTGGGAGATGTGCCTGCCAAACATGAGGTCTTGATTCTCAGGTTCCTGTTCCTTCACTGTTACAAGCTCTGACTACTGGGCTTTTGGCTGTCCTGTGTGGATGCCTCTTTTTCAGAGCAGGGGTTGGAGGGTATGTTTCCCACTCTGTCTCCTCTTTTGTGTCCTGGTGCAGAAGAATTTGTTGTTGTAATCCTAAAAATGTTAGCAGGACAAGAAACATGCTGCCCACCCTGTCCTAATGGTGCGTTTTCACATGTTCCCACCATATGTAGTTTCTGCTGTCCTGTGGCATGTTTGTAGGCTGCGGGTCAGGCAGGATTCACTCTGCCCTGTCCTGATCACTCAGACTGGTGGCCTGGCTGGAGAAAGTGGATGATTACCCTTCTTCATCACTGCTTGGACTGCCTCTGCTCTGGGAACTGGGCTCTAGCAGGACCATTTCTTAGCCAGCTTTAGTCTGGACCAGACACTTAAAATAGGTCTCCAGACACTCCCCTAATCTCAGCTTTGACAGCTTTTCTATTTTATTGTCATTTCTGATGTAAGTCGTAACTCCTCAAAGGAGCAAGCTTTGGAGAGCCTGAGCTAGGTGACTAGCTTAGCTCCACCAAGTGATAGTTTGTTTTGATCCTTTTAATTAATCCTTAATTTAAATAAAGTGGAATAACTTTAGGCGAAGGTGCTGAAGTACCTTTCTAGCCTTGCAGGTATGACCTTCCTTGGGCAGACAGGAGACCAATTTGAATCCTCTCTGATTTGGACAGAGAGGACATAACAAATAATATTCTCTTCAGTTAATTCCTCTTTTCCCACTCCTTCCCCCGGAGTCTTGTCTCTGATTTGAGACAACTTGTTAACAAAATTTTGCAAGTTAGTTGTAGTTTTATTGATGAAAAAGTAATTTCTTGAAGGAGACAGAACTAATGAACATATATATCTTAATACACCTGGTTTTGTGCTGTCCAGAATGAAAGTGCCCAGTGAAGAGGGAGTGAAGCAGCAAAGGAGACTGGAGGAGATACTTCCTGTGTTTGCTTTGAAAGCAGTGATGTATAAAAATCCTTGTTTGTTTTCAGAAGGAACCTCTGGAGGAAAACAACTGTGGGCAAGAACGTGCAAAATGTAGAGCTAGAATTATCTGACTTTGTCCTGTCAAATGTTAAGCCAAACAGGAAAGTTTATTTTTCTCCCTTCTTTTTTTTTTTTTTTTTCTTTTGGCAACTACTTCCCCAAGCTTCCTATGGGGTGGAAATGGGCAATAAATAGCCGGGTATCTAATGGCATCATTCCAGGCCTCCCAGCTACTGGCACTGGCAAGGAAATGGCTCTCCTTTTGCTTCCTTCTTATTTTTAGAGCGCTGAGTTTTCAGGGGGTGGAGGGAGGGTCGGCTATTATCAGTGAGAGTCAAACCACAGTGGCTGCTCTCACCGCCCTGCCAAACTGGAGGAAGCTGGGCTCGTGTAATTCACACCGCCAGCGGTTTTGCCTTGTAAGCGAGACTTCCTTTAAATCCAAAATACGTTCGTATGCACGCAAAGCTGAACCCTCTCATTCCTGTAGGACCCTTGCTTTAAGCATGTCCACATTTTTGTCTTCTGGCCTCTCATTACCCCCCCCTCCCTCCACTGCCACTTCTTCAAGTTTAAAAATGCTCACTGGAGAGATGAATTGCAAACAGAACCAATGTTGCTCTTGGAAAAGTTGCTCAAAGAACAAGCCCTGGAGAACAACAGGCTGCAAAAACAGTCTTCTCTGTGATTTGATGACTTCCATATAAAAATGATCTTCTCCAAAATTCTATTTTGAGCTTGGTGTATTTGAAGTTGACTTTTTTTTTTTAAAGAATTGTCAGTCATGCAAACTGTGGAAAATACAACTGGGCTTATTAAAAATCAAAAGGATTTGTTTGTCATGAGGTGATAAAAAGAACCAAAAATACCAGAGGCTGTTTCCGAGTTTCTGGAAGTAAAGCTTTTTCTCCTGTGAGACTTTAGATTCTATTCTTAGTTTTTGCACAGGGGTGCTTGATTTCCATTTTAAATTTGTAGGCTAGCTTAAATAATTCAGAATTCCTTCACACATAATAGGCTTATGTATGATAGGCTTATATTTCTATTTAGCTGTGGAGCAGACCCTAAAACTAGAGAAGCTCAGCTTGGTTTTGATTTTAACATGAACATTTCAAACACCCCTATTTCTACAAACTTCACAGGAGAACTTTTTTTGTGCACTTTGTTGCATATCCCAGACTTACAGCAATCATGGCTGGAAGCTTTGATCTGTAGCAAGTCCCCTGGGCTGCTCCTTCCCCAAAGAGGACTCGGGTATACCAGATTGCTTCTGACAGCTTTTCCAAGGTTATCTCCTGGCTGTTGGTCTTAGGGAAGGGTCTAGGATGCATCTTGTAGTCGGGGATGCTGTGGAGATATCCTGGTCTGCACTGTATTCTTCCAGGTTGTATGCAAATACAGGCTCTGAAATTTCTCCTAGCAGAGGAAAGACTGATTCCCAGGCTAGATTTGAAACTTTACTTGAAGCCTTGAGGCACAAAGCAAGGCATGATACTCGATACCAGAGGAATGGGTAAGGGAAAACCAGAGCAGAAATATCTGCGTGGACATGTTCAAATTCTGTTGGTCCAGGTTGCACCATGGAGTTTAATCACGGTAGGGATCTTTCAAATGTGGCCTTGGTGGTTTCTGAAGAAAAAATTCATAGTCATGAAGATGTCTCCAGGTGGTTTGCTAAGTCTGTGCTAACTGATCTAGCCCCTTGGGCATGTGTCAGTCTCGGATTTGGCAAGACCTTAGCTGCAGCACAGTATTTTCCAATCACGTGGTTCTAGGATAATGGTTCTGTAATCCACAGGACCTTGTTGTTTCCTATAGTTCCTGATGCAAAGACTGAGGAGGAACCCCAGGACTGGCCAGCCTTGGAAAATTGTGGTGCTGAATTGACAGAATTGATAGTGCAAGTTTGTTTTCACTTGTGCTTTGTGTAGTAATGTGGGAATGTAGAGTTTAACCAATGAATTTTACATAATTTGCACTTGACCTCCCACAGAGGTTCAGTTTGAACCTGAGCACAGAGACATTTCTGCTTTTGTGTTGTGATACTTTGGTACAAGCCTATACATTCTATTCAATGTGAGGTTATTTTAGTTTTTTTGCCAGATAAAACATCCTCAGCCATGAACACGTAGGAATATTGCCACAAAACAATGATTTATTACTATTATTTTTATTTTGATGACAAAACAAAGACTCCTCAAACAGATCAAAGAAACTTGGTTAGCATGTTTATCCTGGGACCACTGAGTATGTGCTTTAGAAAAATCTCTGTTGCCCAAGTGCCACTATGATTTCTGGAAGAATGCAGAATGTAATTACTCTGTCATTTCACTAAAATACTTCTATGTGTGCAGTTTTCTTGGTTGACTTGGGTCCCAAGAGGACCTCTTCTCCAAGCAGTTTGATGCTGTGAGTAGTTAAGCATGATAAATCCATTATGCACTTGCTTTACACTCAACTTAGGACGTTCTGCTCTTTAGAATGTATTAGAGACAGGATTTAATAGTCTGCTGTCCTTAATTCTCATTCATATCCACTCTATAATAATCTTTTGGAAAGTCTAAATTGATCCTTATTACAGAGTTTGCAAGTATCCATAGTGAAATATTGCTTCTATCAAAGGCTCATTTATGATGCCAAGTTTCTTATAACAATGAGATTTATTTGCCGTATCTTTAAAGGTTTAAGGGCTCTTCCCCCATTCCATTTGTCCCTGAGAGTTCTGTTTTACTGGTATAAGGCATGATGTTTCCTGAGTGATAACATTAAATGTATTATCCTCCTGGTGTGTTTGATTAGGAATTGTGATAGAGAAATCCTTTTGGAAGTACCTAATAAATCTCTTATTGCTGAGACAAGGAGACTTGGGCTAAACCATGTTTAGGGATTAAGTGTATTTGTGATATCTGTGGACCATTCTGAAATATGGTGCAATTTTTTAAGTGATTACCTGGCTAATTTTTTGCTAAACATGAAGTGCATATTTTCCAGCATAGATTAATAAAATGTGATCTTACATAGGGACATGCAACTTTCTGTAGAATACTGATAAAAACAAGGATAAGGTACAGTATATATCTGGCTTAACTATGGCTGCTGAAATAAGTAATCTTTATATAGCGAGCCCTTTAATGACCTTCAGGGTGAAAATATTTACTGTTTCAAAACAAAGCAAGGAAAAATAGTTATGATTTTTCTCCCCAATGGGATGACCTGAGCATATTCCATAAAACAGTATTTTACAGAACATATAACTTGGCATGCCACTGTTAAATCTCTTTTAAATATATATTTTTTTGCCTTCTATAAAAACTGCATAAACTGCTTTATGTGTATCCATCACAGGCAATAGTTAAGTTCAGATATTTACCACAGGTATCATTTGGTCTTCTAACAGGCACAGTGAGACTTTGAGGGAAGTACTGCAAAAGATGATTTATTTTCACACCATTTAACACCACAGTCCTTATCTTTCCTTAGAAACAGGGCCTGGATTTTCTCCAAGTGGAAATTTTCTACTAAAAGGTGACACTTAAACTGTGGTTAAGGAAGAAGCAGAGGAAAGAACATAAAAATAATGTTGCCAAATCCTCAGTGATGTAGCTCTATTAGGGATTGTGGGATTTGACCACTGAGAATTTGTCCCATTAACAGTAAGTCCCAGCCCAGCATGTGTTTGCTCTGAAGATCCCATCCTGCTGTGGAGTGGCTGAGCCACCACATTTGGCTACCTCCAATACTCAGCTGCAGTTTGGGCTGTCTTGGACATTAATTTATGAAAAAAAGAATAGAGATACATGAAATTGGGATCTGTATTAGGGAGTAGACACAGAACAGTTTCTTGCTCTGATTTTTATTATCTTACTCCATTTTCAGTTTGTAGGCTGGGGTTGTGAGCAAAATGGAGGTAGAAGTTGCACTGAGGAGATCAGACAAATCTCATTTTAAACTCTTAAATCTTGTAGATTTTGCTTTGTGCAGTTTTTGACAGTTATGTGTATATATATATATATTTTTTTTTTTTCTTTTTCACCTTATTTTAAAGTGGAACTACTCTAAGATCTGGAAACTCCTGTATGCAGCAGCTTTGTATGAATTTTTCTTCTCTTTCCCTATAATAAAAAACAAAGACAATGCTTGGGTGTGTCCAGAGATCTCAGTGACCTGAAAACAGAACAGATTTATGCTGCTATAATTTATTTGAAGCCTTGTCATCTGCCTTTAGTGTTGCAGTGAGATGCTAATCTCCTCAGATTTTGTGTACTGTTAGTACATGTAAAAAGCTGTCCAAAATGTTGGTATCTGCATTGTTCCATGACATTTACAATGAAAGTTTCAAAACATATTTGCACTAGTTTAGAATAAGTTTTACAAATTGATTTCAACCTTGCAAGTATTACTGTGTAAAAAAGCCCAGGATAAATATTTAAGATTTTGATTCTTGGATGTGAGCAGTAGAATGTGAACTGAGTATGTAATAATAAGTAAGAGGGCAGAAGTCCTGTGTGTTGAAAGGGACTTTTCCTGTGAGGCTGGTTGGTTAATTTGGTCAAAAATCTGTGGGATGGGAGAAATAAAACTTTCTGATGAAATGAAAAACTTAAATGAAAACTTTCCACTTGGGTTGAATTTCTAGCCTCTCTTCAAAAAACACTAAAACTTACTGAATTGAGGAAAGGGCTTAGTTGCCAAAACCAAACAAAATTTAACTCTGCATGTAAACTGGAAACTCCGATTAAATTGGAAATTGTTCATTTTCCTAAAATGCTTTTGTGTGGGTTGGGAAGTGGGGGTATAATTTCCTGACCAGCTCTAACACAGGCTTGCAGTGCTGCTGCTTTTTATAGTTGCAGGCAGCCGGAACTGGTGACTAAGGTTTCGCTAATAGTGCAAATTCTATGAGCTGGTTGTTTGTGAGCATGTAATTGACCTTTGCTGGCAAAGTGATGTGGAGATAAGGAAAGGGAAAGGATAGATTTCAAGTCACTCCTCCAGCTCAGAGGAACACACAGCAGTGCTGCCTCTTGTTATAGAAATCCTTTAAGCACCGTTTGTAGTAATTATTTCAGTAGCTCACAAGGCAATTGCATGTCCAGCAGTGCCTGCTTCATTGCACAGGTACCAACACAAAGTCAGTCAGCAAACACCTTGAGTACTGAGGAGACTCCTTATCTGCAGTGGTATTAGTAACCATACAGTTTTATATGGACTAGCTGTGTCCCTAATTCCTTACTATCCATGGACTCAAAGCAGGCTTTTCCTGAGCAGTCTTCAGGAGATGAATCAAAGAAAAATATGGATCAAACCAAATTTCTCATTGCCCACCACAATATTTGTGTTTTCTTAGGAGAAGTGGGATTTCTTCCCAAGTAGAAACGATGAATTTATCAATGAAAAATGGGGGACAAAAAAAAAAAAAATTGAGACAATTTTTTCAGTCCAGTTAGGGACATGGGTGTATGCACCTTATGTTCCTAAACCCTAATTTCCACCTTGATTTGCACTACCCTAAATTTGGTAATATCAAATTTGTGTGTGTGTGTGGGGAAAATCTTTCTTGAATGTTAGCAATCACTGGCGATTTCCATGTTATTCCTGACTCTGTCCAGTGATGATGTAGCTGAAGTGTAAAGCTGCCAAGCAGAGCAGTAGCAACTGTGCCTTGAAGGGTGGTGGCTTCAAGTTTGGTAGATGTCACGGGGACTGAGAAATGCTGATGTTTACAAAGGGGAGGGGAAATAAAGGTTTAGCCAGGGGAGGGGAGGAAAGCCTCTGCTGCAGCCATTTGTTACCATAAATACTCCAAATCCTTCTCAGCTGTGGAGCAGCCAAAGATCCAATTCTGCCTTCCCATAGACTTCTTTGGAAATGCTCTATCCATGGCAGCATGCACAGTGGCTCTAGTGGCTGAGGGAAGTGCGAGTGTGTGTTACTGCCACGTGGCAGCACTGGTATTGTTTCATATCTCAATCTGGCTCTTTTATGTTCACTTCTGGTCTGGATTTTTTTGGCAATAGGTCCCGAAGCCAGTGTGTATTGTACCAGAGCAGGGTTGGTTTTCTTTCCATAGCAGGAAAGATTCAAGCATCTCTTTGGACTGAGAAGAAGGGAGGACGATTCTGAGGTGCTGAATGTCCTTTGCCTGTGTTGAAGTCAGCAGTAGCAGTGCCTACCTGGTGCTTGTAGGGCTGTGCCCAGAGAGTGTTTTCATTTCAGCAGGCAAAGGTAGGAAGTGAGAACAGGCTGTTTTTCTCATTGTGTTTATTCAGCCGTCTCTCGTTTCTGAGGACCGGGTTCAGGAGCAAGGTACCGCGCAGTCAGCTTCTCAACTTGCTGATGCTTGCACTCGCCTTCCCCTGTGACTCATTCCAAACACATCTCGTTCATTCAGGAGAGTAATTTTCTATTTCCACTTTGGTGCACTTCTCCTCCTCCTCCTCTGCCCCCTCCTTCCAGATCTAAAACGTCCTGTCAGCTGCTGTTTATCTGATGGTTCAAATGTCCATGCTTGGTTTCTTTTTCCCCGTCGCTACGGTTTCTCCTTCCGTTCTAAAGGCTGTTTTAGTTGTCATTTCTATTCCCCTGTCAGCAGCATTCTACATCGTCTCTGGCTCGGGCAGTCTGTCTACGTCGTTTTCTTTAGAGGTGTTTTTGTGCTAAATGAGTGCCTCCTAGGAAGCCCAATGTAGCATAGCATAATTAAGTGACAATATATGAGGTGCCAGTCCTTTACCAGGCAGTTAATGACTGGCTGGAAGATTTACAGGCGTGATGTGGAGTCAGAGGAAATTTAGCACTCCAGCCTGCAGTTAAATGATAGGTAGAGGACATTTGAATGCTCCTATTTTCCAAATAAATGCTACTTTAAACTTTGCGAGCGGTCAACATGCTTATTTCTACATTAAATTTAACAAATCCAAATTGCTTCAATTTAAGTTCCAAGCTTATCAAGTTTGGAAGATGTTACATGAGAACATTGCCCTTTGGAAAGGGTGTCCTGTGTTGTCTTCATGAGGTGGAGAGTGGCAGCAGGCTTAATTTTAAATTCCATATCTTCCACTAATTTTGTGGCCACGTCTGGGAAGATTTTACTTGGAGTTCTCACTGTTTCCCCTCTTCATGACTTTAATTGTCATGTAGTGTACACTCATGATCTTCCCAAAACAGCCACTGTATTCTTTATCCCTTGTGCCTACAAGCTCTGCCTTAGCAGTGTGCTCTGGAGGCTGTGTCTCCTGCTTCATGATCTGTGTACTGATGCCCCAGGCAGGACAAGGAAAAGTGTTCCCTTACCCTGCCTGTGTCGTCTTCAGATTCCAGCTTTTTCTGGCTACAAGTCATTGCTCCAGCTCCCTGGTAACTCTTCACAGCTTGCAGAAGGGAAGCACAAGGATGTCAAAAATATGCTTTGTTATTTTTAAGCGTCTGTATGTGCTGAAAATGGGTAGATGTATCCTATTCCCCATTTACCCCTTTCCTAGCCCACGTGGAAAGAAATGCAAAGTTTATTTACCTTGGTTTGGATCTCATTTTACGTATCTGAAATGTTTCCAGTTGGTTTTATACTTTTGAGCATATTAAACATGAGTTTTCAAGGCCAGGGTGAGTTTTGCTAGCGGGGCTTCTGGAAAGCACAGGCATGTGGCATACAGAACACAGGCTGAGTGATCTCTGTTCACATACATCTCTTTAAAGATGAAGGGAAAAAGCCACTATCTTTGGATCAATGTCTGCAAGATTATTCCAGGATAGGGTACAAAATCCTTCTACTTTTTTTTTTTTTTTTTCTGTAGCTCCCTTATGTTTCTACTCATGACTTGCTTTTCTTCTTCTTCTTTTTTTTTTTTTTTTTCTTCCTTCCTCCCTCTTTTTGGTAGCAGATTACTGTGGCCACTAAGAGGTACTGTTGATACAGCTCTAGTAACCACAGTTTAGTTGCTGAAATAGAAATCTTTTTGTGTACTCTTTGCATATTTAAGCTGCTCTTTCATTGTATCCTTTTACTGGTAGTTGTTTTTGGGTTTTGTTTTACTGCATTTTTATTTTAAATAAGTAGGCTGTTAACATTAGCTTAAACATTCACTTAGCTTCATGGCATTCAACTCCATGCCCATGTACAAGGCAGGTGAACATCAACATAGCTCCAATTTTCCTTCCTTTACTTCTGAGTGACAGTTTTTGGAGTTGTGCAGAACATGTTTGCCTCAAGGGCTGCATTTGTTCTAGCAGTGAGGTGAGCACTCCTGGTGATGGGTTTTCCTGCCTCCCCCAGCTGGGAAACTTCAGATTTGTGGGATGTGCTGTGCTTCTCAGTGCACCTGTGAGGGTTCCCCTATAAAGTGGCTGAGTAAAAATTTGTTATTAAACTAATTTGTTATTAAATTTGCTGTAAGGTGTGTGTTAAAGATATCTTGGTAGTGCTTGTACTGAGCACACCAGAGGTGTCTGGAGAGCATTTCCTTGGTTGCAACACATCTTGGTTCCTTTCTATTTGTGAAGTAGTCCACTTGAAATCATGCTTGTTAAATTTCTGGCATTGTATATTGAAGAGTATTATTTTTGTCTTCAAGTTTTCTCTGTGAGTCCCAAGTAAAAAGGAAAAAAAGCCATAATCCACACAAATGTCTTCAGGAAATAATTCTGCAATGGGAAGAAGTTGGGATATTTTCCAAAAACAGAAGGAAAGGTGTTCATAAAAGTTTAGTAAACAGTATTTTAGGAGGAAGTATTTTCAGGTTTTTCAAGTGTTGCTAACTTCCTATTGAAACATACTCCAGATCTGAATACATGCTGGTGCTTAGATGTCAAGGTGCTACAATGTCCAATGACAAAGTGGCTTGCAGATTTCAGCTTCGAATGCTTTAAGAACCTCCTTTCAGCCCCCCTCCCATCTAATGCTTGGGGGTGCCTATATTTAAATAAAATTTTGTACTGTCAGGTCTTGAAGAAGAGATAAATTGATGTGGATCTCTTCTTTCTCCAAAGCTCAACTTTTTTTTCCCACCAGCATATCCTGTGCCTTTTGCAGTTCCTTTTCCACCTCGCACTTTTGATTCCTTTAATTTAGCATCAGTCTACCTGCATTCATTTTGAGGTTGTCATATGCCATAATGGAATTTTTCCTTTAACTGCATGATCGTGAACAGCACCTGAACCTCCAGGGGATTCAGACACTCAAAGGAAGTGTGTCCAAATGCATGTCAAGTTATTTGCCAAGCGCACACACGTGTATATCGCTGCCCTCTCCTGCATGGAACAGGTACTGCTCCAAGATGTGCCTCAGGCCATTTTATGGGGAGAGTAAGAGCTGTCTCAGCCTCCTGCTGAAGGAAAAGGGTCTTGTGACCTTAGCCTGGGAAATGTTCCTGCGAAGCTCAGGGTGCCTCTGCTGAGCACTTGAGAGGCAGCACTGCCAGATCTGAAATCCAGAGAAATTCAATGCCACAAAATTAAGAGTCTCTTGAACAGCCCTCATTTCTAGTTGCAGCTGAAAAGGGCGTTCAGGAATCTGGGTGCTCTTTGTTAATTTCTGGAAAATTTGCTATTTATTGCCATATGTCTATAGGACATTGTTGAAACTGACTGAGTCATGGTGCCTGGAAATGTCAGGAGGCATATTGAGTAGCAACAGAAAGTTAGGGGTAATCACAGCAGAAGCAGCAATTCTGTTTACTTCTGAGGCTATGAACACAACAGCTGTATGAGAGCCATGGGGCAGGGAGCTCCTGGAAGGCAGTGCCAACAGGGGGCCAGATGGTGTGGGGATTGGTAAAGCCTATGAAGTCATTTGCATGCAGGTTATGAATTCAAGCGCAGCTCAGGATGTTCAGCTGGCTACAATTTACAGTTGTCTGCAGCCCCTTTGGTACAGAGTGTTTTGCAAATTGGTTTGCTTGTTTAGGGAATGAAGGTGTATTCCTTGACAAAAACAAGAAGGAAAAAAAAAGGCTGGGGAAAGAGGTTATCCTGATTTAGCACCAACTAGTGTCTAGCATCCTTTGATTCCTTTGTCAAAAGCTTCATTCAAGAGTGAAATGTATGAGCTGAGACATTTTTAGCAGAGAGTGCTCTTTCCCTTCTTTAAGGCCGGAATGTGGGAAATGGATATAATCAGGCTCCTAAAATTGAGACAAGCTCTTTGTCAGAGAGTGAATCACAGAATGGTTTGGGTTGGCAGGGACATTAAGGATCATCTGGTTCCAACCCTCTGCCATGGGCAGGGACACCTTCTGCTAGACCAGGCTGTTTAATGCCCTATCCAGCCTTGTCTTGGTCTATTTTATACTGAGTGAAATTAAACTTTTTCTTGCCTAGAAACAGATGGAGATTCATAAATGACAGGAGGCTTGAGGCTAGAAGAAAGTTGTGATGTTAGCAACTGACTTTTGAGTGCAGGGGCTGTCTCTCCCAGAACAAGGGCTGTATTCCCAGAACAAGGAGGGAATGACAACATTAACACATTAACATTAACACCAACAGAATGAGACGGGAAATGTCACTTTGAGTGATTTATATCCTGGGTGTGGATTCATTGAGATGGGAATAGAGAAGGGGTTATTGACACCCTTCTTTTCCTCAGCTAAGCTTTAGCAGCTTCCCATTTTGTAGGTTCTGGATGGTATTAAGGGTGTGCTGGAGGGGTGCAACTCTCTTCTGGGGTCACTGCAGAGCTGGAGGCAGCCACCAGGGCAAAATGGGAGGGCAAAATGCCATGTGGTGGTTCAATCTCCATGGTCACATCTGGGCTGAGCCTACATGGGCAGAATATGTGAGGTGGCCTTGGCTACAATCTGTGACCTCTGAATTGGAAGCGGAGAATGGATGGAAGGATCAGGAATTTGGGATGATGAGGGCACATTTGAAGTAGTTTTAATTGAGTAAGCCATTGCCAAATGGCTTGTCCTGTCCAAGACTGACAGATAAGAGGCAGGACGGTGATGGTTGAAAATGGAAGGGTGACAAGAATGTGGCAAAATGAACAACTTGCCTTAATCACTTTTAACTACAAAAACAGTCCTCTGTGATTCTTGCAAACATCTGCCATCAAATTTGCATCTACTTTGAGAGCCAGATGTTGAGGTTTGTAATCACAAACAGTGAGATGGAGCAGCATGTTCTGTATCCTAAGTACCCTGCTAACCAAGCCTGACTTGTGTGTTATCAATTGTCAATCTCTTTTTAAATGTAAAAATTTTTTGGTTGTTATTATTTTTATTTCTTACTTTGTGCTTTTTTTTCACATTCTTGAACTCAGTATGTCTAAACCAAATATTTTTTTTAATCTGTCAGAGTTCTACATCTAAAGTTTCGAGGCAGTGATAGCACAAATTTAAGAAGCAAAAATTAATTGTTGATTCTTTTGACATATTGTAAACTCCAAGCTCTTTTATTTTTCAGCTCAGACTTTTCAGTTGATGTAAGAGGATGGACTTGAAATATTTTTAGCTTGGCCCCACAGATTAATCCAGGCATTTCAATGGTGCTTTTGTACATATTGTTAATATGGTCAGCTAATGGAAGTGAAGCAACTTAGATGAGTAAGTTCTGATCTCCGGAAGGTCATGGTGATTAAGCATGACCAACTTGTAAATGAATAAGATGTCATGAAATCTGATAAACAATGTGTTTGGTGTCACAATATTTTGGGAAATTTTACTATGGACATAATATAAAGTAGTTCTCAGTTATGTGTCTACTGTGTGAATTCAGCATTGGTATGGAAAAATAATGTGTTTGTCTTTCCCTTCATGTTGCTGTTTTCCACTTCATCTTGCTCTTTTCATGGCTATCACTTAGAAAATACTTTTGCAAGGTGGGTAATTCTGTGTGAGGGACAGCTGCAGAAAATCTAGGTGTGCCAAGCAAACTATCAAGAGTTCCCTGATGAGACATGAGGGAGAAGGAGAGAAGAGATAAACAGAAACAACTTTTCATGCCAGTTGACATGAATCTTTGAGCTGATCAGAACCCACAGAATAGCAAATCACACTGAGTTACTTAAAAGCAAGATTCCAGCTTCTCATGTTGCTGCCCATTTAATGCCACTTACACATGTGCCTGCATACTGAATTAGTGAGCATTCCACATATTTTGATTTGGTTTTTAGGAGGTTACTTTCTCACCTTTGGAAGCTTCAGGTTTGGTTCTATAGAAGTATAATGTGATTTCTGTAATTGAGAAGGTGTGTACAAGAAGGCTTGTATGACCAAATGTAGTTGCATTTCTTACTTGGGAGGATGACAACAGTTTCCTTCCAATGATGGGGTTTCCATTTCTGACACAGCGAGTCACATCAAAAATGCTGAGCTGCAAATAATCTTAAGAGAACTGAACAACATGTCTAAGGTTCTGAATGTAGAAATAGCAGACAGAGGTGCCCCTCCTATTATGCTTGGGCCTTTGGAAACAGAACATGCCAGAAATATTGCCTGCCTTTGTTTTTTGGCATGGCTAATAAATCACTCCAGTCAATTGGATGTTCCTTTGGAAGGTTACAGTAAATCATGGGCCTGGAAATAAGCCAATGTTTCCTTCCGTGAGGCAAATCTTAAAAGGTACACAAAGACTGTGTTGGGCTGTTCTCAGTTTCCTTGTGGACACAGTCTGCTCCCAAGTGGGGGAGCCACAAGAAGGCAATGGGTTTTTTATATAAGTGGGATGTAGCAACCCCCCTCCCAGCTAATTCAGTTAATTCCCTCAGACAATGGTAGAAAGTAATTAAAAAAAAAAAAAAAACAGTTGTGTGAAAGCAGAGAGGTGTAACCTACAAGAGCTGTGCTCAGTTCTGCAGACTTGCTCATAGAGCTGTGTGCTTGTTATTGACTTAGTGGTTTTAGGAAAGTTCTTAGTGCTTACAGTCCTCTTCTTGAGGGAAGAAGTTTTAGTTCTTGTATGTAGCTCTTCTGCTCCTGTGCTAGATTTATTACCAAGCTTGCTGCATAATTGGCACTTGGAGTATCTGGATATAGTCAGATTCAGATGAGAACAACTTACCCAGCTGCTCAATTCCATTGATATATCCCTCTTCTTCTCTTCCTTCTTTCCTCCCCATCCCTTTCATTTTTTCCCCTTTTGCTTTAAGGTGTAAGCAAAGTGTTTTGAAAAAGTATGAAACATAGATTCTGAAGTTTGGTTTATAATTATCCAAGAAAAATTATTCAAGTACTCAAGAAGCATACAGGCATTTCATATTTCAATACTCCCTACCAAAGTAATATTTTCCCTTTCTATATGTCCACTGTATTAGATGAATAGAGGCAAACACAATGAGATACATTGCTGGGCTAGAGTAGAAGTATGGATTCTGACTAAATTATATGAATTTCTTTTGGCTACGAAGGTCGAACAGCTTATTTTTGCCAGAGATGGAGACATTTAAAGGAGAGGTGAGATGTAAGCATGGTATAGCCCTGGTGCTCCTGCTCTGTTTATCTCCTTGTTTATAGTAAATGCTGGTATGGCCCAATGACTTTTTGACATGTGCAACACACAAAAAGGAAGATAAATTCCTCCCTTACCCACTTCTAGTAGATTCTAGAAATGACAGGGTGGCAACACATCTGTGGTAGTGCTGACGGGGCAGTAACTGAGCAGCACTGTTGTGGAAGCACAATCTTAAGAGAATCTTTATCAAGTCTTAGGACTCATAACAGTTGCTAATTTTGGAAGACATTCAGTGGGGCACTTAACAGCTCTCCTGAACTTTGGTTTCATCTATTAGTAATGACCTCCAAAAGTTAGCCTGAGTGAGAAAACAAAACCTTGCTGTCTCCTGACCAGGACTATGGCAGTGTGAGAAAGGGCTCTGCTCTGCTGGCTGGTGCAAAATGAATGTGCTGGAAAACTGCATCTGGAAAACAAGAGCTGCATGTCCATTTAGATAAAAACATATTTGTTAGAAACATGGAGCCTGCTCTGGTGGGTCCCAGCCTTGCTGTATTTACAGATGTGTAGAAAAGTCATTAAAAGATGTGGAAGCATGCATAGGAGTCTCTTGGTTATTGAGGTGGAAAGAAATATTTCTGTAGCTTTCAATGACCTTGTGAGTCAAGCCTCACTGTATCATTAAAAAAAAAAAAAGTAGGAAGGAAGTGAGCTTTCTTGAATTTCAGGTTCTTTTTTAAATGAGTCAGCACAGTCTAATCTATACTGTGATTAAGTGCCTCTAGCCAGGAGGCTTAGAGAAGAAACAAACACAGTTTTGTTAGTCCCCTTCCTCCATCCCGTGGTGCCTTTTCTGTCCTGCTGGCCTGGCCGACGTGTGCCCGTGCACAGCGAGAGGCACACGCACACCTGGCCTGCGCCCTCCGTGGGCAACAGAGCCTGCTGCCTGGCCTTGTCACAACCTGAGAGCTCCCTAAATGTCATATTCTTTGTTGTCATAACACTGGGGAAATAGTAGGGGATACTGCATTATAAATATAGCTGAAGCCTCGGGGAATAGGAGCATTTCTAAAAGGCCTGAAGAGATGGCAGAGCATAATTGTCATAAATAAATGGGGACATAGTTACTAAATTCTGACTGTCACTCCAACTTGCTAGACAATTATTATACAAAGGGATTATCTTTTAACAGAGCAGAGTTATCTTTTCTGTTTGTTTTTCTCATTTTGCTATTCACATAAGCCAAGGGAAATGCGAAGTGTTCTAATTGGTCATGGGTCTTTCTACTGAATAAGCTCTAGCTTTATTTAAAAGGGTTGTGTGCAGTATGTTCAGTTTACAGCTGCAGGAAGGTTGAAGGTGAGGAGAAAATTTGACAGGTCTGTTTTACAAAGCTGCCACATTTCACAGGTTGTGAAATGGGGAAACAGATAAATGTCATGTTGAACTGAGTTATGAATGACAGTCCCATAAAAATCTATAAAAAAAATCAGGCTCCCTCTGTTTCTATCAAAATAAGGAGCATTGACCTTTTACCTCTGCCTCACCTGCCTTGGCTTGCAAATCTGACAGCTGCAAATGTTATTAAATATATCCACAGAGTAGCGATGTAGTGATTAAAAATAAAATACTACTTTGTCATGTTTACTGTCTTTTACAGGACCTCAATTTGCTTTATATGCTATGCAGGAGTTAAATAACTGCCAGTGTTACGTGGTCTAAATTCCAGAATAGTGGAAAAAAAGGATACTGTATATACTGAAAAACATTCTGAAGATTTTCAAGATGAGTAACAGATGGCAAGAGAGCTCAAAAGGGATAGGCAAGGGAAGAAACGATATTGCTGGAAAATAACTGGAGAATGGTCAAGGCAGAGGGAATTATGGAGATAAAATTATCTCTGACAGTTGGACAGAAAATAGACCAAGAGAGACAAGAAAAGGCAAAGAGTGAGGGGAGGGAGCGGTAGAAGATGCACACTTGTGACTGCTTTTAATCAATGAAGAAAAAGGACTGGTAAAGTGAGAAGAGATAAATGATGAATAAATTTTGTGTTCCTTAGAATTTGTTTCTCTATAGAAGTATGTTTATTCAGTCCATTTTATGAGAGATTGAAGAGAAACATGCAAACTGTGGAATAAAGATAGCTATCCACTTGAGTTCCGTCCCTATCTTGTCAGATAGCCTGCCTAAATCCAAGGCTGATGACTTGCTAAGCTCCCATTATAAATTTCAATTGGAAAATATTCCTCTTATTTTTCAAAACCCCAGAGACAGTAATATTCATTGCAGGTGGATTGATCCCTCCTTAAGCTCTTATTATTTCTAGGTCTTGTCTCAACTCTATTGGCTCAGTGTGAGTGAATCACCAGCCAGGGACCACATTGACTTTGATGTGATCTTATAAAATCAGGGCTATTTCTTGTGAGGCATTCAGGACCAGGATACTGTTGAAAGGTGAAAAGTACAGGTAGTGTAGATTCATAATCTGGCATTTTAGGAGGATGTCCAGCCCAGCCTTGCTCAGTCAGACCTTGAACTCCTTCAAGCACAGAATTTCCACAACCTCCCAGAACAAACTGTGCTAGTGTTGGATTTATGGGAATGATGTTTCAATGGCTGGTGTGCCCCATGCATAGCTGCATTGTGTGGCACAGCCCTGACCTTCTCAATATTCTGTCATCTAAATGCCAGTCACCTCTTAAAAGCTTCTGCAAGGAGTGAGGCTGTGGGGAAGTGTAGAGTGCTGAAGAGACAAGAGAGAGATTCATTGTTCTATACCACAAAATATGAATGATATCATTCTGATAAGAGGTCTCTGAGGAATTACAATGAGGGTAGGCCGAGGCAAGCTGAAGGTCACCAGCTCTCTGTCTGTGGTCTTTTGGAGACCCTCTGTGCAAAGTAGTGTGGTTCTGTAAAATAAGTAGGAAAGTAGGTTCTTGCTTTTGTAGGCACACAGTTTGTGGTGATTGGGAGTGGGGCTGCAGCAGATCCACATCCTTAATTGGCTACAGGTGTGCAGAACAGGTGAGCAGCATTGAAGGTAAGGAGTGCCCAGGGGCCCTGACCAACCACCAAAGGGAGCAGAGGGCACACAGGTGCAGTGCATCAACAGGAGGGGATAAAAGGCTGGGCTGAAGGGCAGATGCCTGCAGCCTTCTGAAGTGGTGTGGTGTGACTCTGTGTGGGCTGAAGCCTTCTGGAATTCTGTGGTGATCCTCTGTGTGTCCTGGTCACCTCAACTGTGCCATGTGCCACCACTGACCAGCTGGGAATACTGGGAAGCCAAATCACCTCTTCCACCCTTGGCTGCTGTTGTTACCAGACATGTAAGTCAGAAGGGACTTGATTTGTTTCAGGGGCCATTTGTAGGGAAGAGGAATGCAGAAGGGCTTGTGTTTCTAGAACTGTTAGTTTATAATCGATAAAGTAATACAGAATTCACAACACTGCTTTGGGACTTGTCCTCTAGGCATGCATGCATATCCTGACCATTGGATTTGTTTAATTGCTGTGTATTTCTGTGAAAGTAGTTAATGTTCTGCATTTTGTGATGAGTGCCTTTCACCAAGCTTTGTGTTTCTATTCTGATCAATTCTACCCTAAGTGCACAAGTGGCTTTCTTTAGTATGTCTACATTACAGTCTTACTTGTAAAGTAGAGTTTTGGAGTTTTTTTTTCTCCCATTCAGATTAGATAAATAAGACAAAGGGAATGTTATGACTGCACTATAGATTTTTTTTTTCCCCCCTAGGTAGATGGATCCATTTTATGGTTTATTAAGAGACATAGTAGTTTTCATGTGGATTGTAATCTAGATGGTTTTATCTGGTCTTGAAGACACCTGTTGGACTTTGTCTGCTGTGTGTCACAATTACTTGCTGTTTTATTTCTGTCAGCTGTTTTAAGATACAGATATTGTTCAGACGCTGTCTATGAACCTTGGTGTAATTTTGTGGTAATTGGGAGTGGCTGATGGGCTACAGGTGTGAGCAGCAGGTGAGCAGCACTGACAGCAATGAGCCATGGAGTGCCCAGGGGCACTGACCAACCACCCAAGGGAGCAGAGGGCACACAGGTGCAATGCATGAGCATGAAGAGTACAAAAGGTTGGGCTAAAGATCAAGAAGGGCAGATGCCTGCCGCCTTCTGAAGTGGTGTGGTGTTACTCTGTGTGGGCTGAAGCCTTCTGGAGTTGTATGGTGATCCTCTGTGTATCATGGCTGTCTCGACTGTGACATGTGCTGTGACATGCTTTCAGCAGAGGAGTTGAGATTGTGGCCCTCAGGTGCTGAGAACTGTTGGTGGGATGAAAAATGTTCTGTGCTTGCCCTGCCTGATGTCTCTGGTCTATTTGGGTTACAAAGTTTTCAGGGGAAAAGACCACCTTTCTTGCTGGGTACTCAATAGAACAGATCCACCATGGTCTTTGGCTGTTACTGTAATAGAGAAAGATGATAACACTTGCTCATAGAGAGTAGGCTGGTTTTGTTGGGTTTTGGGATCTTTTTAAAATTGCCTTATGATTTTCCCTCCAAGTTCCTGTCAGTGAACTCTGAAGAAAACTCTTAAGTTATGTAGGAGAGCGAGTTCACCTGAGCACGGAGACCTCTCATCCAGCCCTGTCTCATCCTATTTTCTCACCTAATGCTGTCTAGTTATTATTAAATTTGCTATCACTCCCTTTGGCAATCCTTGAGTTCCTCCTGACATGTAAAACCTATTTATTAGCATGGTGTATGGATAAGTGAAGCAGTAACTGTGGGGGAAAAGTTGAGTTTTTATATTTATGTGACTAATAAGTGGTGAAGCACTAAATTTCATTAAGGATCTCTGCTTTCAGGAAAACTGGATATTTTCTTCTTTTGCTTGCTCAGTTTCTCTGGCCTTAGGCAGTTTTCTTCACCTCTGTATATCAATTTTCCAAACTGCAAGGCAGATTAATAATCTCTATCAAATTGTAATTTGTTGCCTTGATAAACATATAGAGGAAGTCATGTTGTAGTTGCATTGTTTTACATTATGTTGGAAAGTGATAGAAATTAGGCAATAAATTGGTCAGTATAGCATCAGTCTATTTTCATCTTCTGAGTCTGTATTCTTGTACCCAAACACTATTTAAGAACATTTGAATGCTTTACTTTGCAGCAATTGACAAAATGCCAAAACTGTTATCCCATACTTTTCCCTAAGAAATTCCTGAATTCCAACATCATTGAGAATATCAGTGCTTACTGAATTGTGTGTTGTGTTTGCTATTTTTTTGTCCTCAACATGGCCTGTGACTCATTTGCTGTGTGTTTTTCAAGCCCTGCTTTGAATACTAACTTGTCAATTTTGTTCTTGCTTTTTTTTTCCATGGCACTTATTACTGCAGGAACAGTGCTGGGAACCAGTGTTTGAATTTTTAGTTTGGAAATTGAAAAATGTTTCTGTTCCAAGTCACCATTTTCTATAGAACAAAATTTTGAATTTATATTTTGGAAGAACTAGAGGAGGTGTGTGTCTATGTGTTTATACACATACATCTTATTATGTTATATTATAGCTTTATTATATTAAGGTTTTTAACTGCCTTTCATCCTTACACTTACTCCTGTGTGTCCACTTTTACTGAGGAAACTATAAGGGGGAGTAAGGAGAGGAGACATTTGTACTTGAAGATAGACAGGCTTTATTAATATATGCTTTTTTTTTTTTGTTCTGGTATCACTTCAGTCCCCTTGATTCTGGCCACAAATCCACAACTATTCTTTCCTAAATCTAAAAGAGTCTTCTAAAATAAGAAGTTATTCCTGAAAAAAAATGCAGCATTTTGGCACATAATCCTTAGCAGTCTCTGCCTGTAAGAGTGGAACTCATTAAAATCAAAGTTGACTATATTAAAATGGAGCATTCTGTGAGTTCCAGCAGTCCAGGAGGTTCCTCTGGATCCTGTGACAAGTTTGATTCCTCTTGGAAAAGCACATTCCAATAGGTGTTAGCTCCAGTTCTAGGGAATGACAGCCTGTCTGAAAGGTGAGCATAATGAAGGCCTGCATATTTCATGATACATCATGTGCTGCTCAGGTGCAGAAGCAAAAATTTAATCCTTTCCAGGCGCGTCTGCCCAAACTGGAGCAGAGGTAGCTATTTTGCATCCCGCCAAAGTGTTTTTGATCTTGGAAGTTATAGAATATTTGTTTTATGACTATGAGAGTGCCAAGAAATTCTTTGAAGCAAAGTCTGTAACCTCCGAGGCTGAGATGGAATGGGATGAAACAGGAAAGTTACTGGAAGATGACATTGTTAAAAAAAAACCAAACAAAACCCCCTGGAACCCAACAACCTTCCCTTCCAACTCTTTTTAAGCCTGCTTCTTTTAATTATATTGCCTGTCATGACTCTGATTCTTAAAATTAATTATGGTGACTGATATGAAGTCTAAAATGCCTTTTCCAATGTACATATGATGGATTGTGATTAATTGAAATATGGAGGTCTGAAGTTTGATAGCTTATGAAGTACAGTTTGGGATACAGCCTCAGCTTCCATTTCTTTATTGAACTGTCTTTCTGAATGTCATTAGAGTATTAGACCCAGAGGGGGACCATATAAATGACAGATCACTGCTGAACGAAATTCCAAGTTTTCCTTTTTCTTCTAGACTGAGGTAGCTTATTGCACTGCTACCTTGCCTGTTTTTACAGGCAGAAGGAAGCAGTGGCAAAATTTTTTGCTTTAAAGTGAAATCTGTGCTTGCATAGTAAAGTCTTTGCTGTATTCTGGACTGGGAAGCACAGTATGTAAGTGGTGGTTGAAATTATTTCATAGGAATACTTACTTCAGTGCCTGTGTGTTTCTGGTTTTGTTCTTTGCTTTTGGTTGTTAAGTCCATCCTCCTGCAGTCAGTTGTGTGACACCATGCTGGAAATGCTCCGTAGAAGGGGGTGCTTGATGACCAGGAACAACTTCAAGTCCCTTTCCTCCCAGGTTGTCTGGGTAGTTCTGTGAGAGACCTTGATAACTTCAGCAATTGGATTAAATCTTGATTAACCCTACTTCCAAATAAGCTTATAATGAGAGTATGGGATTTTTTGTCTGGTGTGGTGCCTGTTCTTTTTTTTTTTTTTTTTTTTTAATTGCCTTAAATAATCTACAGCGGGAGCAGTATCTATAATTGTGCTTTGTACAGAACCTTGAACAGCCATTCCCAAATCCTGAAACTATCTTCAGTAAGACAGAAATAAGATATTTAAGACCTGCAACTAAAGTCTTGAAACTGAATTGGCTGCTGCTCTTCAGCCAATGTGAGGCCCCTTTTGTACCACTGCAATTATTGCAGGTATTGTAGATCTCTCCTGTGTATAAAAATTGAATAGTTACTGTCTTTTATTCTTTTTCTGTACCACTACAGGCAACTAGTCAGGGTTAATGTGAATACTGAACATAACTTGAACTAACTCTGCTTCTTTGTGAAGATCAGAGATGATGAAAGGGGTTGTCTGAAAGCAACTCAGTGGGAAGAGCTGGTGAGAACTTCCCTTGAGTTGCTGATGAGCAGTCAGGGCTTTAAACCTAGAGAAAGAAACAGAAATCTGCCAGGGCTTGACAGAAAAATCCCTGATGCTAAAAGTACAGATACAAAAGGACTGATACCTTGTAAAACTACAGTGTGCAGGACAGCCCATGGAACTGTGCCAGCTCTGATAATCTAGGCAAGATGATGCCTGATATTTGGAGAAAAAGATAAATGAACAGCAATATTATGTTGCAAGAATTTGTAGAATGTGTGCGGCCAGGAGAAGAGGTTTGACAATCCAGCTACTAGCCCCGAGGGATTCCTCATGGAAACACTGTAGGACAATATAAACAGTGTTGCACAGATAGCAAAAGGGATATTTATTAGTTTGAAGCTGAGGATGCCGACGCTTAGTTTTCTCATTATGAAATTATGGAATCTGCACTAAAAGGGTTAAAAAAAAAGCAGTGGTCAGCTGGAACACAAAAAGGTAAAAGTTTGTTGTCAGGACGAGAGTTTGTGAAGTAATGGGGAATGGTAGGCTATCTTTAAACAAATAAAGTGTTCCATCATTTTTTGAGGAATTTTTTTCTCCACTGACTGTACAGGAAATGCAGGCTCCTGAATTAAAGGTATAAAGTAGGCTGTCATACAATTGCCCTGTGAATGTCTGGTTGTTCGTTATTGCTTATTTAATCACATTTTCAGGGTAAAAGTACTCATGATAGGTTTTAAACCTACCAAGTCCTCAAATTCATTGGTTAATTGTACATCAAGACGGATTTGAGAGGATGATCTTCAATTCCCTTTTTGAGCAATGAAGTGCCACATAATGCTTGACATTATTCAGCTGTGCCACAGTTTGTGATTCAGATAAATATTTTTAAAAGTAGGAATTAAAATTAACAGTACATTTGTGATGTGAGAGCATGTAAAAAAGTTACATGTTAGTCAGTCTTATAACTGGTTCCTACCAAATGTTGGTTTCAGCAAATCAACAAAAACTGGGATAATTTTGTGTGCAGACCCCCAAATAACCAGATTAAGTGAATTAATTTACACCAGTTACCATGAGAATACTGGATAATATAAATACCTTTTCTATAACTACAAATTTCTGTCAAGTGGTTTAGAAACACAAGACTATATGGGACATATTGGAGGTTTATTGAACATTTGTTGGGTTTAGTAAGCAGAGGGAATAAAAGGATATAAAGTTGCAGGTATTTTAAGAATGTGTGTGGAAATACAGCCACATGAAACAAGTGGCATGTGGATTATCCCTGGAAACAAGAATCAAAAAATGGACATTTATAACCCAGGCATTGAATGAAGCACCACAGTAACCATCTCAGTGACATAATGAGCTCAGTATTTCTTGTATCTGAGCTGTAATTTCAAAGCCTCTGCAGGCACTGCAGATCTTTTTAGATCTTCCTAATTCACCATGCAAGAGAGGAATTTCCTGTCTAATCCTATCCCTATTTAAATTTTTACATAGGATCATTAGTAGGGTTAGCTGTAAGGTGTTTCTCTCATTAGTGTGGTGCTGAAAGAACTTAACCTCAAGAGTAGCAGTTTTACTCTGCATTAAAATGTTATGCAAATTCCCCATCTCACTCAGGGTATCAGAGGGAAACACAGATGCTGTTTTATTATTCTCAACTCACTTTTGACTTGTTTTACTAGGCTTTGGGCTCAACAGGCCCAGAAGTAATTAAATGCTTCCTTTGTGCTATTTGGAAAATCCTTCATTAGCAGTGTTAGCTTCCTTCAAAATTAATGCTGTGCATGCCAAATTGACCTGAACAGGAAAAAAACCATAAAATTTCTTCTTTAAAGCTAAAAGGGAGTGGGAATTCTTCTGCTTCATGGCCCTGTATTAAGCTTAACCTGTTAATATCTTTATCATCCATTAGAGAGGGGACTATTAGACACCTTTTGTTCAAGAGTGGTCTGGGATCTTCACTGATTTATTATGAAGAAAATTAAAGCAGTGCTTGAAGAAGTCAGGAGGCTGGGTGAGGATTTAAGAAAGGAAATATAATCAAGTACCAGTGATAATGTTAAACCCAGCTGCTGCTGTTATCAGGCCAGTTGGATTCCTTGAGCAATCAAAATTCTCCATGTGAACCTGTCCCTCCTCCCCACCACTAAACTATCAATATGTGACTGTCATCTTCCAGGTATTTTGTTGTAATTAACAAATCAATATCCCCATGGCTTGATTGTTGATCCTCCTTCCTTCTGTATTGGCTTTACAGGAAGAAGACTAGTTAAAGGCAAGGTATCTGGTTTGGAAATTCCTTGCAAAACCCAGTGAGGTTGGCTTGGCTTTTAGTATGTTGCTTCCTCTTGACCTGGCAGCAGGTCCTGGAACACAGCTGAACAAAAGAACTTTAGGAGATGTATTTTTTAAGACATGGGACTGATGTAGTCTACAGAATTTCTGAAATCTTTCTGGAGAGATTTCCTCTGGGCTTGAGTTCTACCAGCTCATGGAAAAATTGACATTGACCAATGATTCTGAGTTGCCTGGATTAAAGGACATAAATATGTTAAAATAATACAGGAAAAAGTAGTGAGAATATTTCACTTGACATCAGTGAGAGATATAAAACTTTAAAACTAGATTTACAGCTGTTTGGATACATCTAACTAATGTATGGTGAGCTGTAGTTGGTAGTTTGTCTTTGTGTGCCAGTGAAAACGTGAAAAGATTATTTTCCAGTGCAATTCAACCAGATTTATGGCAATTACAGGCTCTAGTAGCAGAGCATAGTAAAGAGCTAAAGAAAAGTTGGATGAATGAAAGCTTCTTAAATAGGAGCACATGAAATGATTTATATAAAATAAAAGCCAGAGTGAAGATGGTGGCAAAACCCCCTACTAAATAATCTTTTAATGTAAAGCTCTCCTATGAGCTCTTGCCTGTAATGACATTCACATCTGCTTGTGAAGATAGGTTTGTCCAAACAATAGGAAGAATTTCTGCCAAAAGATCTCCAAATATTTTGGGAACTGTAAAATAACTCCTCAATCCCATAAAGTTTCTATATAGGTAGTCTTCTTCTTGAGGTGAATAAATTATAGAATTTGAATCTACAATGAAGGCTAATAAGCCTTGGTAAGATCAGCATGACTTTTCCTCTTGAATGAGTTTATGGTCGAGTAACAGGCACTGTAATATTGTTATGACAACACAGCACATTGAAATAATGCTTGAAAGAGCCCATTAAATTGAAAAGCTATTTGGGTACTTGACTATTTGATCTGTGGAGCAAACTTTTCAGCACTGTTTATTGAGGATTATTTATTGGGGAGTCAGAAATTTCTAATAAAACTAGTGACAGAAGCAGCGCTGTGAGAAACTAAATTTTCTACTAGAAGCATAAGAGTGCTGCTATTGGAAAACAGTGACTATTTTTCTTAGTGATTTAGTCTTATTTGAGTTTTGAATTAACTGCAGTAACATAAGACTTAGGTATGAGAGCCCCCTCCATGCACACGTCTGACTGAGGTACAGTGGCAATTATAGTAGAAAAGAAAAATATTGGCCTGGGTAAAAGAAATGGATAAAAGATATATTGTTATGCTATGGAAAACACAGGTGAGATTAGCACCACTTCAGTATTAATTTCTTCTCTGATATATGGAGGGTTTTGATGCAGAATTCTGTTCCCAAAATCTAAGTCAAGGCCAAATCTGAACTCTTGGCCCTTGCAGTTGCTCTAGCACTTCACACTGACCTTCCGTGCTAAAATCTCAGCAACTGCAGTTGTATCTTTGCATCCCAATCTTTTGGGGGTGCGTAGGTATTAGTAGGCTGGAATTTTGGTGGGTTGGAAAACTTGAAGATGCAAAATTTAATAGTATGTGTTTTCATGATATTGCCAGCTAATGGTTATGAATCATACTTCCCTTGAGGCAGGATTTATTATTTGACTTTGTGTGCATCAAACAAGGAAGGTTTTGTTTTATTCCTTTTGAACTGCCCTTGGTTTGTCCTTTATTGGATTAAATTTTAGTGTTCTCATCCATCTAAGTAATAACGATGCACTTTAATTTACTGTCATCTAAACTCAAAGGCCTGTGAATGTCTGAAGAGGAATAACTAAAATCAAATTTAGGATAGAAACAAAAAGCATATTGACATATCCTATCAGTCTATGAATTAAAATAAGAGTAATCAAAAGCTATTTTTTATTTTTAACAGGAGATTAGGGGAAATAACTTATTGTTAAGTCTTAGATGGTGTTACTAAAGAATTGATAAATATTTAGGTATCTTTTTTCCACAGTCACCCTTTGCATCCTACTCAAAGTTTTTGTGTCTGGTTTTAGCAGAGAGGTTCTTCAGTTTGTCATATTTTGAAACTCAGAATCATAGATTGCCAGCTTGGAGGGGACCTCAAGGATTATGTGGTCCAAGTTAGGACTCCTTACAAAAACATGATCCAGACCAGATGGCCCAGCACCTAGCCCACCTGTATCTTGTAAATGTCACATGTTGGGGAATCCACTACTTGCCTGTGGAAAATATTCCTACAGGTAATTATTCTCACTGGAATAATTCTCTTGTGTCCAATCAGGGTCTCCCTGGGAGCAACCTGTAACCATTACCCCATATTTTTTCCACCTGATTCCCCATAAAAAGGGAATCACCATCTATCTTTTCATCTTCCTTCCTTCCTAGATCTTCTTTGCCATGCATCTAAAGACTGAAACTCCCCTAAGCCTTTTTTTATTCAGACGGAACATCCCAGTTCCCTCAGCCTTTCCTCGCATGGCAAGATTCCCAATCCTTTGATCACCTTTGTGGCCCTTCCCTGGACCCTCTTCAGCCCATCCATATCTTTTTAGCATATTGGGGACCAAAACTGAGCAGAGCATTCCAGGTTTAGCCTGAGAAGTGCTGAATGGAATAAGGACTTCTTTATCTTGCAGGTGACGCAGCTCATTGTACAGTGGGATGCCCAAGTCTCTTTCCAGAGCTGGGCATGTCCCAGGTTAGAAGGTTTAAAAATGTTTTGCAAACACTTTGCTTGGTTGTTACCAGGTGCTTCAGCCCAGTAAACACCTGTTTGAAAGATATGAAATCCTGGGGGGAAGAAATTGTGGGGTTTAATAGTGATTTGATGGTTTTGCTAAGAGCTGCTGGAATACTTGTATGTTGATTTGGAATTTAAAAGGAATTTAAAGGAATTTCTTTACCTGCATACTATATAACAGAAGTACCAAACCTCTCTTATTTGCTGTGAATCCTTTATGAACTAGTGCAACTTCTGTGGTTCTCTTACACTCTGCTTTTCTTAGTTTCTTCTAAAATTTATCTTTAGTCTTTGTGTACTGCAGCAGTGTCATTCTGCATCTACTGAGCTGAAACTTTTGAAAAGGTGGAGGGCTGACACTCTGATGCACTTTAACTAGTTGGGGTATTTTTGTCACCCTAAGTACAGTTTGATATGGGAATTTTGGTTTTATTTATTGTCAAATCCTAAAGATGTTAGTGTATGGTGCCCACACCTTTAAATAATAAAACTCCTATATTTGTTTGCAGATACTCTAATCTGTTGTTAATAAACTTGAAAGAATACAGTCTTGTCTAATAAACACATCAAACTAATGGGTACCAAAGCAGTTCAGAAGAGTGTTTGTTGTTTGGTGTTTAGATTTCAGTCAAAATTAATCAACAATGGATGGGGCCTGCTGTATTTATTAGCAACACAAATCCCTGTGATTCAGTGCCAGGTCCCTTTACTCGTTCCAGTGTATGCTGGCAGGGGTACAGGACTGATAAATACTTACATCCTTGTGACTGGGAAAGAAAGAGGGGAGGGGGCTAGAGCAGAAAAAACAGACCTCACAGTTGGCGTGGGTTCCTTGAGAGCCATTTTGAACGTCTTTCAGAGTGAGCTTGCTTGTAAATGGGAAGTCATTGATTCAGGAACAGTAGAGGCTTTTTTTCTCTTTGAAACCTTCAGCTTTGCAGATGGCTGGCTGCATAAGCCTGCATGGTTTTGTTCTCACTTCCCCTCCAGGATACCTGCTTTCCCCAGTTTTAATTTTCATTCTCCTTTGCTTTTTATTGAATTTCTTTAAGACATGCAGTCATTGACAGTTGCAGATGTGCTCCTTCTTGGGAACACCTGTAATGGTCTAACCCATCTGTTGGCAGAGAAAGTGAAGGTGTTTGAACTCTGGGTGTTTAGTTTTTAAGTTCCATTTGTGAATTCAAGGCAAATTATGTCTCATTTTGTGGAGGGTAGAAATGAATGGCTATCACCAGAAATGTTTCTGTCAAATGAATTGAAAATCCTTACTGTTTCTCTTTGTTCCAGCCACTTGTGGTACTGGAAATACAGAGGTTTCACTCATGGGAATTTTCTGTCCTACAAAACTGGGGAAGTTTTTTTTTCCTGCAAATGCTGGCTTGCACTTTTGCTTCTGGAACCCTAAATTCTGAGTCTGTGGAGTAAAAACTCCAGTTCTGAACAGAAGCATGTTGAATTTCTTGTAAGAATTGCTTAGTGATAAACTGTGCAAGGAAACAAGTTTCAGCATGTTGTTCGTACATTGCTGGAATTTCAATAATGTTATCTCTGGGACTAGCAGTTGCACTTGATACTGATAAGCAAACCAGTCAGGTCACAGTACCTGCTACAAATTCTTGTTCTTGACATGACACTTGCTGTTTTACAGCTTTGAACTCAATTTTCTTTTTCTACTGGCCAAATGACTCCTGAAAGTTCAGGGCACTTTCTGAGGAGAGGAGCTTACAGTAGAAGGGACTTCTGAAAAGGCTATTTGAACACAGGGAATTAAGTTATTGATTATGGGAGATAAAATGATGCAGGGGGAAAATTATTGTGGCAGTATTGCTATGTGTCAGCTTAATGACAGACTCTGCTGCTATCCAGTCTTGGGTCTAGTTCTTTGTATACTGTTGTCATATGAAGAGAAGGTGCAGTGGTTCTCCCTGCTAGATAGAAATGGTCCAGGACAGTGCAGAGTTATCCTCCATGGGACTGTGTCTGTGACTTTCTCTCAGGAGAGCCCTGCCAATAATTGCTCTGCATCAGCGGCTCTGCTTTTGTTGTGGGTTCTCTCTCCTCAGAGAAAACCTGCTCTGAAAAGGGAATAAATCAGCTCTTGTCACTTGAGAGATGCATCTAACAATGGTGGTGATTTTCTGTCTTACAGAATATTGATGGGGAACATATGCAGTTTACCCCTGTGATTGCAAAAAATCCTGCTCTTAATACTTATAGTTTCTAGGAAAATACAGAAAACACAGGCTTCCTTCAGAAGTAGGGAGGCTGCCTGTGAGGGAGTTGAGTGGGTGGAATTACTCACAAAGATAGTTCAGTACCTTGCATAGTTGCCTTGGGTATACTTTGGCATCTTCTAATTTGAGAATATTTGTCTTACATTCCTTCCCCTCTTTATTGACATTTTAATTGGTGTTCTCCTAGGTATTGAGTGAAAGTAATGTTTGGTGAACAAGTAGTTCAGGAGAGGATAATTATGATTCAGAATTTAAGCTGTGTAAGAATTATGACTCTCACATTTATTTTTCAAAGCTATTTAGACAATGATCTAGGAGAATCATCTTTATGATGTATGTCATTCAAGAAATCTTCAATGTCTTCTCAGGTTGAAATATCTGTTCCAAGCTGTTCCAAGTTTTTGAGGCTATGAAATTTATGGCTCTGTGGTATCATATCCTTGTGTTGATTATCTGAGTGTAACTGAATGATTCAAGTCCTGAGTTTGAGGGGAATGTTGTAGTTCATTTTTAGCTAACATATAAAAAATACTTGTATAAAAGTTTATTTTCCTACCACCATGCCTTTGAATAAACTCATTTGCTAGAGCAATTGTGGAAAGTGGTTGTATAGAGATCATTTGGTCATTGCCCCAAGCATTTGCAGCCTTTTCCCTTCCCACTGGTGCTCCTGTTTAGCTGATGCCTACAGAATGACCACAGAGTTTCATTACATGCACAGCAGCTCTAAAGGACTGTGTTCCCACAATGGGCAGGAGCAAGCTTGCCAGAACATTCAGCAAACAATTTCCCTCAGGTCCTGCTGTTACTGACAGATGGCATTACAACTTAGAAATACAGTTTACATGCTCTTTTTCACTTGTTTTCCCTTAGGATCATTTGGGTTCTCACAGAAAATTCCGTTTTGGTGAAACAGGGGCAGGTTATGAAACTGTTTCCACTGAAGTGTTCAGCAGACCCAGAGGAAGTGCTTTTTTATCACTAGGAGGCAAAATAATTTCAGAATATTTTTGAAGTGTGGAATCCTTGTGGTGTTTAGGCAGTAGGAAAATGAAAACTCCTAATATGTTTTGAGTTAAGCTTTTGTCCCTAGAATCTATTTTTATGGATTTTTTCTTCCTAAATTAGAAATTGAACTTCAAGATTTTCAGAAAAATGGATTTTTTTTTTTACTGTCTGTTGTTCTGAGCATTTACTGTATAATGTTGAAGATACTGGCTGGCCCTTGATCTTTCTAGTAACACTGCTGATGAGGTTGCTGTTTGTGCCAATTGAAGTGGTGATTTTTGATCATGTGGAAGTATCTAAATGTGACTATAGTCTATAGCTTATTTTGTACCAGTTATCAAAATCATAACATTTGATCTCCATTAAATTAGCTTGTGTCACATGCAAGACAAAAGTGTGGAAAAAAAAAAAAAGAGTGTCATATCCTCAAATCACTTCCCTGGTTGTTTCTCTCAGGCTCTGTCATTGTCCTTCAGTGTTTACTTGGTTAATGGAACATCACTCTTCCTTACTTACCTTTTCTCAAGTACTTCCTTTGGAAAAAATGAAACAGCAGGAAGTTTTACTGCTGTGGAAGTTGCCAATGGCACCCTCTGACAATGCACCTTGGCCAAAAGCCTGACTTTACCAGTTACCTTTAAGTGCTGATCTCCCCATCCCCATGATTGCAAAGGAACCTGATGAGGAAAAATGTAATTTGGCTGGTAACATCTCTTGGAAGGGTCAGCCTTGTGATGCACTGGGGTAGAGTGGGAAGTCTCTGATGTTGGTTTAATGATTAAATTACAGGAATGAAGAACACAGAGGGGTTATGTGAATAGAGAAGGAAAACATCTTCGGGGAGGCCACCCATGCTTCACCCAGGTGTTGGCGCCATTCCTTCTGAATGCCATTCAGGGAAGCCCCCTTCACTACACATAGCCAGCATAAAGCTCCTCATAAAACAATGTCAGAACATGTGTTAAGGCATTCTTGATTTCATTTTAATAATACTGGGTTCATTTTCTTTTCAGCAAGATTGAAAGGGTTTTTATTTTTTTTTTTTTGTTCGGTATTTGTCAAAGGAAGTGTTGGGCACTCCAATGATATACCAGTTACTGAAATACCTCTTTTGCTTTTATGGGACTTGCAGTTAACAAAAAAGCAAGTTTTAACCAGTAATTTAATCTATTTTCTTTCTGGATTTTTATCATAGGTCTTTATTTCTCTGCTAGAAAGTGAGGGGGAAGCAGGGAGGAAGGAAATGAAGCTATGGAATAGGCAGACAGAAGAAGTTAAATAGCCCAGGCTTTGGGTATCCTGCTACCCATGGAATCTGCAGCTCTGTGTAAAGTATCCAGGCTTCTAATCAGCTTGAGGCTGGGATCTGGGTGGATCCAGCTGCAAGAAAAGTAACTTGCTGACAAAAGATGTAGTTAGAGATGTCCAGGATAAAGACACGGGCTTAGTCCAAAGGGAGGGATTGAGGGAGACACCATGAAGGTATTCATGTGGTACCTGGGTGTCCATTGAATGTTGGCATACTTGTACACTGCAGAACCATCAGAGGAGAAGAAACAGATTATAGAACCAGGCAGAGATGGTCATCTAGATATGTAGGTTCAAATCCTGGCTCAGAACTGGGTAAGAGATAGAGAAACAAGCTTTTCCAAATGTCATGGGTAGCCAGATTAATTGATTGTATTTAACTCCCAATTTGGGGAATGCAGTTTTCCTAGACTATATGGCATGTTAGTTGAGAGGAAGAATATATGCATTTAACCCTGCAACTGCTAGGGTTTGCACGAAGAACCAGATTTACTGGGGAAGAAAAGGGTTTGCAAGCTTCTTGTTGCAAGCAAAAAGCCTCTGGTTGTTTCAGGACCATCTAGTAGTTTGTGAAACAAGAGTTTGCCATGCTATCTCAGATCTTCCACTGAGGAAAATAACAGCTACAAAACCAAAGCTTGATGGGAAACATTATTGTGTAGGAGAGAAGAGCAGTATCTGTAGCAAGGGAATGATGCAGAGTGTGTTGGTTAACTGTTGGGCTGAGGTACTTTGGCAAAATGAATCTTTGCACTTAGCTTTGTTGTGTGCCCTTACTTAGGGCTTTGTTGTGTACACCTTTGGACAGCTGGGCTGGGAGGAGCTGAGAGCAATGTGTGAGTCAAGGGTGGAACCAATGTGTATGTCCATACACAAATGGAGAAGGCTTTTTTCTCTTACCAGTGGGAGGAATGGAGGTAAGAATGTATCTGACTCATGCCAAAGAAGTCACCCATCAGTTGGATAGATTCTGTCACATTTCCTTTGTGAGTGTTCAGTGCAATAATGTATGACCTGCCCACAGTTTTTTCCATGTCCAAAAAAGTGATTTTGCATGACACATGTTGGAACAATACAAGGACTTTGAAGTAAGGCTGTTTTGGTACCTCTTGGTCATAAAGGTAAATATGTTTCCAGAATAACTGCCTGACAAAATGAAAGTCAAATTTTTGCTTTTGCTGTGAAGGCTCTAATACTTTGTGTTTTTTCTCTCTTTAAACCATGCAAGTTCCTAAACATGCAGGCATCTAAACCACTTTAGTGAGGTTACATAAATCATGATTGTCAATGACAGTAATTATTGGGTTTGAAGGGCGATGACTTCAAAATAAACCCTTATTTTTCCAAGCATCAGAGCTTGAAATATGTGCATCTTTCCATGCCAATAGCAAGTATGTTAACACCCTGATTCATTCTTCTCCACACAGTCTTTGCCTTTTTGTGTTTCACAGGCAAGGGTCAGTTGAAACTGGCAAGTTGGAATATTGCCCTAAGGAATTTTCCATGCACCATGTGTTATTAGAATTTGTCTGAACTTTTAATAGAACAGAAACATGTATCTATATAATGAGAGATCCTAGCTGAGCTTCTTAGGATGTGTTCCTACCTCTGCTCCAGACAATTGAAAGGGAATGCCCCCTCCAGTTAGTAAAATGATGAGAGATAGGGAGTTCTAGGATATCATCAGAGTTTACTGGTGTTGTATATTGAACTCAGAAACATATTGCAATTCAGAGGCTGCCATGGCACCTGTACACTCTGACTAGGTTACCACTGGCTGCTTGTCCTGCAGTAAATGTGTGGTTCCTCATTACTTTGGTGGAGGTCCTTTTGCCAGCTGAGACCTGCTGGCTTCAGCTGAATGTGTTTTCTCCCCATTTAAGTTGCATCAGATTTGCAGTACCCAGAGGCTGTAGTGTCTTTTTGGAGGTGAGGGTGTTTTTTTGTTTTTTTTTTTTTTTTTGTGGGTGATAAGCAGTTCAGGAATCATGAGCTCAGGCAACAGCTGCAACTTGTGATGTGGCAGTCAATTGGATAGGGCTGCTGAGGAGGGGATGTAACTAAACAAAACTGATAGATTTAACTGAGTAAGGAAATGTTTAACTTACAGATGTTTAAACTGTAATCCCTCTGATGAAAACTCCTATCCTCCTGTGTTTGGAATGGATGGATGGGAAAGCAATGTGCTGTGCCTGTCTGGCTGCCTGTGTGCCACTGCAACATGCTGAGGACCAGCAGTGGTTGTGCTATTTTTTTTCTCTCTAAAAGGGAGCTAATCATTTTTTCTTACAAGCAAGTGTGTGCCTAAAGGATGCCAGAGCTATGTCTTTTGCATTTTAAATTAAATTAAAAAGTGTCAATACTAGATAACTCTGAGGTAAAACTGAAAATATCTGTAATGAGCCCACAAATCCTAATTCATTGTTAAAACACGTCTCTGCAAGCAGCAAACAGCCAGGCAGAAATCCCTCCTGTGTCCAGGGAGGAATTTCCCCATCACAGAAAATCCCTACACATGGTAAAGGGCTGCTTCTGCCAAATTTAAGAGATCTGTGCAAAAAGTGTTGGCATGGGGAACATCCCATGGGCTGGTTAGGATGGGCAGTGTTCTCCCAAGCAGCAAGAGCTGAGCAGTGCCATAGCAGCACTTTGTTCCTGCCCCAGCACTAAGCCAGAACTGGAGGCAGACCTGAACATGGGTGTTTCTACCCCACCAGGAGTTCTTGCTGTAGGTGTGATTTTCCTTCTTGCTGTCTCCCATGAGGACCTCTTCTCCTTCTCCCACCACCTGCTGCTTTTTCATGGTCCTGGCACGGCCTCCTGTCCCAGAGGAAGGGAGGCTGCCTGTCGGTCTGATTCTTTTGACTGTTTCCTTGGGTTTCCATCTAACTCCTGTAACCTTTCCAACTGCAGCTTGTCTTTGTTTACCTGGTGACAGGCAAGTGTTGTCATGGCTTCCTTGTGAGATCCTCCAAGGATCTCACCCACTTCTGTTCTTCAAAATGGCCTGAGGTGCTTTGCTCTTTTGTAGCAGAGCCATTCCCTCTGCTGCTTGTGCAGCTGCTGTTCCTTTGCCAAGTGGAGCATGTAACCCTGTGGGGGAACGAATGGCTGTGGCTTCCAACTTCCCATTCCTCAGGATTTTGTCTGGCTTTTTGGGGATGTAATGGAATGGCCCAAAAAATCCAGCTGGGGATTTCCTCATGTTCCTTCTTCAGCGGCCCCACCAGCAGCACCATCTCTGTGGCTGCAGGCAATCTCAGAGGCTTCATAGGGTTTAGCTCTAATTTCAGCCTGCATTTGCCTGTTGCATTTGAGTCTTTCTTATTTTGAAGTGTTTCCAGCCATGCATTGCCGTACTTGCACTATGCATATGCCATATCTGCTTTTGTCCTGCCCCACTCCTTTGCCAAAAATGAGCAGAACTGCCGCATACAGTTTTTCTGCTTTTTGGAAGACATGAATACAAAGTACATCAGGCACATCAGCAAATTTAGTGCAGAGACTTTCTGAGAGACTTGAGTTGATATTAACTGTGAGGAGAAGAGTGAAAGTCTTTTGGGCTTTGTACTTTCACTTCCCAATATTTAAAGGCTCCCACATATCACACCTGAGATCTTTCCTTTCTCCAAGAAAAGCAAGTACCAAAGGAAGATGACACACAGACCATTTTCTTATTAGCAGGTAAATTTATCTATCCCCAATTTGAGTGAATAAATTCGTTGCATAATTTTTTATAAAAATCACATTAATTGATAAGGGAATTACTGAAAAGAAGTGAGGTCTAGCTGTTTCTTAACTGCATACATAGGAAATTAATATTAAAGCTGAAAGAGATGGAAAAGGTCCCAATAAGATTGAGATCACTTTTCACAATAACAGCATAGCAGCAGTAATAAATGATGAGATTTAATGGACCCAAAATTTTTTTGATCCCAAATAAAACCTCAAAGCCTTGTGCTTCAAAACATGTTTTCTTGTTGTAGAACCCGTGCTTCAGATAATTTTGGAAATTTCCTTCACATTATCACTGGATGATGTAGAATTTCCTCAGACTAAAACCCTACCAGATCTTGGTCGGTGTGTACACACAGTTATTTCCTGCCCACTGTAGTTTCATGTTTTATTTTAGCATGAATGCAGCGGGGCAGGCAGGCTCAAAGCTACCCTAATTCTACCACAATAAAAGTCTTTATACTGTGTGATTTGAAGGCTAAAGACTCACTTTTCAACAGAGAGGAAAGGGCTGGCTTCTCAAAGTTGTGAGTTCTTCTCTAATGCACCTTTGTGAACAGAGCAGTGATGTTGCACATGTGATTTTAGCAGGACATTGTCCCCAAGGCTATGCAGCCACCCCCCAGACACAGGTGCCACGTTAAGACATTTCTTCATTGTACTTCTCCAATAGAAAGCTGGGCAATCCTCACCTGCCATGAATTGATATTTGGGATTAGTGTGTGAGAGAGGCATGTGAACTGCAGCCCAGCTTTGTGTCGGGTTGAGGAATTCAGTGCTCCATAAACCCCCAGAATTGTGATCCCTGTGGGACTGGGCTGCAGCCAGTCAAACATCCTATCAATCAGGAGGACCCCTGTGTGGTGTGGCATTAACTTTTACAATTCAGACCAGTGTGGGACTCTGCTGTACTCCATCCATCAGTCAAGTCTGCCTGCACAGTCCCTCTGCAGGGGATACCTCTGCCTTTATGATGCTGGTCATTGACAAGCTGAGTTGTGATCAATCCATCAGTCTCCTATCAGGCTGCACAATGGCTGCAGGATAACACAAGCTAGACTGCCTTGTCTTAAAAAAAACCCCAACCCACCCCCTGAAAAAAGCTAAATAAAATGGCCTTAAAAAAAAATCCATCTATTTTTTGCCTATTGCCCAAAGTGATGTTCCCAACACTTTTCTGACAATTATTTTGCCATTTTTATTTTTTTACCCTAAAGATAATTTTGATGAATGTTTTTAATTACGATTCTTTTTTTTTCCCCTGAATTTTTTATGTATCTGTGTGATATTACCTAATCTTTTGGCACAAGGAAGTGCCTCTGATCAGGCCCAGGCCTAGAATAACACAAGTATGGTAGGTCAGGATGGGAGAAGGTGGATGGGCACAACAAGTGTGTTTACATCATCCCTGGCTCTAGCTTGATTTATCAGTAGATTTAGCCCTATTTACTGCTTCTTTGGGGTGAAGTATATCATACAAACCAAGAATGGTTAACAGGATAATAATTGTTCAGAGTGAATGCAACTAAATTAAAGGGAGAGCATGGTAATATACACAGATCTGGTAGTTCTTGGGCATTCATCTGGTACCTGATTGCTGCACATTCCCACCCCAACAATTTAGGTAGACATGAGTAGATTTTAAATTTTTTATCAATATAAAAATTGCAGGTTTGTATGTGCATAGACATGTATATACATATGTATATACACACTTGATTTTGCTGCAGTGTCTTGCTTCTCTGACACTTGTATCAGCAACTTTTAAAGTGTTTTTTGGCAGCACTTTTGTGTCTTGAAAAATACTATAAATGCTGTCAATACTTTTATCCCATAGTAGTAGAGTGAGTCAGGCAGCTCTTTGGAAGAATGGAGGTGCTCTGTGGCACTGGTCATTTATTGTCCAGGTCAAGTCCAGAGCAATCTGGGACATATTCCTGGCCTGGATTGAAGAGTTTTCCTTTCTGTCACTGTATCAGCTGCTGTATGCCTGGTGACTTTGGCCAAATTTCTCCTTGGAGATAGGAATGTTCCTCTCTGCTATGCCCCACTCTGAGTTCTGCAAGTGAAAGGTGGTAGACAAGAAGTGGGCAGAAATTATCATGTTTGGGGAAGAGATGAGAGAGTAGGAAATAGCTTATGATACCAGCCCTACTCAATACTGGGGAGGAAATTTGCTGGAAAGCTCTGAAATGTCTGTGCAGGAAAGCAAGGAATGCTAATAGGAAAAGCAGGCAGATTTGTGTGAGGCCTGGGGTGTACTAAGGCAAGGACACAGTGGATCTCACCATGATAAGGAAAGGGAATCAATGCCTAGACAGACTATGAGGAGGCAACTACAGGAGAAAAATGAAACCTTACCTTACCCACCAAAAGCTTTCTCTATAAAGTACAGGCCTTTGTGGCATCATGGAAAAAAAGTCCAGGAAAACAGATGAAGTCGTACTGGATTCACTAGCTCTTTTTCCCTCCTCTGCATCCTGCCAAAAATGCAATTTTACTTTAATTTTGGTTTTGTGTTGTTTTTCATGATGCTAAAATGTTGCTTGAACACAGATGTAAACCATCAGTACAGTACTGTAAGGCATGGACCACACAGACATGCAGTTCCTTTCAAAATGCAAACCAGAGGAAACAATCTGCCTTTAAAATTAAACTTCCTCATTAATTTCATTAAAAACGTGTGCAGCTTCTAAGGAATGGCAGAGGGTGACTTAAAACATGGCATTATCCCTTGAAAACTGGCAGGCGGTGAATGTGCTCTGGTGGGGAAAAAAGAAAAAAAAAATAGGGGATCTGAAAGAAAGGTTGGGAAAGGGAAGGGGATCTCCTGCAGTGGTTGCCATTTTTCTACTCCTGTCTGCTTTGCTGCGCTCTGCAGACACACAATAATAACCCCAGTGGGCCCGGGGATCAAATGACGTGTTGCTGAAGGATTAGGAGCAATTCTATCCCCCTGGCATGGGTTTAGGAATTTTCATTAAAATGACCTTGGGTGTGGTGAGAAAGGAATTCGGGCTGCATGGATGGAGAGCTAAACATCCTACCTGGGGAACAACAAAAGGTCTCTGCAAGGCTTGCCTCCCCAGGCCCCAAGCAGAGCTGCCGTGCTTTTCCCCTGCTGGAGTGCAGTTGTTCATGGAGATACGTGGATGGTCAGAATTAAAAGGCATCTTTCCAGGGCAGTGGAGGGGGGAGGTGGGAGAATAGAGTGGAGGAACAAGCAAGAGGGCTTGTTTCCTGGAATTGCTTAAAAACAAATACATAGAAGCAAATATGTGTTTGGTGTGGAGCGGAATTGTGTTTAATTAACAAGGCAGCCTTGTGACCAAGTGCTGCACCAGGAGAAAATGGAAAATTATTCCTAGGTTGTGCAACTCCATCCTGTTCATCTGCACAAGCAGCCCTTGCACAGTTTGGTGATTTTCTTGTGTATGGTCCTGCTTAAGCAAAAATTTCCAGTCCTGCTGAATGTCTTCTCACAGTTTGACTGTTCGTATTCAGACAGGCAGCATCTTGCAGCCTGCAGTAGCATCTTCAATTCTTGCTGGCTGAACTCAATTGTTTTTGAGGAAGCAATTTATTGATAATTGTAATGCCTATGATACACACCATCACATCTTCTAATGGTAGCATTCCAGATGAAATGGATTCATCAGGATAAAAACAAAGCATGGTGTTGTTAGCAGCAAAGCAAAAGCATCAAAGCAAGCAGCAAGTAAAACCTCCCTTATGTTTATAAGGCACCTGGTTGAAAGGTTTGTACACAGTCTTGACAAATTTCATCACCTGTTGGTGAAATGTGCCTCCCTACCTCGCATTCAAGGTAAATTAAATTATACTGCACTGTAGCAGGTATTCTTGGTGACAACAGTTGTCCTGGAGCACTTGGATGTAACACAAGGTATTAAGAAGCAAGCACTGAAAGACAAGAATTGTCTGTGCTTCACTGCAGTTTCCAAATCATTCTGGAAGATGTCAAGGAACTACTGATGTAATGAACAGTTAAGAGCTTGTCAATCCTCTGTCCTTTGATAGCTGCCCTCAAGACATCAGTTTGGACTTGGCCTGGCCAAGTGCTGTCTTTTGGGAGCAGAAGACACAGGCGAGGGATGAACTTCCCTGGAGCAGAGGAAATGCTGAGCAGGTTGTGCAGCAGGTGCTGTGGCTGACCACCCAGCGTTTGTAAACCAGGAGCTGATGGAGAGTGAAGCCCTGTCACATCCCCAGAGGGTGCCCCGGGTGGGATTGCTCTGATAGCAACAAAAGATTATCTGTTCCAGGTCTCTCCTTCCTAAGCCTGCAGAAACACAATCCATTACTTCAGATGGAAAGAGTTTATTTCAGCCTGATTGCGTTACAAGATCCCGGAGTGGGTTCAGACACCAGCAGCAGAAACATGTCACATTTGAGAAACTGTGTGTCAGTGTGACTGGCCTGCTCCCCTCAGCTCAGTACCTGGAGGCAGAAGGCACCGTGGTTAATGAGGGGAGGCCTTGAATATTAATCAAACCTGTAATCTCCTACAAAGACATCTGTAGGCACTGCTGCTGAAGATTTGTTGTTTTAGACACCTTTTATTTTGATCTCTTTACTCTGCCTTCTGTGGCCCTGAAAGAAGAGAGGAATGTAAATGTGACCCAGGTTAGTAAATGGCTTTCATGAAAATAGGCTGAGAATGGTTTTCCTCTTGCAGAAGACCAGTGTAAAACTGCATGGCTTTGCTGTAAATCTCTGGAGGTTGTTCATTAAGAGGCCAATTAGTAGAGCTAAGGATAGTAGGACCTGTTTTGCATTTTCATCCTTTACCAACAGACAATTTGGTACAAGTTAAGGAGGGAAGTTTTCTTACTGCTCTTCATTGCAGATGTCTGGCTCTCCACCTTTTTGTTGTAGGGGGACTTCTCTGTATCCTGGGAAAGATTTGTGGTCATTTCAGTTTTAAGAGAACTTTCAGTCCACTTGTCATGGAGATCAGAAAAATTAGAAACCTAACTTTCCATTTGGAAACTAAGGTGTCTGAAAGCAAAGGGAGCTATTTTATTTGTGCTGAGGCTGCCTGGCCTCTCTGCTCCATGAGGGTAAAAAACAATCAGAACCTCTGAGATATCTGTCATTCCCACTGAGTGAGGAAAAGCAGACTGTGATACTTTCTAGTGCCAATCTGTCAACAATCATTATTGGCTAAAGTTTTTCCTTGAGGCATGCAGGTCGGTGTACTTATTTTCATTTACAGGAAGGGTGATTCGGAGCAGAGAGAGGTTAATCTCCCACATTAGCCAAGTCATATTAGCACTGGCCAAAACGTTCAATAGAGTTTGTTTGCTCACTGTCACTATGCATAGCTAAATGCACTGCTTCTGCCTGCCTATTATGGGTTATCTTGGGTGGCCTGTCCAACCCATTGATAAAGCCCGGTGGTGACGCTGCTGTGACAATGAAATTGCCAGGGAAGGGGTCGTTAGCTGAGCCCTGGGTCTTTGGTGCCTAGAGATGTGCCCAGCCTAGGTTTTCCTAGGCTAACAAATGTGTTCCCTGTGGCCAGGGAGGACAGCAGAGGTGGCTAGCTGAGCAGTTTGGCAACCCACAATTTCCTCATCGTGGGGAGACCCAGTTCCTCTAGTATCAGTTCACAGGCCCCAGAGAAACTGGTTTGCTTGCCTCTAGTCCAAACGAGGCAATAGTTTTGGTGGCTATTACTTTTTCTTCTTTGTTTTTTTCCCCCCCATATTTAGATGCATTGCTTTCATGTCTGATAGAGTTGGGTTGTGTTCTCCCAAATTTCTCTTCAGGAGGAATGGAAGAGGATGTCCAACAAATATTTACTGTAAGGGAATTGTATGAATGCCAGTGAGGGGTAGTATTAAGTGCTAGTGGAGGGGTGTTTGTAAAAGATACAGTGCTATTTGTCAGGATTTTGGTAGTTTTGCCAACATGAGAATGTCCTGAGTCTGAGAAAGTTGTCTGCTAAACATGAAGGGGAGGTTCTGGCTGTTGAGATCTATGCATCATTCTTCCCCACTGGTCCAGCATGTGTGAAGTCAACATTAGAAATATTCCCATTCAGGATTAGAAACTGGACAGAGCACTAAAAGTGTCTAAACAGAACAACTAAAATCTTGTAAGAGGATGTGGAAGAGTTTATGCAGATCTGGGCATCTTTCCCACCCAGTTTTGTACATCTGAAGATTTTTGTGTTGTTCTAATGCATGGAAATGAAGGTAGTATTTAAAATAATGACCATTTAAAAAAAAAATTAACTCTTTTGTCCACCTTTGTGGTGTTTTGCAACCTTGACGAAAGGGTTGACATTTCTTCCCTTGGAACGTGTGCAATGTGGCCAGCAGGTTTAAAAAGAAAGACAAGAGCTTTATTGATGCAGCTTGAACAGAAGAGTGGAAAAAAAAAAAAAAAAGAAAAAAAAGAAAGGTCTTGAGTTGTACCTTCAGTTGCTGCAGAGATCTGTTGTCCCTGGAATACCTTTGCAGTGTGTGCTAAACTGTCGCTCAAAGCCAGCATGAAAAAATGATTTCCGAAGCTGTTGGACAAATAAGGAGACTCATTCTGAGCAGGGGCTAAATTGGTTTGGATCATATGCCTGTGCTGAGCAGCCAAAGTACATAATCAGGTTTAGCAAAACAAAGCCCGATACCAAACTTGCCAGGAAAAATTGTTTTGTCATTTTGAAATCTGCTTGGTTTTAAAGCAAACCTTCCCAGAACAGAAAACAATGTGTTTCATGGCCTACTTCATCTGCTATTGCTGTATTTTTCCTCTGAAGACTTGTAAGGAAGGGGAAGAATATATAATCCCTTTGTTAAGATACTTAAATTAAAAGCTTGCTCGTGTTGAACTGCCCTTTCAGTCGGGATTAACATTTGTTACCCAAGTCTATATACCCTGTAAAACAACGACTAATCCAGACATTAATCACAGGAAATATTCTGGGCCTTTTAAAAATAAACCCTGACATTCTATGAAGAATACATAATTGAGAATATCCTGGACAGGTTGAAAATTAGCCCAGTTGATTGGTTACATAATGATCAGCTGGGTAAGCCAAGGGGAAAGAAAAGAGCACATGGGGCGAACAATGCAGCAGCTTTGCTCTATTGTCTGCCTTTTCCTGTCCTCGAGTTCAGCTCGGTACAAACATTGTCATTCCAAAACAAATGACATTAACAGGAGGTGTCTGTACCCCTGGTCAACCTCGCTCCTCTGCTTTCCGATTTTTCCGACCACAGCTCATATTTTTTCCCCCTGCTCCCTTTGCCGTTTCCAGCCAGAGTTTCCCAGCCCCGATGTGTTGCCCAGAGCAACTTGTGCAGCAGTTGGGTTGTGACTGATCCCTTTCTTCAGGCAGTATCTGTCAATGTCCCCCCTCTCTGCCAAAGGCCAGTTACTCATGTCAAGGTCAAATTGTGGACAGTCATTCTGTGTCTGCCCAAGTTAATCCAAACCAAACATACCACGTATAAGTAGCTTATCTCCCAAAATAAATAGATGATAATTAGCATAAGCCACCGCACCCACTCCTTTTCCATTCCTCTCTGGAAAAGTCCTTCCACCTGAGTAAATCAGGATGCTTTGTCTGACCCATTCTTATTATGTTGGAAAGCAAGCAAGGGAGCTCTGGCTCCCAGTGGGATGGCTTTTACTACCTGGCTTTGCCAGACCAAGCCACTCTTTATGACACAGGAAGAGATGCACACAGATGTGCTTGTAATGGAGGTGAGATTATACCAGGAAAACCTCAAAATTAATTTACAGCAGATCTCTGCAGCTCTGGGTCAATCATTATCAGTTGTGCTGTGGTCTAAATGAGCATCACTTCTTGGGCACAAACGTGTCCCATCTCTGTTTTTTCAGAGACAGCAAGCTAAAGCAGACTTAACTGTGCAAGGAGACTGAGGCACTTGGGGTTATCCAGTATGGATCTGGATCAGAGGTGGATTAAAATTCCACGTTTTGTGTGTGGGACTTTCACTGGGGATCTGCCCCATAGAGGCTTCTTTGGTTGGCTGAACCTCTGTGCTGTGGCACTGTGGGACTCTGTGGTGAAAAAAGTGTCCCCCCCTTGGTGTCACAGAGCATGTAGGCACAGATGCTGAGGGAGAAGAGAAAGAAAGATGAGTGTTGATGCTGTCAGGAGGGTGAGTGAAGACGTGTGATGTTGAAGGAAGGGCACAAACAGACAAAGGTAAAGGAAGTGATGGGTCTGAACTGCTCTCCCTGCCCAAAGTGTGAAGTGGTGATTGATGGTCAGTTCTTTCCTTCTGTAAAATCAATTACTGGTGTAAAATAAGAAAAAAAAGAAAAAAGTAGACTGAGAAAAATCTCAGCTTTACTCTTAGAGAAGGAATCTGCCTGACTTGGGTTGCTGAAGCTCAGCTGGCAATGAATTAGGCTGGTGGGGTTTTTAGTCCTGAAAAACAAGTTTTCAAATGTCCTGCACTTCATTCTTTTCTGTTTAAATATCCTGTAATAAAGACAGACAGGAACTAATCCCTGTGTTTATGTTCAACGTTATAGAAATAACATATATGTAACGCTAATTATTTAATAAATGACAAATAACATAAGGAAATTCTGTTCAATACACAGGGTTTCCTCTCTTATTTAGACTTGTGTAGCTCCTTTGCCCTTCCCAGGACATGTGGTCTGTTCTCAAAGAGTAAGAGGTGAGCTGAGCACCCACACCTTGGCTATGGTTATCATTGAAGGTATAATTTCTGTTTAGATAATTCCCTTTTTAATTTGGGTTTGTGCCTTTTCTCACTTAATGCCTACAAAACAAAACATGAATAATAATAAAAAAAAAAAGTAAAAGAACAAATACTCTAGGTTAAGCAGTATCTGTATGTTTCAGCCAAGAGTTAGAGGATGCAGTCAGTTTTCTGGGATGGAATCAGACAGAAAATTAAAGGATTAGGCCCAGGGCACATGGGCTCTGCTGTGGGCCTCCAGTGCAGGGGTTTCCAGAAAAAAGTGAGGCACAAGATATTTTGACCCTGGTCTTGTGCTTAACACAATAAATTACAGCTTGTAATTTGCAAGTAGAGGAGTACAGGTGTGTTTTGGATGCATTTCTAGCCAGCAGCAAAAGTGGCCAAAAATGCAGTTTTGAGAGTAACTTTTGCACAAGCTGGGAAGTTATATTGCTTATATTTGCTTTAGTAGCCTAGGAACACATCAGAGGCGGCGTGAAACCTCTTGGGGGGGTTTGGCGTTGCTTTGCATAATTTCCATCAACGTCTTCACATCCTTCCTCAGCTTTTGAGGCTCAACCCAGGTGTGCTCAAATGCTCCCGAAACTTGGCAAAAGCTTCTGCAAGGCTGCCTGGGGGAAGGGAGGGAAGGAGGCAACGGGGAGGTTTCACCTGGTTTCAAGTTTCAGGACAAAAACTTTCGCGTGAGTAACAGTTCCCAGCTTCAAGAGCCCCTTGACAACATGGGGAATCCAAAATTCCCGGGTTTGTGTACAGGACAGGCGCTGCCAGGCGGAAGAATGGGATTTCAGGCGGCACTGAGGAACAGGATGCTGTACTTGTCAGCGCACAGGATGCGCTAACTGGAAGCCTGTGGGAAACGCTCACCCAAGCTTGGCCGCCTTTTCCTCTCGGGCCGGGGAGGGGAGCAAGGCGTTCGAGGCATCGGCGGGGCAGTTCGCCGCGCGTTTCCGAGGGAAGGCAATCATCTGGCACGTCGCTGGCAGCCGGGGCTCGGGCCGCCTTTCCCCGGCGCACAGCTGGCCACAGCTGGCCACCGGCAGCCTGAGAAGCGCCCGCCCGCTGCCCAAGGTGCTCCCGGAGCGGGGCCGCGCTGCTGGCGGGCGCGCTGCCAAGCGCGGCGCCGGTGGCAGGGGGCGAGCCTTGTCACGAATTACATTGATCGCTGGGTGCAGCGCAAATGCGCCCTCGGTTGAAAAGTCATGCATTAATTAAGTTGATGGCCTGTTTAGCTTGTAACCTCAGCAGCTGAGTCTCAACCTCTCTGTGGTCAAATAGATTTACCTAATGTAATGAAAGGCCATACCCTTTCCATTTCCTTCTTTCAAAGCCCTCTCACCACAAACTCTTCTGGTAAGGCCACTTATCAGTGACAGCACATTTTTCATTGCTCGGTGGAGTATGTGTTAAAATAAAATTTTGAAATGGTTTTTCAAATGTCACGTGGTGCACGCTGCGTATTGACTGGTCAGTGATCAATCCATCAATCACTTACCTTTGTTTGGTTTTTAAAGTTGATTTGCCTGTTTGTCTCCTTGAATTGGATTTGTTTTAGGCAGCACTCCTTATTCTAGGTAGGCTTGTAGAAGAGAGGCAGAGAACTGATTTTTGTCACAAACTGGAACGTTAATATTTTCATTGGCTTGCCTAAAAGTAGAAAAAAAAAGGTAATTTTACAGATCTTAAGAGATTTACTTAGTTCTGTAACTTTCCCTAAGTTTTAAAAAGCTATATATATTCATACACACACACATATACACATATATATACACATACATATAAATAAAACAGTTATGTTCTTCTAATATAGCTCTCTTAGAGTGCTGGTAGAGTGAGACACTGTATGACAGTGAGGTCTTTATTTCATATGTGCCATGTTTGTTAGTAAGTAAAATAGGAATTTAGCTCATGTGCATGGTCAAAATGATCCTGCAAAGCTCTCTGATTCTGTAGGACATAATTCTCTTCAAGTTAACAGGAAAGATTTAATTTTGCATTTGATTTCATACTGTCATATTGTGGACTGATGATGTAAGTCTATTTAGTGTCATTAAATTTTACAGCAGAGTCATGGAGAATCCCTCTGAGCTTTTTTTTCCTGTGTGTGGGTTGGTTTTCTGTTTTTTTTTAGTTTTGGTTTTCTCTTTTTTGGGGTGTTTAGGATTTTTTGCTTGGATTTTTTTTTTTTCAGTGATTGCATTGGTGATTAAATAATCTGTCCAGTGGCTGAGATGGGTAAAATTCATGTGCTTTATATTTTCTATAACAAGGAAGAAGTGTCAAACAGAAAACATGAAGATGTCAGCATAGGAGTTGGTAGATGTAAAGATAAGAAATCCCAGGAAAGGCTTAAAAGAAGAAAAACAGTGGAAAGCATCTACAAAGATGTAAGCATTTAACTCAGAACTGTGTTCTATAGCGTGTTCTGTTATATCTTCCATTTATTTTACCGTGCAAGGCATCCTGTTGAATTGGAGTCTTGAGTACATTCAGTGACCATGACAAAGACCTTTCTGAATCAATGCAGATTGCTCTCTAAAACATCTGTAATTTCAGGGCAGAAATCTCCAAAGATTTTTTATTTCAGCTATTGCTCTTACTGTTCACTTATTTGGAATTGATTTAATGGAACAACCTGAGTGTCCATCTATTGAAGATATTACTGTTTGAAATAGGATTTAACAGAATAATTGCTGGAGCTGTTTAGATCTCAGGTCTTTGTAGCCCAGAATGCTGCTACCAGGAACTTCCAATAGGACAAAGATGTAGTGGTATATTCTGGGGACTGATTTGTACTTTTTTTTTTCATGATTCTGAATGAGTTTTACATTCTTTAAGGTGTCCAGACTGGTTTAATGTTAATAATTTTTCTTGAGAGCTTTTCTAAGGTTATATAGATCTTCTGTGACTCTTAGCACAAGCTGAGTTCTTCTCAGCTCTCAAAGTCCTTGTGCTTTAAGGTCTTTGAAGTCCAGAGGAGTCTGTTCTAATTCTTTGTGTTTCAGAGATTTGGAGCTTGATTAGATTTTGTTTTTGAAGAAGATCAGTGCATTAAACTGACACCAGAAGCAGTGTTCAGTGGCAGGATTTAAAGCAGACAGTGGAGAAGACAGCCAGCCACAGGATGTACCAGATGGAATGTCTCACTGTCTGCACAGCAGCCGGGCTCCCTGCTGCATGAGAATTGCCTAGATCAGTGCCACCTCACAGGGGAGGAAAGGATAAAGCAAACTGTGATTAAGCTCACTTACATGCTGATGGGGCCTGGCCATTCACACTTCATGAAGAGTCAAATTGGGCCTGAAGCCTTTGCATTACTCCAATTCACTGACACCTTCAGCTGTCAGTAAAGGAGGGAAGGCACAGAAGCAGTGATCTAGCCAAACAGATATTTTATTTTTTGGTTGTGAAGATATCCACATCAGCGTGAAACCAATATTTATTTTAAAAGCATTTTTTGTCAGTACTGAGGGAAGAATGAGACTTTCCTGAGTAGTTAGTCAGTCCTCTGGCTAGGGCACCATCCTGAATGAGAACATGGCTCCGAAGAGATTCCTTTTGTACTGGAGAATGTGGAGATAACATGTGCCATCTCAGGAGCGTGCTCTGAATACTGTGCTGGGGGTTTCCTAGATTGCCTCTCTTTCCTGCCAAAGCACTCCACACTATGGCAGTAACTCCATGCTGGGCATCTAATTTATTCCATCCCAACCAAAGTTTTTTTGTTGAAATAAGTTCCAGAAAGTTTTGGCAAATTTCTGATAGAAATAATATGTCACTGGGAACTTGTCCATTACCTCTTCTAGAGCAAACCTAGGATGGCCTTACCAGGCTGCTATGTTTTGTTTGGCCACCCTGGAGCCATTTTCATTCTCAGATTTGTTTTATATTGGTAGTGGGCTGGTGTTTCTAATGCTCAACACGTACAATTACTGCTCTGTTAAAAAATAAAGCGTGCCATGGAAGCTGAAACCAGAGACTGGAGCCCAGGAGTGAAAACAGCTGAAAGCAGCAGGGAAGGGGAAGTAAGTGGCAGGGTAGGCTCTGGTGCTGAGATGCAGGGTGTTCCTTGCTTGTCATCATTCCCTGGGAGCTGAATAGAAGGAAAAGCCATTTCTTGTTTTGTAAGTCACTGCAAGTGTCTTAAAAAGTGGAGACAAAGAAAAAGAATGGAAAGCAGTCCAGAATGTCTTTCTGCTTGGTTTCGGACTGTCCCCGCTCTGTCGCGTCTTGAAAAGGGTCTGAAGCAGAATATCCTATTGTTGCAGTTTCTCTTTATTGCAAGACTTGCAGAGGCAGGATGACTTTCAGCAAGATGCCAGGGGTTGGTTTGTGTGCATTACCCGAATTCTCAATCAGTGTTCTCCCAAGCAACCAGTGACAGGATGAGAGGGTGTGGCCTCAGCTGCTGCCAATGGAGTTTCAGGTTGGACAGCAGGAAGAATTTCTTCATGGAAAAGGTCATTAAGCATTGGAATGAGTTTCCCAGGGAGATGGTGGAATGCCCATCCCTGGAGTTGTCCAGGAAAGGACTGGATGGGGCACTCAGTGCCATGGTTTAGTTGCTAAGATGGTGATCAAAGGCTGGACTCTATGATCTCAGAGGTCTTTGCAAAATGAAATGATTCTGTGAATCTCCCATCAGCAAAATGGGGGGTTCAACAGATCAAAAAAGTGCTGGGAGGTTCAATGAAGTATTTTAAAGCTCTTAGAGCTCCTAAAGGAGATGTTAAGTGGAAGATGAAGGTAGAGCACCCATGTAGAAAAGGCAGCTGCAGAAATACAAGCAAGGAATTGTATTTTCTTCTGGAGAGAAGGAAACACTGGCGATTATGCTGTGACTGGCTTTTTAGATAAAGTCATGTACATAAACCAAACAAAATTTTTTCCCCTTTTTAAACAATAACCCTGGGAAATGTTCTGAGGGAACAACAGAGGGTACCCTCTATTTTGCTTATGCTATTCACCATTAGCTGCAAAATCTGTATGCTTCTGTGTCTTGTTAAATCACATGTGATGGGGCCATTTGTGTATAAACCTACTTTGGGGGAAGACATGGGCCATATGAAGTGCCTGTATTGTCCCTCAGAAAGCCCAGACTAAAATGGGGCAGATCCCTCCTCTCTCACAGAAGTTTCATGTTTAAAGCAGAATAATAATAATAATAGTAATAATAATAGCAAGAGTCTAGATGCAAGATGAACTATATTGCAAAAACTCTCTTGTAGCATTGAAAAGATTAACTCAGTCCTGCAGCCGTTGCAAAGAAGGGTTACATCCTATTTATGGAAGTATTTTGTTCAAACCAGATTTGATGATTTTTAAACTTGGCTGTGCTAAGGGCTGAACACTGTGTTCTCCTGCTGGCCTCTAATGCAGTGTGAAAGCATTAAGTAACATGGGCTGAAATGCTGAAAGTGCCTGTGCAGCCTGTAACTCTCCAAAGCAACATTCCAGCTCCTGAGAATCCAGTCTCAGTGCAACTGAGGAAGCAGCAGCCAGGGAGGGATGATTTCCATCTTATGTCTTAATGTGAATAAAATGCATTTTTACTCAAGGAATCAGAGTTGTCATAGAGGGGAGGCTATGCTGGAATCTATATCAGCAGGAGGGTTGCATTCCTGCCTTTTGTGCAAATCCCTTTGTAATTATTTATCAGTAGCCAGTACCTGAGCAATGGAAGACAAACAGAATTGTTGACAGCATAAGGTAGACTCTTGTTAAGTTTCATCATCCTGGGGCTGAGTGGCAGCAGATGTTCCTGGTCATGCAAGCTGGGTTTCCCACTGGATGAGAAACTGGTGATGTGGAGTCTGGGTATGTTCTCAGTTTACTTAAGACTGCACTCACCAGTTGTGTGACAGGGATGGTCAAAGAGTGTGCAAGATGTTCTCCTTCATCCTTGTTTTCTTTCCTAGACTGCTAGAACAGCAATGCCAATGGAATGACTTTATTCCAGGAATTAATTCTCGTTAGAGGTACTAAAGCAGAGAACAAATTGTCTTGTTTACTTGTGCCACCTCCCACAAGTAGAACAAACTTATGACTAAAAATATTAGCTTTTCTTGAAAGATTGAGCAGGGCTTGCTAGCTAAATAAAAGAAGATGTAAAGCAACATGCAATGGCATCTCTTGACTCTCCACATAATGATACTGAAATTGAGGAAGTAAATTACAACAAAAAGGATGCAAGATAGAGCATGCAGCCCTGGGGGTACAGTGCCAAAATAGCTGATGAATTCATCTGGTTTTAATGGTACAGTCACTCCTTCTTTTAATCAGTTTGTCTCTTCTGAGTAATGACACAGTCTGGTTATTGTTGTAATGTAAGCAACAACAAATCATCAAAACTAATTTCTGTACCTGCTTTTGCTCTCTTTCTAAACATAGGGGATTTTGAACTGTAATTCGCATTGATGATTAGGTCCTAGAAAAATCATGACATTTATTTAATGGCTGCAGTTGTAATATACATCAAACTTTGCCGATTTTCCATTTCTCTAGCGTGTGAGAATGAATTTTGGAACTTTACTCTGAAACACTTTGCATAAAGAGATCCTAATCTCCAAGCAGAAGTTAAGCTTACTGCAGTGTAGGAAATTATGTCTTTGATTTCCTCTCTTGAATCTGCTCGAAGTTTTATATTTCTTGGGGGCTTTTCTTTTTTATTAATTTCCCTGTAGCTAAAAAATTAAAGGTTCTAGTACTATTTTCTGGCAGCACTGTTCATTTAGGGAATTTTTTTTAGAGAGGAACTTCAATAAATTCACCTGGCAAGGTCCAATTGTCTTCTGCAGAACCAGAGCTTCACTCCAAGTTTTCATGCAAACCAGGATCACGTGCTTCTTCCTAAGTCCAATTGCATTTCTTATTGGAAGCCCTATTTCTCATTGCTCTGAGGATAACTTGGGGAATCCTGTGTGTGGTAGCTGGATCCTTGAAAGCTGCAAGCTGCTACCTGATTTAGTGTTGCAACATTTAACCTCTCTGAGCTGTGGAGTGCATGGGTTTTTTATCCTTCTGCTGGGAATACTGTGAGAGGCAGAGTTGGTAACATGGTGCACCCCTCTGATGGACCCAAAAACCCCACCTGGACTGGCCTAGTGTGCCAAAGTAGCTTGCAGTGCAGACAGCTAATTGACAGCACATGTTCACACAAACACAAAATGTACTCAGTCATAAAGTTTTTTTAATTCTAAAAAATAATAGTCCTGGAAAAAGTGCTCTTGATTTTAAAATACCAAAAAAAACCAAAAACCCCTGGCATATGAAAAATGTCATGGCAGTGTCATCTTTTTGGAAAGTTGGTGATGCAGAACAGCTGTGTTTCTCAACATCATCAAGCAGGAGATCATCTGGTTGAGTGATGACTTTTCATGTGTTGGAATATGGTGTCACTCTGCAAATGGCAAAAAGCAAATCCCTGCCTTCAATCTTAGCTCCTGTTTTCCTTAGTTGTTACAAATTTTGCTCATTTATTTTCACTTTTGCTCTTGATGTTTGGCTGTCTCTTCACTTTCTGAAGTGCTAAACAGCAATGAGAAGCACTGACAAGAGTGATAGAGTATGTCAGCTCAGATGAAACTCATACTTTTATAGGGAATGGCAGCTCTGGAGTTAACTGAGAATTAGGGAGAGAGCAAATGCCTGTTCCTGTAGAAGACTCAATTTCTGTAATTAAATCCCAAAAGAGCTGGAGCCCAACACTGTGCCTCGATTTAAATAATGTATTTGTAGTATTTATATTACAGCTGAAGAATCAAAATGATCACATTTCTTGTTTTCCTGAAGTTGAGAAATATTTTTTCTCCTGATATAGGTGTGAGGAGGATCAGTTTTGGCACTTCTTCTCTAGTGTTTCATGATTGGCCTTATTTAATGTTTTCTCATTCAGATTTTTTAATGAGGAATTTGCCTATTAATTTTTTTTCCAGAATTTGAAACTACTTAAGCAGATTTGCTGGTGTGTTGAGGTATGCTGATAGCTGGCCTAAGATATTCAAATGTCTTCTCTTTCCAAAGGTGATGTTGATGGAAACTTTGGTTTTGATTTGAGCAGAGTCAAAGCCTCTTATATCCTTGGCCATAGGTAAAATTTGTCCCTCAATTTCTTAATGAAAAGCTAAGGTTCACACAAAAAGAAAGAACAAAAGGGAAACAAATGAAAATTTTACCAAGTCTGCATTTTGTGTAAGCTTTCAGAAGGTTTTAGTGCTGTTCCTATGAGTGTCAGCTGATGAAATCCTTGAAGCTGATGCCTAATTGGAACCTCTGGTTATCTGTAGTGAGGCTCATAACCAGCGGTCCCCCAGCTCAGGGAAAGACCTGTGTGTTGAATTAACAGCAGCTTTCTCATATTATGTGCTTCCTACTCAAGGGCAGTGTATCCAATTATCATCTGTTCCCCAAAGCCAGGAAACCAGCGGGGTAGTGTGGCGAAAAGGCTGTATCCACAAACCATATTGATCCCTGAACAAATTTGTCTGGAGTCCTCAAGCACAAACACACATGTGCACACACACACACACACACACACAGATTCCTGTGGCTTTGCCAGTGCTGCTCTCTGTGGTTTGGTCTGTGCCTTCCCCAGAGCTTTGTGTCTTTGCCCAAGAGTTTTTTCTGAGACTGTCAGTGCAGGTGTTCCAGAAAAAGCCTGCAGTACATGAATGGGGATTAGAACCTGGCTCTCCAGACACATGATGGATTGTTCTTTTATTACTGAAAGTTTTAAAAAACAAAAGTATCTTGCAGTGGGGTGGCTCAGAGTCAAAGGAACCCAAACAAAGCTGAAAATTGAGTGTATACATTGCAGCTCAATTATTTTGAAGGTTGAGGTTTCTGCTTCAATCCTTTATAAGGGAAAAGGCTGTCTTTATTGAAGCACTCTTTTATCATTCTCTGGGATCTTTATGCTTTGGTTTTGTGTGTGTTTTATGGAAAAAAGTACTCAATACATCTATTAACAATTTTACTGCTATTTCACTTCAGTAACCCTGAACAATCCCAAAGTCTTCTCACTATAGTACGGCTTTTCAATGAGGGGGACATCAGGAAAGGTGTTTGTTTACTGGTAGCTAATGGCCAGAAGTGGCCCAAATTTGAAGTGATTCCATTCTGGTTTTTCAATGTTTTTGTCACCAAAATTTTGTTAAAATGGGTGGGATGGTTTCTGCCAGGGAAATTAAATGAAGAATGGACAGCATAGCATTTGCAGGCCAAGGAAATGAAGGTGTCTAATAAAAAAACATACATAAAAGTGACTTACCTAAGAAACTGTCCTCTTGTTTTTCTTGTCCTGCATTTCTCCTCTGTGGGCTGGTTTTGATGTGGTATTTGATTCCAGTGGGTCACTTGAAATGATGCCTATGATGCAAATTGGTTAGTGGGTAAACATGATGTCTTGGCTATTTTTCTGTTATTCTTCCAATTTCCTTGCTTTTAGAATAAAAAGGAAGCACCTATGCATTATTCTGGTAGTGCTGTCACCATGTGGTTTACACAAAGCCAAGACTTTGGTTCAAAGCTGTGCTGGTTTTGGGGTAATCCCCAAAAACCTGCAATGGTGGGACTGTGGAATTTAATTGACAGGCTATTGCCTGCAGGACAGTGCTGCTAACAAGTCTGTGTAGGTGTATGACTGCAATTCATTGTGAAAGGGAGAGTCAGCAAAGCCTTCTGGCTTTCTCAGCTTCTCTAGTTAAACTGCAGTACATGGCCTCTTTATTTCTTGATATGAAATGATTTTAAACTCTCCTGGGTACTTGAATACATAGGTAGGCTGCAGCAGGAGGCTGCATCTCTTCCCTTCTTTATGCAGTATGGCTTCTCTCCAGATATAAAGTGTGTCTGTTACTAAGAAGGAAAAAAAAAAGAAATCCTAATGCAATCCTACAATGCAAACACAAATCAGCAAGAGTAGAATATAAGCTCTCAAGAATTTCTAGATTTTGTTTCCAAAATAATATCCTGTCCATTGACAATCACAAAATCAAAGCACTCTGGCTTTTTTTCCCCACGTCCATTAAAAGAATCTCATTGTAAATAAGAATTTGGATTTACAATAAGTCATTTTGTGTATGGCTGTTCTTATAAAGCTATGTAACATAATCTGAAATGAACATTATAAAGTCAGGCTTTCCTATTGCATCACATTTGCACATAATTTTCCGGACAGAGAAGAGAATCTGACTTTTGAAAAGTTGTGTTCCCTAATTCCATAGCCCTATGGAATCATTAAATTTTGAGTGATGCCTTTCACAAAGCAATTGGCATCTGGCTGATGTGGTGATTGGATTCTGGTGCAGTGCACTTGGGAAGGGAAACTGCTCTGATGAAAGCTGTTTCATTTGGTTCCTCTTCCAAGGATTGAGGGGTTTCTACATAGGAATTCTTCCTACCTCAAGAATTTGTTTTGACCTGATACTGCTAAAATTTGGGAGGATGAGAGTGAACATATGTATCTTTGAGTAAAGGATTCCTGCATCCTCTTGGCACTGATCTGAATCCTTGGTTTGATTAGCATGCAGTGTTAATTCTTTGAGCCTCAGTGGGTTTTGCCTAGAAAGATTGCTGTGCAGTGCAGATGTGAAATGTAATTGTAGTACAGCACAAGTGAAAAATAAATCTGAACCCCTTAGACCTCACCTCTCATTATTTCAGGAGGTAGATGGGTTTATTTTTAGTATATGCTTGTTGTAGTGAATATAAGGACAGAATTAATTTTGTTTGCTTGTCTAAGACTACATTTTAGGATCAGAGATGTTGTGAATGTAATTGTTGCAGCAGCTGGTCCTCTGTGGTTACAGCCTGTGGCTTCTCACATCTGAACCTGTTTCTCCTTGATCTGGGGTCTGGAGGCCTTGTGATGGTGGGGGGGAACCCAAAGTTTGCACTCTGCCTATGGAGTTCATTGTCTAGACCTTTGAATGGTTTATAATTTCTCTAGCTGGGCAGGGTATGAGTGTTTGAGGGCAGCTGCACCCTCCAGTTCTCTACCATAGTCTGTGGTTATGTTTTTTTCCTTGTATTTTTCCCTAATGCTTTTTTGGTGGTTGGAATGCATTTTAATTGTTCTTTGGTCAGCATTTTTATTATTAGATAAATATTCAGGGTCAAAATGTGGCATAGTTAATTTATTTCATCTGGCCATAACTTTTGCCGCTCTCCTTGCAAGACTCCAAAAAGGAAAGATCAGACAGAAATGCTGCTCTAGAGGTGGTGGTTGTTGTGGATTTTTGTTTGGTTTTGGTTGGGTTTTGTTTGTTTTGAATTAAGACTGAAAAGCAAAGGATATCAGAAGACAGCAGTGAGCTTGCTCAAGAGGGAACTCCAGCCCAGAATTGCTGTTCCATATGATGTGCTCTTTCCAGCATCGTTGCCCTTCTAACATGAAACTGTCTTTGGTATATCAAGGTAGCTGTAGTTTGAATCTTTTCAAGCACTGTGTGATGGTTTGCTTTTCTGGGACACTTTAGGCAGAGCATGCTGGAGGATCCTGAGGAAAAAAATATTATTTTTATCCTGTTTCTACTTGGGGCCAGCTGAAGTCCTTTAGATTGCATCCTGTGATTCTGAGATATAATATGTCTCCCAGTCTCAAACTGGATACATTTGGGGTTGTTGAGGTCTGATCTTGCTTGGTCCCTGTTAAGAAGAGTTTAATAGCTTATTTCATACCTGTTGTTAGGCTGCACAAATACCAGGAGTTAATATTTTATACTAATAAAATAAATTAATATTTTCTTGAAATTATGAGGGGGTTATGATTAAAGAATGGCAACATTGTTGAAAAAAAGCAAAAGGCCCCTTAGGAAGATTTTTGTTAGCTAGAGTTTCCATGTTTCTGTGTCTGTTTTCACAATATTTGATCTCAGCTTTCAATGGGAGAGAAGGAAATGAATTAACTAAATTTCAGTTGAGATATCAGTTAACTCTGATAAGAAAAGATGCATCATGTATGCTAGTGACTTTCTATTATGCCATCAAGAGTGTAAGAAGAATTCACCCAGCCTGATCTTGGGAGGATGATTTTTCCTTTGTGTTCCACATTAGTTCCCAGAGAACAAGCCCAAAAAGCTTGGTAGGTTCCCAGCTAGTACAAACTAAAATAGCCATGAAATACACCCCAGCCTTAGAGAGACTTCTGTTTCGAGCTCAGTGCACCAGTTCCTGGGACAGGGTGAAGTACTACATTATGGAGGGGGTTAGTAGGGAACATTATTTATGCTGTACATAGAGAATCGCTATGGCAAGATGAAAAGTTTTCAGTCAGTTTTGGTGGGGCGTGGATTTGCACTAATCCACTGAAGACTTTGGTTTATAGCTTGTCTTGGCCTTGTTAAAGCTTCTGTGGCTCCTGGGGTTTATTGCTTCATGGTGCTCAGAAGGACATAAATTAGTATACATCAAAATTGTTCTTGTTTATCTCCCCTGCAAGTGGAGGAGGCCCAAAAGACACAATTGAATTGAAAACAGTGCACAGGAGAATTCCAGCCAGGCAACGAAGCTTTGTGGACAACGTGATTTTGCTGATACAGATTTGTTGGAAATATTATATTTCTTTCTGAGATGGGAATGATTATAAAAGCAGATCTCAAGAGAGCAACTTACTGGAAACCCAAGCCATGCTGAATAGTTACTACTTTTACCTAAGGAAGTTTGCCTTTTGCAAATTGCAGGCAATTTGCAGACCTTGCTGCTGTGCTTATTTTGGGATTGCAGTGGATGTTCTCTTGTGGCCATGGTGGATTTTTGTACTTTCCAGGCCACATCTTTTAAATATTCTCAAATTTAAGTGATACCCGAATAGTTTTCATCCCTGGATATTGTGTTTGTTACTAGGAATGCATGCAATGTCATTTAAATTTTACTCACTTTCTATCTCTCCTACTGAAAAAATAGATCACGTGAAGAAAGTTGACAAGTCTGTTGTGCAGCTAGGTCAGAGACAACGAAATGTATATGCTGTTGGTCCTGCCTAGTTTTGAGAAAAACCCAGTTCAATGAGACAAACCTTAGACAAGCCCATTACTCGAATTTGCCTCAGTCTTCACTCACTTCACAAAGGAAAATTTCAGAATTTGCTCCCTTGGAAACCTGGTGCCAAGAGAAGCTGGATTCTGTGTGTGGAGATCCTGTTCAGGATGTGCCTCTTGGCCTGGCATCATGCTCCACTGTTTCTTTCTGTGTCATCCCACAGGTGACCTGAGATATAGGTTTGATATATTTTGCCTATAGAGCAGCAGTACACACCTTGTTTTGGTTATATATTAAGGCTTACCAAGCAAGGCAAGTTTGGAACAATGAAATGAAAGACCTGTTTAAAAATATTTAGGTAATTCATTGGCACTAACTCAGCCAGGTGATGGGGGAGGAGAGACACCCTTTATTTTGGTTAAATTGTCTAATGGGAAAAATCCTGCTGTGTGATTCTGGCTGCCCTGTGGAAGTGAGTGTGAAGAGAAGCATCTGATGAGGTATTTCCAGGATTTTGGGGAGACAGCTAACACTTACTCCGTTATGTGTCTGAGTGGGATGGACAGAGGATTTCTCTTTGGGGTCCACTCATCAGTAAGTTTCAAATCCCTTACTGAGCCTTGCCTGCTCAATGTAGGGAGGTGAAAGAATTAATCAGATGATGCAGTTCTTGGGCTTGAGGAGGAAATAAAGGGAACTGGGAATGCCTGTACTGGCAGGTTTCTCTCAGAGCTATTCTCAGGTATGTGACCATCCCATGACCTGACAGAACAAGTAGAAGTTTGGAGAAACTGATTAAAAGTGGTACCTGTCATGCTGTAAGATGACCTTAAAGATTTATATGTTGCTCTTCTAAGCATTTTTTCCACTAGCTTGTTTTATTTCTATATCATATGGTAGTATCACTTTTGTTTCTATATCATATGGTAGTATCACCAAATGGAAAGCATATGTAACAAAACAGAAATGTTCTTCCACGCCATGCAACCAAGGGTGACATCCAATGTGAAAAATGGATTTTCCTGAGGTGGAACATACTACTTTAATTATTACGTGCAGTTTGGAATCATGACTATTTGTATAATTAGAAGTTTGGAAAGGCTTCTACAAATTCTTTCTATAGTCATTAAAGAGCTTTTTTTTCCTTCATGTCTAAATGCAAGCTAGAAGATGAATATCAGAAACAGCTTGGAAGGCATTCTGGCAGATGAAATATTTTAGATATTGGTATTGCCTGAATTTCAGTAAGCATTTCTCAGCTGAATAGTAAATAATTTTTTTTGCCTTTAAAAATCTGTTTATATCATGCCTGGAAAATAATCTAAGATAAATGGTTGCTATGGTCAAAACACTTTACAACTTCCCTGGCATTTGGGGTAAAACTGTATTTCCATATGGGCCTTACAGTATTTTAAATAAATAGCTTTCTTCTGTGTGGGGTTTTTTTTTTGGTCTTTATTATGTAATGGTGTGCAGGCTGAATGCTGCTCCTCATTATTTGAAAAAGCTGAGGGTAGTGGCATCTATTATTTGAAATTTCTTGGGAATGAGTGCTCTGAAATAGTGCTATAATCACATTGCAAAATGACCTAATCTAAACAATGGGCCAAATTCTCATCTTATTGACAAGCGGTGTAAATCCAGGTGAAATCCCCTGAGACCAATTTAAATACATGGATTTCCTCTACATTTCTACTGCTGTTTTAAAGTGCTGAATCTGCCTCAGTGACATAATTGAAAGAGCCACTGATCACACAAAAAAATCCTCTGCTATTTGATAAGGCTCCACAAAGAAAGTTTATCCTCGTGAATTCTGTGTATTTTTAAAGCAACTTCTTTTTTGCTGAATTGATTAAGCTCTGTTGACAATTCTTGAGTGTGGAAGAAAATCAGCTCTGGGAGGGATTGGGTAAGAAAATCAACTGTGGGAGAGATTGGGTGATAATTTAGTAAGGAAAAAACTCAGCATGTCTGTAGACTTCTGGAAAAAAAGAGATTTCTCCAGTAGCTGTAATTTTGAAAATAAGCTGGTTTTGAAGTTTGATAGTATGTTCTGAGCGGAGCTCTTCCCTTGCTTTAGGCTCTTTGTGCACTTTACCAGGGGTCAGGAAGTTTGCATAAAAGCAGGGCATAGCTAAAATCCCTCTGAAATCACGAGTAAAACTCCTAATTAAGCAGAGTCAGGATTACAAACCATGTCGAATGCAGTAGACAGACTAATGTTACCTGTGGAGAATTTGTCTATCAATCAGGTGTGGTTAGTTTTCCACACTGAAAACAGAGTTCTGCTTGGTTTTGTGTACTGTCATTCCCTTTTTCTTAAAAACAGGGTGCTACAATTGCCTGCTTTAATGTCACCAAGCAGTACAATAGTGTTACTGGTTTATTTCTGTGGCTTTTTAAATATTTTATAAGGATTCTATATAAAGGGATCCCTCTTGGTTGGACAAAACTTGGTCTGTTTGTATGTATTTCCAGGAAAAGTGGATGGAACTTCAAATGACTGGTGCTGTACCAGTCCTGCACACATCTCTCTGGGTTTCTTTCTCCTGTGGTAATGATTGGAAGTCTTCTGTATCCACAGGCATAACAAATGAACAATTAGTCTTTGGGTTTTAAGATTACATCAGCTCTGAAGCATTGCTGCTCCAGAGAACCAGGTCAGTGTGGTCGATTCATGTAGATTATAGCAATTGCAAAGTGAATCCTTATCCCTGATGTTCCCCTGGCAGAGGAGACCTAGACCTTTTGATCACTGAATGAAGGGAATATTTTAGTCAGTGACCTATGATTGTTATATCTTTTGTATGAGTTCAGAGCCACTCAATCTTCTTTCTTTCCAGAGAGAATTCCATCTGTTTGAGTGGAAGGGTCCTCACCTCTTGATGATCTAGTCCATTTTCTGTGCACAGTCAAAAGAAGAATATGTGTGAATAAACTAAAAAATGCTGTGTATCTGTGGCTCTCTGACTAAGCATTTGCTGGAAAAAAAAAATCAATATGTAAGCAATTTGTACATGAAAATATCTCCTTGTGGAAGAAACAGAAACTAACAATACAAACTCCAGTGTACACCTAGGAATTACAAAATCTGGAAGGGAAGGTTTATCTACTGTAAAGCAGCACATAGTTTATGACAATGCCAGTGTGCCAAACAGCATTGCACCATGTTAAATTTTTTTGCATGCTTGGTTAGAACAACCTGTCTGTGTTTACCAGCTCTGCATTTTACATAATGATGCTGTATTAGGGCGAAAAGGTGTTAAGGCTGTTTGGTATGGGGCTCAGGGATTAGCCAAGGTGGCCTGGGGTGGAGAACAGACACCTCCACCTGAGGAAGGCAGATTAATAAATAATGGAAAATCCAGCAGAGTCTCCTTCCACCCATATTGAGCACAAGCCCAATATAGCATTAGAAGGTGGAGTTGTTTGAGGTGATATTTGACATTGTGAGCAGTACAAAAATTAGGATAATTACAGCCTCCAGACTTCCATGGAAGTGTGAACAGATTAAGTTTGTAGATGTTGGTTATGGGCCCCTAAATAGAGGGATTGAAATATTTTGCAGAATCAAATACAATGCTGTTTTTCAGTGGGTGATAATTCCACTTTCCTTCATTCAAAATGCATCTTGTGTAGATGTAGGTAAGTAGATGCTTGTTAGACATATGGCAGAACCAAGCAGCCCCAGCTCACTAATTCAGCATCTGCATTCTGAAGGAGATGAAACTCTATTTTTCAGAAATCTTTCTGTTTAAATAAGTCCTTTCAAGTGTCTTTACTTGAAACCAGCCATGAAATTGTTTTTCCTCCCTGTCCTATGAAAATCTGGGACAAATTATAACCTTTCCATCCCTTCTCCCTTTGGCAAAAAATGGAAAAAAGTTACAATATATTTTGATTTTACCAAAAGCCATTATCTCTCTTGGCCAGACTTTGGCTAACAAGTTCAGCCTTGCTGTGCTTTTCAGCTGCTTGTAAGAAGCCATGAGTGTGCTGTCTTTAATCTTTATAACTAATATACTTCTAATCTCCCAATTCCTCTTCCCTCTGTGCTGCAGCTTGTGTGTCACAGCCCCACACATTTTTTGAGTTCTGTTTTCAAGTTCTCTAACCAGTCCTTGTTTTGCTTCTTTTGGAAATAAAAGACCTTTTTTGGAGTCTGGGAGAAGTACTTGCTCCAAGTCTCTCACCATCAGGTACATTGTATCCAGATATTGCTGAATCCATTCTTTCATTTCATTTTATACTGGTGGCAATAACAATTTGTAACGGCCATTACTGCACATTAAACAGGTTTGTTGCTATTTTCAGGGTAAAAGATGGACAGAGTCTATGTGCAGGTGGCTCCACGGCAGTGTGTGTGAAACAATAAAAGTTTATGAAACACTGTGTGCAATACTGCGGTTATTGGAAGAAGCCCCTTGTGCTGGGAGCTTTTTCACACTGTTGAAGTGGTTCAGGAATAGTTGCAAGCTTGTCTTAGTCTGGGTTGTCGACTCCAGATTGGAAAAGCTATGTATAGAGGAGGTATCTCTCCCAGACTGTTGTTTTGATCCTTCCATGCCTCGTGTCTTGGTAATTTATGCACATGGCAAGCGGAGTTTCCCACACACGCTGCAGACCTTGGATCTGAGGGCCAGACTAGAGAAGCCGAGACTATAAAGTCCTTGGAAAACACAAGACTGTGAGGAAGATTAAATAGGCTAGCTGATGTTGGACTTTTTTGCTTAAGAAAACAGATGTGTAGGAGGCCATGATCATTTGCTTGAAAATAAGGATATGGGGTGGGGACCACAGTCTTTTGCATGACCTGAGTTCTGGAGAACAGGTAGCAAGAGAATTCACGTGGGATTCCTTCCCTCCTTGGGCATCCAGGCACATCAAACAGCAATCCACTGCTTAGTTTCTCACTTCTTTGCTCCCTGTCAATTTTATTAAATATGTGGGAGCTACTCAATTCTCAGACCTGTTCTCAGACCTTTTGGAAGTCCATCTTTTTATCCCACTTTTCATTTGCGTGCCTGTGTGGAGGTGCACAAGCCCGCACATCTGTATTTCTGTGTGCTGGCCGCGACACTCAGTCGTAAGGAATGCGTGACAGCCGTGACCGTGGAGCTGTGACACGGCTGTGTGGTGTGAAATGGGGCTGGGAAGGGAGGGGAGAGACTGATGGTACACATTGAATGTACAGTCATTCCCTCCTTTCCCTGTCTGAAAGGCTTCCAAATCTCATATATTCACAGGCAGACCCCAGCCAAAGCCCGCAGCTGTCATGCATTTTCAACAGATTCCACAGGGCCTAGATGAGGTTTGAAGACATTCCTTAGCTCTTACACATTAGCTAAAAGGAATTACCGTAACATCTGATATTGTGGAAGTGGGAAATTTGCCATCCTGACCTTGCCCAAAGCATTCCGGAACTGGGGGTCTGAGGATTTATTATCTCGGATGGCCTCTAAAGGTCGTCGAGGGCCCGTCTAGTGGTGCTGCAGCCCAGCTCAGACAACCAATGTGCTATTCATTTGGAGGGACTGTGCTGGGGTTTTTTAATTTTTTTTTTTTTTTTGTAAGGCTGAAATAATGGGCAGACACATGTTACTGCTGCTCTCTGGATCTTTGTCATAGGAAAAGCATGTTCCATTGGAGCAATTCCCAGCTGTCAGTAATGTGCTGAAACACCACAGCCAATCATCAGAGAAGAGGCCAAATAAACAGGATGTTCACAATGTGTATGATTGCATGAGTGTGTAACAAACTTTCTGCACATTTCACAGTCTCCTAATGAGATTGACATGCATTGCTTAATCTGCATCTGTCTGTTTGGGGAAGAAACACATCAACACCATGGAGACCATGTGCAAGAAAGCTCCGCTTCTTGGCTCTGTGGCTGTTGATCTGATAGGACAGAATCTGGTACTGAGCTGGAAGCGAGCAGTGCTTCAGAGATACTCACTCATTTAGCTGCTGGGAAGTGCCCTATAGTCAGCCAAGTGCAGTTTGGTGAGCTGCTATTATAGCAACAGATGACAGAAGTGCCTCAGGATGATGCACAGAGCTAATTTTTAAGGGAATATCTGAGGCGCCATTTGTTTTCTCTTTGTTTTGATTTCAGAATTTATTTTGTTTTGTGAGTTTTAAAAAAATCTGTGTCCAGCACAAACCAACAAAGGAAAGAATGTTTACAGAAATCTATAATTACATAATGGAAAAGCAAAAGCCATTGTGTCTTTAATTTGAAATCAGGACAGTATAATTAGAATAGCAAATATAAAAAGGAAGTCAATGTCCTCACCCTCCAAAGCATGCATTTTTCCAGCAGTCAATGTTCTCATCCCCAAAAGCACGCGCTTTTTCGAGCAGAGTGGATGTGAATGCACATTAACTATGTAGCTGCACAATCCCTGAGGTGCAAGACACAGAGTCTATCCCACAGCTGGACAATGCTAGTTTCTTCCTTAATCTCTCTTCTCCCTTCTGCTAGGTCTTTTCATAATTCATGCCTTATAACGTCCTGAAAATTTTGTTCTTGTGAGATTTTTATGGGTGACATCTGATGGCAGTTACTTACCTGAAAAATACATCTTAAAAGAGATAAAGGCCAAGCAGAAATACAAGTCTGATAACCTCCATTATATGTGGAAGTGTGTCTGGAATAGCTATGATCTGCCCTATCATGGTATTCAAACCATTGTTAGCTCTTCAGTCTTATGGGTCAATGTGTCAGGTACACTTATTTGAAATTGTGGTGGATGTATTTCTCACAGGCTCTTTGCTCAAATAAGCTCCAGGAGGAAGTTAATGCTTGAATGTCTTTGCAATGAGCTGCTGTAGAAGGTGTTTCAAAAGCTGCCAGTGTTGGATGATGATAGTGGTGAATTAATTTACTGTAATGGGGTTAGAGCCCAATGTAGGAATAAATAGATGCAGAAGATGTCCTCAGTGGCTGTATCTAGTCAAGTTCTGGCCACCTTGTGTTGCATGAGAGTGAGGAAAGTGATCAAGAAATTAAAATTACACTTTTCAAGATGATGGCGTTCTAGACATGACTTTATCTTAATGGCCCTACCTTTATCTTTCAGTTTATCTTGGCATTTAGGACTTGCAAAACTGTACTCCTATTTCTCTCAGAAAATCTTCAAAAAATGGGCAGGTGATAGTACAAGAAACTAATAGATTATTTTCAGATGATACATTTAGCATTTCTGTTGTGCAGGAATACTGCTTCCCAGGGATGCTTCTGAGGAAGAACCCTTTTACTAACAAGAAATATAGGATATCGAACAATTTGGGGAAAAGAGAAGTGGGTGAGTTATTGGCAGTTCTAGCCCAAGCCTCTGGGAGGACATAGGAAAAGGTGACTTTTGCACAGATTCTTAGGTTATGACTATTCTGGAAATGTAAGTATTGCAGCAAAAGTTTAGGCAATATAAGTTAACAAACAATATGAGAAACATCACAGAATTTTTATTGTTCTATCTAACAAGAGGCCAAAATTGCAAGTAAGCATAAAGTCAGAAGTAATTCCTGGTTCATGGGGTTGGAAGAGAGGCTGGGAAGAGGTGTGTTGCCAACTCTGAATGTGCTTGAAACAGATCTGATGAAATTTATTTGAAGAAGGCTCTTTGTCTTAGTGGCTATGGTTTCCCAGCACAATCTAGAGCTTTTGTGGGTTTCACAGGAGTGGAACTTAAGGGAATTCCTTGTTGTGGCTGACTTGTTTGTAAAAGGTGAGAAATGGAGGGATATGGTTATATTCCAGGACAGGTCTTGTCTGATGGGACATCTAGAGCTTGGAAATGGAAACTGAAGAGACTGTGTAACAGTTAGCATGAATCCCATTCTGTTGGGCCTAAACAAGAGACAAACTGTTCTTTTTTTAATCTGCCTCGTGGTTCTACCTCTTAGTTTTATAACCCAGGCACATCTTTCATATTTAGAGTGCTATCCTAGCTCCCAAACACTAAGAATAATGAGAATTTCTCTTCACATATGTATCCCATTCTATTATGTCCAGTTATTTTTTTTCTCCCCTGTGAGTTATGATAGAGAATGCCTCATATCTGTTCAGGTACCCTGGAAAGGGAAATATTTAGAAACTCTGGCTGAACTTACTCCTAAGCTGTATAATGAATACTAATGTAGCATGCAAGATTTGGTTTTCCTAGCTTGATTAAATTGTGAGATGCTAAATGTATGGATGTTGGTACAGGCATAAATAAATCAGAATAAGTTTACTACAGTGCTCTAAGTTTATATGCAGATTATAAAATTAAACCATTACAGTGCTGTCACTCTGATTTATTTAATCTGACCTGAGACATTTATTAGCCACGACATTCTAGACTTCTTATAAAGCTACACTCATGAGAATTAAATGTTTCCACCAAGTTAAGCTACTTCAATATTGACGTTCTTCCCTAGAATTAAAAAAAGAGCATGGCTAGGATTTCCATAGAAAAACAATTCTTTCAGGAGGTATTTTTCTTTGTTTTGTTTATTGCCATTATTACAAACTAGATCATCCTCTATCTGATCTCTTTAGCCTCTGAAACTATATTTGGTTGTACTTCCCAAGAGCTTACTCAGCAATGCCAATGCATTATGGAATCAATGTGATCAGGAAGAAGACAAGCAGGAAGCTTTAAGTGTCTGATACAAATGCATTTCTATGACTTTATAATGGCTTGAGCAGATGCAGATGTGATGTTGTTTCTTCATCTAGGTGCATGCAATTATTAATATTTTAAGACATGTCCTGAGCAGAATCACTGCTGCTGTTGCCCTTTGTTTATTGCACATTTTCAAAATGAGTAGTGATTCTCATCCATGTAACAAATAGATTGTCTCTCTTTCAAAATGAACTATATTTTTTAAAAAACCTTCTTAGCCTTTCTGTTTGACTGTGTAGCCACATGTATTTGGATAGTTACCCATAATAAGGTTTTGGGAGTGAATGCATTCATTTGACTTAGTTTTAGACCTAAATAAAAATGATGAGAGTATGAGATTTATAAATTTTGAGTTGCTTATCTTGTGTTGCTCAGCTTCCTCAGAAGTGGAGCAGAGACAAAGTCTGGTGATATATCAGAGAGATGAGAAGCAGAGAGGAATTCCTGTAGAGGAAAATACAACTCTGATTCTTATTGCCAGTCTGGTCCTTCTATATTTGTTCAGCATCTTTTCCTCACAAGCTGAAGAGCTTTGGTAAAGACTTTTATCAGTACAAATGGAGAAAGAATGGCCTCTCCAGAAAATGCTGCTTGAGAGGATAACCTGGGCACTTCTAATCAGTTCTCTGCCGCTCCAGGAGCCTCAGGAAATGCTGGTGTATTGATGCCTCCCTGATTTAAGGCCTGTGGCTCAGTGTTTGGCCTCCAGAGAGCTCAACAGAGGATTCTGGAGTGAAATTCAATGTCAGGAAGTCTTACGAGGTGATCTAATGGGAGAAATCGTCAATAAATGAACTTCTGGTTCTTGCTAGGTTTAAGATGATGCTGTGGGGTTTTAGCTGAACAGTGAGGGGAAAAAAGCCCAACTGGATAAGAAATTTAGAAAAAGAGGTAGAATAAAAATACCAGGAAAAGGGAGGAAACATTTTCATAGCTTCTGTCACATAGGCAAGGGTGAGGATGAGGAAGACAACCCCCAATCTCTAGGGTTTTTTTGCTTATTTTCTGAATGGAATGTTTGCACAATGTAGAGATACAGAGTGGGATGTTGTCAGTGAGGGAAAGTAGAGGAGATATGAGGAAAGAACAAGGCTGCCTCAGGTAAAGAGAAAAACAGGATCAAGCCCATTTATTAGGCAGCTGTCTCCTTACCCTTGGTCTCTTTTGTTTTTGTTTTTAGAATTTACTGCTGAACACAGGTGGCAATTTATTCTCTTGTGTTGTCTGTACTTTTGTGTCTGTGAAGGAAGACTTGAGCAAGGCCAGTTTGGGAGAAATTTCATTTAGTAGTGTTTAGGAAGACTTCTCCTCAGAAGAACTTTAAGTAAAATTCACCCATTAGTGCAGAGAGTAGAAGCAAGAATCAAAGATTAAGGAAATAAGACAATGGGCAGACTTTGAAATGCTTTTGCAATGCCTCCCAGAGGATCATATGGCATAGCCCTACAATTAGGAGATGTTTTGCTAATATGAATTTTTATCCTTGAGTTGTCTTTTGTACCTAATTATTTACTCATTTGTTTAATAAAATGAGTTAAGAGTCTTAGGCAAAACCCATTATTTAAAATGCAAATGATCTCTGTACTGACTTCATTTAGGGAGTTAACAAACTCTATGAATAGAAGGGCCAGACAAACCACTGTAAAATTTCTATTCCATTCCTTTGGAAAATCCTCCCCTTTGCCCTCCCCTTCCTAACCACAACCACACATATATCTGCTATTTTGAGGAATGCCAACATTGTTCTCAGTTGTATTTTCCTTGCAATTTTGGTGGTTATAAATTGAATTCTTCATCCTCTGCTCTGGTTCATATTTTTTAACCTAAATCAAACTCATATGTCACTCTCCAATTGACTAATGCATGCCATAGAAACTTAAGCAACAAGATTGTGAACCAAATACTGAGAATGACATAATACTTGATAAAATACCAAATATTTACCAAGCTAAAGCCAGTGAAAATCAGTGTCAGTGGCAGCAACAGAACTGAGAAAGGCAGTAAACATCAGCTAATTTATCTCGTTTTGACAGGGAAATAAGTTTTTCAGTCTAAAAATCTTTAGTGTTGTAAATATACAAAGTGTGTTATTTGTTGACGATAAGTTGTTAGTTAATGACAAACAGGCCTAAAGCTGCCAGTAATCATAGGCTGCCATATCTCCACTGAAATTCATATAGCTCCTCTGATTTTCATCAATTAAACATCTGTTCCCAAACCTAACAATGAGCAATAGTGCTGGTGTGAGCCAACTGGCTTTTTTTTTTTTTTTTTTTAAATCCACCCAGAACTCTGGGGTCTACTTTTATGTGACCCTGACTGTTGGGACATGCACTACTTAAGCATTCCCAAAACAAGCAGAACCTTTCCCAGTAAATATGAAATGCATCTGCTAAAGTCTTTTGTTCCTCATCAGCTCGATCACGTCCCCTCCCTCTTTCATGTGTCCCTGCAGGCTCCTCACCTGGTGCTGCATCAGGTGTCAGCAGCTTGCCACCACTTCCACAGCCTTGTGTGCAAGAACAGCTTGCCCTCTTAGCTGTCCTCCCACAGCAGACTTCCTGTTCCCAGTCCTCCCCATCTGCTCCTCCAGTATTCCCAAATCCATCTGCTTCTCATATTATCAACATTTTTTTTAATGCTGTCTCTGCTGAAGAGAGCAGGCTGCCTGAGTTTGTAAGACTCTTGCTTTATATGTTTATGCTTGAGCCTCCTGAGGTTTCTGTTTCATTTGCACTTTAAAATAACCTTTTCTTTCTTTAATTCCATTTTGTCCATCTTACCTGAAAAAGATAGGCCCATAATGCAGGAATGCTGCCTTCCTGAAAATTAAAAAAACATCTGTCACCTGACAATAAGGAAAATATCTTCATGGTGGTAAAGAAGAAAAGGCTGGAAATAGCCTCATAAATGAACTCTGAGATGGTACTGAAAGGGTCTTAAGAATTTTTTAATTCAAAGCTCTTTTATCCTTATTTAGTCATTGAAGACATGATCTTACCTATGATTTAGGTGGTGTTTGGGTATTCCTGTGGTACTGACCTGCTCCACAGCGTGTCCTGCAGGCCCTCTGGGAAGTGGTGTGGTCTGTGGTGGGAACTAGCACAGCCATTTGTCCAACTAAGAAATTCCCGTTATAGAAGAGAACACAGAAACTGCCTTAAAAAGGGATCTTTTGGAAGAAAAGAGGCCAGACCTTAACCAGAGGCATTAAACCCCTTTTTTAAAGGCCTTTTTTTCTTTAATTTTTTTTTTTAAGTGAGAAAAGGGAAGTTGAATCTAAGCATTATATAGATGTTGGATCTTGAAATCTAGTTCTTTGCTAAATTTAAGTGTTATTTTTTAGTGTCTGTATTTTCTCTTCATGAAGGTATCTGCACACCATGATCCTTCTCCAGTATTCTCACTTAAAAGGAATGAAAAGAGATCTTTAAATGTATTTCATCTCATAATAAGGATTTTTGCGAGCTCTCATTTTTATAGCTTCTTTCACCTTAGGTATTTCAGTTCTCCAATCTTCTTAGAAAGTGAACATCTGTTCATAGATCAAATATTCCTTAGAGGTTTAATCAGCTTCAGTCTAGAGGTTAAAACGCATTTCTGCTCAATACTTTTCTTTATGTATTTTAGGTTTCTTAAGAGAAGTGAAAGATGGAGATGAAACTCCATTTAAATTACCTACACATTCTGACACATAAATCCCTTCCTATTGCTGCTTTTTAAGGCCCAGTCTCTAACTGGATTGGGCTATAGTGATATCTAAATGTGTCTGTGCAAGCCCCAGAGTGCAGTCAGTGGAAATTAATAATCATAGATCATGAAAATGCTGAATTGCATTGAAGTTAATACCAATTTGTCAGAGTCCCTGCTAGTGAAGTTCCATTCAGTGGTTATTCCTCATTTTAAGGTTGTTCTTACTCCATTGATATAAATCTCAGTGATACTGGATAGTGGTAAACAAACCAGGAGTGCATGTCTTATAGAGGTCTCAGATTATTGCATCAGTGCAGATGCTTCCATTAGTAAAATGTATGATCTCAAAAGGTTGAATGGGATATCTGATAAGATCTTCTCTCCATAAAAACATGCTGATGGCATGTTTTTATATATCAACTCAATCCCCTTTTGGTGTTCCAGTGTTGTACCAAAAATAGATGTCACTAACCAGCCTGCAATTGCCTGTGACATCCACCTTGCCCTTTGTGGCACTGGCAAATTAACATTCTTCCAATCTTGAATTTCCTCATTATTAAAATATGTATTAGAAATCCACCTCATCAGGCTGGTTATGTATTCAGCAACTCTTCTAGGAATCTGTGCCTCTTACCTTGGCCAGTTGTTTATAAAGTGTTTATAGCTAGCTGACACCAATTAGCATCTTCCATGACCATAAACTTCATCCAGTATGGATTTTTATGGATCACAGTCTGATATTTTTTCAGGAGTTGTGTGTTGCAATCTTTCTCTTCGTTTGTTACTTTAATTTTGACCCAGCTGGCTGTTTTAATGAAGTTACTATCTTTCTTTAGATATGGTTTTGTGGTCTTTTCTCAAATGATAAACATTTTCCCAAGAAGTTTGATTCATTTACTTTCTGCTTTGTAGTTTTTCTTTCCAATCACTTTAGCCTGGTTTTTTCCTCTGGGAAAGGAGATGGTTTGAATCAATATGTCTGGAAAACCAAGTGTGTCACTCTAAACAAGATTTTTTTTTCACCAATTTTAAACTTATTCAGACCATTGGAGGGGTGACAGTACTTGCTGAGAAGAAGATACACATCTATTTTTAAAAGTAGATGTAACTCAGTAATAAGTAAGTCAGATGTAATTTGGGGCTGGTGGAAATGGAGGATAGTGGTTTAAGTGGGAAATAGGAGGATCAAGAAATTTTCAAGAGCAGTCTTAAAGTGGTGTTGTTGGAACTTTTTCCATGACTTTCAAAAGGCAGAAAATACTGGTTTTAGGAGTGCTTTGTGCAGTAGCCCACATTTTGTATCTGGCTTATTTTAGTGGGGTTGTTTTCAGAGATGAATGCCTATCATGGCATTAATGAGTTTTTATAATAATAATAATAACATTTCTTGTTTGTAGTGCTACTGCATGTCTGTGGGTGACAGTAAATCCTTATGTCTTCACCTGCCTTCAACATTAATATGAGATACAAACAACTGATTGCTTATAATAAAAACAAATAACCCATTAGATAGCTTCCAGAGGATGTGCAGCTCATTTTAGTTACTGGCTTTGGTTAATGAAATAAAATTGACAAAGAAAAGCCCAGGAAAGATTTATTGTTACATAAATCTTAGGTATATTTTGTACATCCTTGGAACAACAGATCTTTAGACATTAGCTTTAAATAGATTTACAGGAGTCAAAGGTCATAGTTCCTGAAAACAGAGGAAACTATGCATAGAGATTGTGTTTATTTTCAGTCTCTTAAAAAAATCAAATGGAACCATTCAGTGTATAAAGCAGAAGCACTTTGTTATGAGTAGCAGAACCAAGGACTGAGGACATTTTCATCTCCCTGGTTACCATGTGTAACAAAAACAGATGTAGAAAAACTTGTGGCTCTTTTTTTTTTTTTTTTTGGTCATCATTACTTGTTGCAACAAATTTTTATATATATATAGCTATATATATATATATCTATATATCTACATATACAGCTATATGTGTTGCAGTTTGTTTAAATAAATGCAGTAATTCTCTGGGAACATTTTCCCACAGAGCAGGCACCAGAAAACCCCACGGCAGTTTGGAAGAGGAGGCAATGTGCAGTGGCCTCTGAGGGGGGAATCTGGTAATAGATCTGTACCACCTTCCTGAATGAGTGACATCCTTAATTATATGGTTTTACTGCAGGATAGACAAAGATAGATTTACAGGAGAGAAGAAAACCCCACAATGAGATGTTTTTCCACAGACTGAATGCCAACAATTTAATTGCAAATAATCCATTTTTAAATTATAAACTGTTTTAAATGAAACTTATTTTCCTGAATTGTTGAGTACCAAATGTCATCTTTATTTAAAGCTGAAGCAGAGAATGATTCAGAGCCCCTTTCTGGCTAGACTCTTCATAGCTGTGGCCTTCTCTGGACAGGGTGCTCAGCAGAGCCTGGGTCGCTGTTACTTGCCTGGTGATTTCAGGTTTTTTTTTTTCCCATACAGACTATCCAGGATCACATTTATCCTTTCCATGTGTTTTTATCTAAATCATGATCTCTACACCAAGTACCATTTTTCAGAGCTTTTCCAGGTTTGTTTTTTTGGTTTAACCAGTTCGTGGTTCTGCATTAACTGTGGAGGAAAGTTTTGTTGCCTCTTAGGGGTCTGCCCTCCGTGGTGAATTATAAAACTGTTTTTCATCACACTTATGAATCAAACTGAGTATTCCCTTCTTGTCCCCTCTACCCAACAGTGACTGGTCATGTGCCTGACCAGCTATGGGATTGTTTGTGGGCTTTGATCTTAGCTGGGCATCTTTGGACAGTCTAACTTTTTTTTCTGGGAGACTGAGAAACTTGGTCATGTGGCTCCCATTTGGGTGTCAATTACTTTATCTGTGGTTCACAAACTTGTAAAGTAATGAGTGCCTCCCACCAAGCAGTTCCTTTTGGGAGTATATTGGTGCATAACCTAGGGTACTAATGTATTTATTTGTTTGTGGGGTTCTTATCAGAGTAAGGACTAGGTACTAAATCACACAGAATCAACAGCACTGGGATTGCTGCAGCTGCTCAGTTTGGTTTGTAATACGTTGGTGAGTGGCAGTGTCCAGGTCCTCTGAATACACTGAGTATTGTGGACATAAAGGAGGCTGAAATACCTGGAGATTGTAGCAGGCAGAGGGGAAAATACAACTTAAAGGGAGCACAAATAGAAAGAGAAATAATCAGAGTATTCATAATTTGTGTTCCAATAATAGTAGAAACACACAGATCTTTCTGGTTTTAGATTGGAGATCACAGAAAATGCAGTGGGTCACAAAGAGGTCTGGAAAACAAGCCTTCTGAAAGGCTTATGCTTGGCACTTATGCTGTTTAGGTGTTTGGAATCATGCAATTTTCTTTCATGGACACAGAGTAATAATAACTGGAACTCCTACCAAAAAAATCATGCCTATTACAGCTTCAAGGGAAGAGTTCACAGGTTCTTTGCATGGCCCAATTTTAATCATTCAAGTCAGATGCTGGTTTAGAAACTTCATTTCCCAGGCTTCCTGTCTGTCCAACAGAAAGAAAAAGAAAAACATCCCTAACAAAAATGCCCTGTGCTTTCCTGCATTCAAATCTTTCTATCTTTTTGCCAGTGTCTCCTTCCAGCTTCAATTAGGAGAGTTTTTGCACGGTACATCAAACATAATGTGCTGTTGATCTTTAGGACCAAAATCTTTCAGTGCAATTAGGCTTTTAAAATAATATATTCTGAAGCATCTTGCTGTGAATTTTCCTTTTATTTTACTCTCTCTGTCATCCTTCCTGAAGTCATTTACAAGATCTCTGCCTCAAAAGCTGGCTGTAGGGTCCTTTTGGACAGGGGGCTTCCTTAGAGGCACAAGTCAGTGCTGTATGTGCACAGGCAGCAATGTCACACTGTTATCTGTCTGAGTCCTCCAAGATTATAGTCTAAATTATTTTATTGGCAATGTTAATCTCTGGATCAGTCAGGAGCGAGCACTGCTGTTCTGTAAGCAGGAGGTCTCCCAGCAGCTGGCAATGCTGGCAATTGTGTTTTGTGATGAAGATCAACCTTTGCTTTTGTAACATGCCCACCAGTTCCCTGCTCTTACCAGCTCCTGGGAGTGAGGTCTCTCAGCACTGGAGTGAAGTGAGGGCAGGAGGCAGCTGTTGGGCATTGTGGAGAGGGTTTAAAGCACTGTACAAAGCCAGATTTAGCTGCTCTCTGTCAGTCTGAGCTGACCCTATAGGTGTATGCAGGGCACATTCATAAAGAACAAAAGGTCAAAGAGTCAAAGACTCAGAATAATCAGCCAACCAAATGAATGGAAAAAAAAAATTACTGCTTCCTTTTTTCCCCTTCACTTGGGGATTGGATATTTGCCACCAAGCTTCAGACATAATTAAAGCAGGGGCCTTGTTCACAGCAGGTACAGCAGAATACCTTCTTTCATAGCTGCTCCACTACAATAACTCTGTTTTTCTTGCATCAGAATGATTATTTTGTTCAAATGCTTCTCTGGGGCATAGCTCTTCCTGCACTTTGTGGAGAACTCCATGATTCCAGTACCTTCTTTTTTCTTCCTTCCCTCTTTCCTTCCTGACTGTGCCTTTACAAAGGGTGGAGGAGAACCTCCCAGATGAACCAGAAAGCTCTGGAAAGCTGTGGTTCCACGGACAAAGTAAATGGGAATGATGTCAAGGGCTGAGTTAATCAGGCTACAGTTTTGCTTCTGGAAGACAGTGACAAGTCAGTGAGGTAGAGAGGGATGATGCCTGCCATGTGCCCAAACCTGCCCTGTATCATGAGAACAATGAAGATGAGACTAGCTGCTCCTCTGCAGACAGATTTAATGACTGCCTGTATGTAATGTAGCTACTGGATGTCACATTTCTACCTGAATCTGTCTTGCAGAAGACCTCCAAATATGATGAAGTCATGAAATAAGTAAAATACATAGATTAATATAATAAAACCAGTCACTCCAAATGATTTTTTCCCTCTAGTGCAGTTTATCTGTGTCTTATGTGGGAGAGAGATGCCATTCTGAAAAGGTCTTGAGGATTTTCTGCAGGAAGTTTCAGAAAATTGTGTTTCAAATAGAAGAGTAGGTCTGTGTGGATGGTGATGGACAGGTTACATTTGTACTTCTATTTTATGCAGAGACCTTGGGGTCCATTTCCTTTAAAATCTACCTTACAATGCTGCTCTTTTGTGAAAATCCCAGCTAAATTTTGAGGAATCCACACTGAACTGGCTTAGTTGAGCATAGTAGACTGAAGTATATTTTACTGTTTATAAATCCAGCTGGTTTCCAAATGTTCTGGGGTCTAGTTTAGCCTTCTAATACAATTATGAAAAAAAGGTCAGGCTAAATGTCAGGTGTTGACAAAGTACTGATTGTTTCCACTTTGCAGGCTTCATAAATGTCAAGAGAAAAGAACTCTGCTGTCTTGCCTTATTAGAAAAGAATTTAGTGAATGTAATGCGTCTGAAGAGCATTAGTGTGGCAGCACAGCAAACAGTCTGAGTCTCCTTCCATATCAGGTAGCCCATGGAGGAATGGATGGATAGACACATTTCTCCATTTTGATGTTATGCTGTCTCTCCAAAGTCAAGCAGAGAAGTTGGATATGCAACTCAGAAACTCATTTGTTCTCATTTTTAATTTCAAATTCTAGCCTTTCTGCAGAAGTTACCTGCTATCTTTGTTTTTTTCTTATTATTGTATTTTTTTCTTTAATTTCTTGAAAGATCATCTCCAGGATTCCTTTTCCATGTGATTAGAATCACCACCATCCTGCACTCCACTTTTTTCTCTTTCTACTAATTCACACCCATGGTGACAAGACAGCAGTTCCTGCTAAGAATATCCCTGATCATCCTCATCAGACATAAGGTTGTATCCACCTAGTAAACACTTGGAGATTGACTGTCTGATGGTCCTGACAGGTAGTAAGAAGGATTTTGAAGGAAGTGAAGCCTGGTACAGTGACTGTTGTGGAAAATTTCAGTGTGTGGTAACAGCATGATACTTTTGAATTTAACTGAATTGGAGCATTATTTAATCATTCAGGGCCCAATGGAGTGATAAAAGAGCATTTCTTCAGTGCTGTAGGTGAGGCTCAGAAGGCTACAACAGCCCCATTGAAACCAAATATTATCTCCTGAATGTTCAGGAAACTCCAGTGGTAAAAAGGCCAATAAACCAAAGAAGTGTACAAAGGGTTGGAGTGACATATTTTGGGCTCTACCCAGTTCTCAAGTGCTGTTGTGTGAGACTTTTTGCCTCCAAGATATTCTGGTTGGGTTGAGATATGGGAGTTCTGTGCTCTTCTGGAGAGTAAGTTGGAAGCCAGGAGGGGATATCAAGTGGCTCTAAAAGGTTGTGTTTATACAACAGAATGGAATATAATTCTCAGGATTAGCTGAGGATATTTGTAGGTGAGAAGCTACTAAGTAATGGCCCTGACCTGTGAGTGTCACCTTCTTTCCTGCCCTGCTTGAAGACAACTGGAAAGTAAAATTACTGCTGAGAATAATTCTGTGGATATTTGTGAAATTCTAGTTTTGACATGAAGTATCAGCACAGACTGGAGCTGTCCCCTTCAGGTCAGTGAGGTGACAGTATTTATAAATAAACATGAGATAATGACAGTATTTATGAAAGCTGAGTATTTATATACACACAGGTTTACTCTGAAAACTATAAAAGACAATTTTAAAAACAGTTTATTTAAAACCAAAATAATACTGGGATAAGACAGAATGGTTATGCCATTATGAATTAACAAAAAATACCTGATTTCCCTTCTGATGTATTCTGCCTAAATTTTGGGCAGAAGAAGAGTAGGCAAAGTGCTTTTTTTTTTTTGGTAGAAAGCTGTCTCTGCAGTTTGTTTAACCAGGAATTGCTCTTCCTGTGTCTTTAATAGTGTGTTAATCCTTTGTGTGACATCTTTTTGGAGTATGGCACAACAAGGGATGGACAACACAGAGTGCTCTCCATCTGGGAAACTGGTGGCTGACTGGAACATTGGAATTTATTTTCAGTGCCACTTGGGAGACTACAAAAGGCATTCATTTTAAAAGTAGACCAGGGCAATTACCACTACATTTATGTTAGAGGTTAACATTAGTGTTATTTCCTCTATTGCCAGGTTTTACAGAATGTTATGCCCCACTGCTTTTATTAGATTCAAGCAATGGATGAAATAAGTGTTATTAACCTCTAACACTTGCAGAAATTAGTCTTAAGGAAAACAGAGACAAAGCCAGGCAGCTCTTTTTCCCTGCTTGTTGGTTGAGGTGCCATAAAACTTTGCAGATTTAATAGTTATTTCATCATGTATCCATGAAATAAAAATGATGGGAAGCAAAATAAGAAAACAAAAGTCAGTAAAATGCTTTCAGATTTTCTTAAGTAATTAAAAATTTACATAAAGTAGAACAATAGTGGATTTTTACTGAGTATGAGGTCACTTGAAGTAAAGAAGCACTAATGTGAGCCTCAACAGAAAATATTCCCCAACTATATTTTACTGACATATATTTGGAAGCTGAAAACATTTTAGATGCTTTGCTTTGTGGTTGCACACAGGACCTCAAACAATGTGAGTTGAAACAATTCTGAGCCCCGTGTGCTTGGTATGGTCAGTGAATGGCCACAGCATCACCAGAAACAGGAGCTGAAGAGATTCCCATGCTGTTCAGGTTTAGCAGGAGTGCCTATCCTGTCATCTTTGGACAGAGAAATCACCAGAGGATGAAGAAATATGCCTGGATGTCCTGGGATATTGATTCCTGAGGACACTTCCTAGGCTGCTCAGAAACCTCATATATTCCTGGCCATGCTTGCACAGCACTCTCTTCCTGCTCCTCACCTGAATAGTTTAAATAGTTCATGAATTTGTTATCACACTGTTATGAAGTTAATATGATTAATAATGAAAATGAGGGAGATTGAAGACTGACATACAGAGGTTGTATAATTGTGTATGACTGTGAATTTTTCTGAGCCCCGTTGTCCTATGATTTAAAATACAGTATAAAGTTATGAATACAGTGGTGGATTAGCGAACTGTCCTGAATTTAAACTTAAGTTCTTCAATTTGCAGTCCTTTTAACTGCAGATAAAATTACTTAAAATATTTGTCTGTTTTTAATTATTTTATTTCTAATGTGTCTTTTTCATGTGGTAGCACAGCCTTTGCCCTCCATCTTTCCCCCCCAGTCAGGGCTGTTGATTAGGATGTAGCTTTTAAACCTTTAGTTATATTCCAAGTCCTTCCACCTGAGCTAAATGTAAACCTTAGAGTTCTTTGAAATACACCATGTTTGATCAATATACTTAATTTCTTGATAAAGGTTTTGTACAATGACCTGTGAAACAGTGGGGAGGAATAAAATGTTTTTGAGGGGACAAAAAGACAGTGTTGTTTTAAGGGAACAAGCATTGTCAGGAAGAAATAGAAATAAATGAACAGATGTAGTGGAGAATTGGTATTTTCTTCTAAAAGCTGATATAATCTGCCTTACAGAGATATCCCAGTACTCAGAAATATTGGAAATGGAACTTATGATTTCATTGATATTTTCTATTTCCAATTACTTCAATATTATTTTATTTCATATTGGAATATATTAAATTATTCTAACTATTTGCTGGTGATGAAGATAGGTGGCGTTGCTTGAAATTTAACTTCTGCATTATATCCCTGTGGTAAGAAAAAGAAAATAATGCTTTTAAAGATGACATTAAAGGGCTTTGTAAGTTTTTTGTAGTATAATTTCTGTAGGAGAGAGCATGCCCTTGAAACATCACTTCCGTAAACATTTCTTTAATATCTCTAAAGCTCAGACAGTAAATACTGCCATTTTCTAAACATCTAAAATATTCAGTGACCCAGCTAATTTACTTTCAGAGCATTCAGGCTTTTACTCACTTTTTAAACTATCTCTTCAATAGCTTAATTGAGTATTTTAAGCCAATAAATAACCCTTCAACATTTCTGTCTGGACGCTCAGTCAGTATCCAAAACAAGCTTGTCATTAATGAACACTTTCTCAAACAAAAGAGAGGAAGGCAGCAGATCTGAATTGTGGCTGTTGTTTGGTTCCCTTATTCTAAACACATTAGTACACTGTATTTCCCCACTTATATAGGCTTTTGTACGGTGAGCATGTGACTGTTTAAATGTCCCAGCAGGGCACCCAGGGACTGCAAAAAAGGAAAAAGAAAAAAGAGGAAAAAAAAAGAAAAGAAAGAAGAAAGAAAAAGAAAATTGTTTGGAACAATTTGCATTAGTTCAAGGGCAATGTTAAGCATTTTACAGCTGGTTTATTGCTATTCTTGTGCTGTTTAAACTGTCTTTCATGTCAAAAGTCCTTTCCTGCTTACAAATCATCAGGAAGAATTGCGGCCACCACGCTGTTCGCCTAAGCTCCTCCAGGGGCTCTGGCTCTTTGATCACAGATATCGTTTGCAATTGAGTTAAAAATAGGGAGCTGCTGAGATAAGCCGAGGCTCTGACAGGAGAGCAGCTTTCCTTTTTCTTCTGGACTTTGTTGGCTCTGGCTGTGCTCTGGGAACACGTAATCTTGGCACAGAGGGAGCGGTGTGGTGGCCTCAGGAGATGCGTTTGAAGGAGTCGGGGAGGTCATTAAAGAGCTCAGCCCCTTGAGAGGTCCCTGGGTTCAAAAGCTGCCTTGTAAACTGGAGCCTCGCTGCACAAAACGAACAAATGGAAGCCTGCATCCCTTTTTTGGGGCAGATTCAACTCAATGCCAAAGTTTTGTCACCTCTCAGCTCTCCTGAGTGAGAAGAAAACACTGTTTAAAAATTAGGTTCACTTCCTCCTTAATTCCATTAAAACTGTCCAGGAACCCTGTGCTTATTAAAGTTGATCAAAAATTCTGGTTGAACTTAGATCAAGTTTGAAGTAAGAGACACTTGTGGGGGAAAATTTCAAGAGCAGTGCATGTGCTTTTCTCCTGTAGGTGAAGACAATTTTCTTAAATAATCTGTATGTGCAACATGAAGAAGAAAGGACTGTGGTGCAAGTGAGATTCATACAATCTCCCTAAAGGAAATCAATTTTATTTTTGTGTCATAGCCTTTTTAAGTTTGTTCCTCCTTTTGGAAGCATCCAGGATTCAGAGGTCTTTTGGGTTTTTTGGTCCTTAAAAAAAATTCAAATAGTATAAGACATAGTCCATGTGGGGACTCCACAGCTCACACACAGTCTACCTTTATTAATATTATTTATTTGTTTGATTATTTAGCTTAGGAACCTAGGTCATGAACCAGAGGCCTGTTGGGCCAGATGTGAAACCAGAAAAAAGAATAGTGAAAAAACAATTTCTTCAGGCTTTTTGTAACCAACAGTTGAAACAGGGAGAGGCAGAGCAGCTGTCACAGCACATCAGCAATCTTTGTTTTTAGCAGTCCTTGTGGCAAAAGAGATGTTTCAGAAGGGATTTGAATGTGGGTGCAGGAGTAGCTTTACAACCATTTTTTGCAGACCTGAAGCTTATATTTCATTTCACAGGGAAGAGAGAGACAGAAGATGTATAGAAAAGCACAGTGTTGTTACAGCTATGGTGTTTAAAGGATATTGGAGGGGAAAGATTAGAAGGGAGAAGCAGATTTTATTAGTTTGGATAGATTTTTTTGGGGAAAAAGATCCTCACAAGATCTTAAGGGCTCTTGTGTCTGGAAGATCTTTTTTCTTTTTTTTTTCCCAAAACAACAATTGGTGTAGTGGATGATGTTACTCTTCCCATAAACTGTTTCTTGTTTATAGGGAGGACTTACATGGCCTATCAAATCAGCTACAGATATGATTGTACTTAATTTTGGGCTCACTTATGCCCTGACCAGTAATGTTGTCTTAGAAGAAGTAATAACTGCATGTTCTCCAAAATAGATGGGGGTGGTGGTAGTTGGATCTGTGTTTTCTGTGGTACACAGTCACATGGCAGCTGTGATCTGACTTAATTAATTAATTTCATAAGAATGTGATAGTTTATAAATCCAGGAGAAATGGTGAAGTTGGAGAGGAAAGTAAATCAGGCTTGAATTTAATGTGGGGTTGTTCAGCTCTTACAGAGCTGTGTCAATGTATGTAAAATTAACAGGCCGGGACTTTTACTGCAAGTTTTGCATTTGGGAGCATTTTAGTCATATAAATACTACTGGTAGTGAAGAAAATAACTGGAATCTTTGTGTCTCCACACAAAGTTGGGGTTGTTTTTTTGCTTTTCTCCTCTTTTATAATAAAATTGCAGGGAATATCAGTGATAATATCTCAGAATCACAGCCAGCGTGAAGTACAATTCTAGAGCTCTGCCTTATTTGTGCTTTATTGCCTCACAGACTGTTGAATGGACAGAAACTCTTTGCAAAACTCCTTTTCTCTATCACTTTTTGTCTTTTTATTGCCTGACTACTGTTGACCCCAAAACACACCACAAGCCTGCCACTTTGTAAGATAGTGCATACTGAAAAAGAAATGCAAGTCTGTGGTAATAACTTCTGATAATTCTTAGAAGTTTCCAAACAAAACCTTCCAATGAAATGAACAGAATGTGATCTGATCTATGTGCAAAGATAGGAAACTAGTCTGAGAGTCCTGAGACAAAGGTGACACAGAAGCATGTCAAACATATAATGAATATATAGACAACAATATTTATTGCTCTTCAACATAAACCATAATATTGTAAGTGCTCATAACAAGTCGCCACAATTGCATATTGTTGGCAATGTTAGAGCATTCATTAGGCTGAGTTATCATATGGCTGATGTTAATTATACAGCTCATTTGCTAATTAGATATGAGTCCTTCTGGAGCTTAAAATGGGGCTATTGCAATTTGTATTAGAAGGCCACTTAACTGTGTGATGTGAGTCGTGTTTACTTGTTCCTAAGACAAATGTAAGCATAATTTCTCCTCTCCCACTTTAAAAAGCTTTTCTTGAAGTTGGCCTTGCTTATAATCCACGGGTTAGTACCTCCAGTGGAATGGCTTGAACATGATTAAATACACCAGTTCCTAATTGTATTTTCTTTCACATCTACCTTTTTTGCCTTGTTCACTCTTTTTCTTAACTCAGTTTCTTGTATAGTGCAAAGTTATAGGTAGTGACATCTGTGGTAGAAATGACATTATCTCTTAGTAGAAGGGATAGCATAAAACCAATGTCCAAAAATGTTTTAAATTTCTTCCTGGTGATCTTTGCCTCAGGGAGGGAAGATAGGGGAGGGATAGGAAAAAACCTTTGAAGAGAATGGAAAATCCATTTGCACAGATGTCTGGAAAATCAGTTTCCTCCCAAGCTGTCTCAAGACTTTTGAAGAAATCATTATATTACCTTTTAATCCCCTAGTGCCAGCAGTTGCCTGTGTGACCAGACACTGCCAGTGATGGTCTGTGTGTGTCTGTCAGTCTGCCCTCAGAGTCCACATGTTAATTAGATTTCTTCATATGGAGAGGCACATTCATGTGCACATAGGCATATGTGTTTTTTGCTTTTCAAAATTTGACAGACATCATGAATTGCAGATATTAATAGAACATGTCAAACAGTATGGGACATGATTTACTTCCTTTTTGGCACCCAGTGTATCCTGTTCCTATAGTGAGGAAGTACTACTGCAAAAATCTTGGCATCTGCATTGCTTGCAGTTTTCCATTCACCAGGAAGCTGGGATACTCAGCTTTGCCACCTTGTTGCAGGAGAGTTGAAACTGAATGTTATCCCAGTATTTTTTGTATTCATAGTACAAGAGTGTGGAAGACTGGGCTGTAAAGGGGGTATTTGAAGTGCACAAGGAATAATCCTGCATTTTGCCCACATATTTATATATAAAGTTGCTGTTAGCCAAAGGATTGATAAGGTATTTCATGCTCTCAATACTACTATCAATTATTTACAGCTAAATCTTTATCCCTTATTTGCTCAGGTAACTGTACAAAAGTTGAGAGGTTACCCACCTAATAACATAAAAAACCATTTTCCTCATGCTGTATAAGTGATTGATTATTAAACCAATGAGTTACTAATGTAAGGGTGATACTGTGTAATTAATCTGATATACCATGTAGACAATACTGTCTTTGTAGCCTTAATGCTGAGTACACGAATCCAAGCAACTCTTTCAGTAACAAGGCTCTGCTTTAATTGCTAACAAAATCTGGAAAAGTTCTTGTTGAGGATGTGTCTTCATATAAAATGTTTTATTGGGCACCTTTGGGTAGGAAGTGGTGAGCCAGACTGATTGCTTAAGCCTCAGCCACTGAAATCATAATTGTGTGTGTTGGTGACCCCGGGATTAGGATAAGACAAAGAAAGTCCCTCTGTATTTAAGGTCAAGTTGGTGTTAAGATTTGTTGGAGGAGAGACTATTTTCCCATTGCGAAAATGACATCCCCTGCCCACTTTTTTCTTCCCTCCTTAATGATCCCTGTGTAAGAGTGATGCAGATTCTCTCTGAGCTTTGTTTGCCCTGCCACAGACAAAGATGATGTGCCTGAAGCCAACTGCGTCACCTCTCAAAGCCACTTAAATGTGCACTGTCTCAAAGACGAGAGCAGACGTGGGATAATTGGCTTTCTCCTGGTAGTAAGTAGAGCTGTGTTAAATGTGGGCCTGAGGGGAACCCCTGTTTTGGGTTGTAGTTTATTATTAGGTGAGGAAATTACTGGACACCTCCAGCTGCCATTAATCAGCCGTGGAGTCTGACTGGAGCCAAGCGAGAGGCCTGTGGGTGGATGCCGCTGAATGGCAGGGAAATGCAACGAGACAGAGACAAATGTTTTCCAGCTTAGCAGCACTAAACTCTGTCCTTTCACAGTCCTTAACATGCATGTTCAAATTGATTTAGTCTGTTTACCCCCTCAGCCTAACCATCCATTTCCATTGAAGACTGACAGTTTTATGTGTCGCTACCATGTTATTATGTGTTGCTGTGCTGCCAGTAGCGATAGTGTTTCAGAGGGACTCACTTCCAGACATAAAGGGAGAAGGGGGGCAGGGAGCCCGAGTCACTTAATTCCTTTTTACAGGGTGCAAAACATGTTGAGCATGACACCCGTTCTCTCCCTTTCTCTCTTTCTTTTCTCCTTTCCTTTCTTCCCCCACCCCTTCCTTTATTTACTTTTTCATTTGTTTGTTGATTTGAGTCAACACATGCCATGGGAAATCCTCAAATGAACTTGCATGCTTGAGAAAGACATCTGTCAGGTGATGTAAGTGTCTGGCTTATTCCTCTTTCCTGTTTAGTTTACAAACATGCCATTCCTTCAGAGCTCTGGTATGCTGGCCAGGAGGCTGCCAGAGGTGGCTGCTGCTCAGGCAAGGAAAAGCTCAGGTAGGAAACCCAGCAGCTTCACCTGGCTCCTGGACGTGCTTTAGGTCCATCACCACTGCTCTGCTGGCAGGTCAATGTTCTGACATTTCTGGAAAAGCTGAAATTGTTTGTTCCCAAAATGGGCATGTAGGGAGACAGAAGGGAGGAGGTGTTTTCCTGTTTTGCAGGTTTCGAGACAGAGAACCATCAGGTCATTATCAAAAAGCTTAATTTCAGGGTTTGATTCCACTAACACTTCTTGTGCTCAATCATGCCTTGTTCTGCTGTTTGAGGACTGAGAGTCCAGTGAGCAATGATAAAGATACAGAGGGAGAGCCAAGATGTGGCTCTTTCTGTTTTTTGCCAGTTTTATATTGAAAAAATTAAGAAAGACGCTTATTGTTTGACTCAAAGGCAGGAAACAATAAAAAATTCCAAAGAGAGAGAAGTGACTAACAATGAATTTTGAGCATCTCAATGATTACAAGGGCATGTAGTGACAGGGCAAGGGGGAATGGCTTGAAACTGAAAGAGAATAGGTTTATATTAGAAAGAAATTCTTCCATGTTGAGGGTGGTGAGACACTGATACAGGTTGCCCAGAGAAGTTGTGCATATCCCATGCCTGGAAGTGGGGCAGCCTGGGACAGTGGAAGGTGTCCTTGCCTATGGCAGAGGGTGGAATGAGATGGACTTTAAGGTTCCTTCCATCCCAGGCTATTATATGGTTCTGTGGTCAGGCTTGTCCTCAGGGCTCACTTAGGTCAGTCTTATGAATTCCTGAGTTCAGAGTTTCAGTGCATTCAGGTGGGTTTTCCTTCTTCTACTTTTAATGATTTCTTGCTGCTTTTCCAGCATTTTCTTTCCAGATGATGTCTGTTTACTGTTTTTTTTTTCTTGGTATGTGAGCATATATAAAATACATGATATTTCTGTGGAGTAATTGCATAAAAGGTAGCCTGCAACATCCTCTGGTCAAAGGTGGCCAGTCAATAAAGAGGATTATTTGGGATTCTCTTGCATTCCCCGACTCTGTAAATGACTTCAATAATCATAATCCACAGTGCTATGTATACAGATTGAAGCAAAACAGTTTTATTCACAGAAATCTCCTTTTGGGGGGTTAGGGGAGAAATGGAGTCAGGTGCTATAAAAAAAGATTTTGTTTTGATGGATACAGACATTCTCCATGCCACACTTCTGTACTCTTTTCAAAAATGACATTTTTACTCTGTTCACCACTTGCATTACTGCAGGACCTGTGGTTTAAAGTGGGTTTCTCTGAATACTCTTTGCCTGAGGTCGTATTCTGTGCAGATAATGGAGTCACCAAACCTGGCTGTGTGGGTCTGGCGAAGAACACTGAGGAAGATGGGGATGTGGCCTGTGAAAGTTAGGGCCCTAATGCCATAAACACTGGTGGGTAAGGTCAGAAAAAGCTCAGAGCTCCAGGGCTTGCCAGCTCCTTTCCCTGTAGTGGAACCCCCATTGTTCTCTTCCTTCATGGCTACTTGGATAAATTTTTGTGTGCCAGGACAGCCATCAGTCCCTAATCCCTCCTTAAACTGGGCAGGCACAGTCACCAGCCCTCCCATCTTTTTTGGGGTCTCAGCCAAGTAAAGTGGGAGCCTCTGTCCTGTCTCTGCTTCCACTGGAATATTGCCATGATATGCATTGAAAATAATTATAATATTCAGTTCTTGATGGACATATCTAACACTTAGACTAATTGTTCCTATAATTGCCAAACATCATTGTTGTTTCATCATTTAAATAAAAAAGATTATGCATATATACATAGATGTATACACACACTTCTTTTTTGAAAAAACATGCCTGTCTAGTAATATATGAAAAGATCTTGCACTATTTAAAGATATGAATTGTTCCTATAAACAAAGCTAAGGATTTTTCAGTTGGTTTCTAGTCTAAAGGATAGGATAATGCTTAATATCCCAGCTGTGGAGCCTATGAAAATTTGCCCACATGCTGAGATTTAAGTACATGAGCTGATGAAATGGTGCTATAGATACAGTTTCATCACATTTAATTTAAAAGTTGCCTTTTCTGAAGTGGAAAAGTCAAGCCAAGTGTCACCAACATTTTCCAACAGCAACAGCAGAAATGGAATATATCAAAGCCAGTAATTATCATTATATTGCTAAATGCTCATTGCCCAGGAAGTTTAAATCAGGGCCTTTCCTTAACTTTCCTATACCTTCAGCTTCTTCCTGCAAACACACAGGTAACTAACTGCATTCTTATTTCGTGTTAGAAATGATTATCTCTTTATCCACTGTAAACCAAATTTTTGGTGACTTACATGTAAAATTGCCTTACCCAGTGAATTTTAAACAGCTGGCCTATACATCCTTTTCATTCAGTTGTTTTTCCTTCTGGAGGTACTTAAATAATATCTTGAGGGTGTTTCCTCTTAATGAGGTAATAATACCCATATCCTGGGCTAAATAAACTTGAGGCCAAAGGCCTAGGTGTTTATTAGCAGAGGATGTGGTTATTAAGAAATTTAACAGGAAGCACCCTCGAGTTATTATTTTACTGACATTTCTAATGATTATGCGTTTGAGAAATAATTAGTTGAAAAATAATACTTATACTTTTTAGAGGGCAGGTGAAGGAGAAGATAATTTATAGGTCTACTCTTGGCAAACAAAGATTCTGTCAGTCTGGTACCTTCCCAAGTGGGTAGTGGTACCAGAGGGAGGAGGATCTGTTGTTGCCTTGGGCACCTGAGGTCAGCATTAATGCAAGAAAGCCATGGAAGTTCTGCTTTTTTCAAGGAGTTGGACTGTGCATCCTTTTAAGAGACTGCTGTTATTTGTCAACAACAGAAGTAGCAAAAGCACATGAATTTGTAAAGTTTGCATGTTGTTAGCTCTAATAAGTGACAATTGGCATCCCAATCCTCTTTAGTAAGGGAGTTTTGCCCCCAAAGGAGCAATAATAATGAGCTTAGCACTTGGAAAAACTGGTTCTCGTCTCTGGATCTTAACTGGTTTTGCAGAGATAGACAGAGGAACGGAGACAAAGGCAACTTAAAGAACATGCCAAGATCCTGTCATGAGTAAACAGCAGTTTGGAGAAGACTCTGGTCTCTGGGTCTGGTGTTCCAGTTGTGTTGCTTCCTCTGCCTCATAATACCTCCGTGCTGCAAATATTTGTGCTGCTTGAGGAGACTCAGAGGCCTTGGCTGCACTTGCCAGGCTCCTACCACCGTGGATAGTGTTTCATTTCCAGAGCTTTCCACAGGGTGCAAACGCTCTGATGAGAATGTGCAAACTGCTCCCAAACTCAGAGCTGAGCACAGATGTAGGTAGAAAATCCCACCAACTTTCCCGTTATTGCTACAGAACAGGAACTTAGTGGATTTAAACCTACCAAAAAAAAAACCCAACAAAAAACCAACCAAAGGAAAAAAAAAAAAAAAACCACAAAAAGGTGACTCAGGAAGCTGACAAGTCTCCACTTTTCTTTGTAGCAAAGTATTTTCAGGGTAGCAAGCGTCTTTGGGCCGAAAATTTTACCAAGCTTGATACACCCTATGAAAAATACAGCCATGACTAAGAGCTGTGCTGACAGCTTGTTTAAGTTGAATATAGGATGCAAAGTTCCCCATGTCAGAACAAAACCACAATGGCTACTTATGTTTTGCCTACAATTAACAGAACAAACACCTTAATAGGCAAAGAAGACACAAACAGATGTTCTAATTGCACATCTGTGTGAAACTGATATTTGCTAGTTCCACTGTAGCTTGACCTCTGCACCTTGGGAAGTTGAAGTCCCACAGGATTTGAATGATTTATTGATCTGGATGCAATGAATATTGCAGAAACAAGCTGCATTTCTAGTAAGTTAAATACATCCTCATTCTGTGTAGCACTAATTCATGTTTGAAGGGAAATCACTCTCTGCTTTAATCAGAGTGAAGATATCAATGTTGTTCACCATATCCTTGAATAAGTGGGAGGAAAGATGAAATATGCAGGGGATATTATTTTGGGCAACAGGATGAAAGTGGAAATGAGGAACTTGGTTCCAGTAGCTAAATATTTCTCTTTAGGCTTCTGAAAAGGATTTTGTGAGATGGACCAAAGAAAAGCCAATGGCAAACCCCCCTTATTTTAACAAGCTAAAAAGCTCCTCATGCTCTACACTGAAGATTAATTTTGCTTCACAGTTCACTATCCAGAAACTAGGAAAAAACCCTTTCAAAATATGTATGCAGCTTTTTCATAAGATTGGTATTGACAGATTTTCATGTTGTTTCAGAAACAGTAAATAATGAGTATCAAGTGACTTTAGGACCACCTGTAGCATAGGAGACTGCAAAATAATATCTTTATTCTGGGAAACTGGATATAGTAGGTTTGTATTAAATTGCAAAAAATAATTTACTTCTTTTAGAATATTTGATTAGACTGGTTTTGGTAGTTATATCTTTGGCACAGAACTCACTGGTGTGTGGTGCTTTGAGTGTTGTAGCTGTTCCACTGAAGTCAGTATTTCTGTCAGACATGTGAAGCCTGCACTCTCAAGCCCAGTGCTGGTTTTTATCCTTATGTTTTCCACCAAGCTGCCTCTTGTTCCTGCCAACAACAGTTACACTGTGCTGGACTGAAGTACAGCAAATCTCTGCATTTTAAAATGCACAAATTTTCAGCTGTCTGGAATCGGTGCAGAGGATTAAACAAATGGCATTACAGCTTGATCCATTCAACCTGTTTTGTAGGGTTTGTTGGTTGTATTTGTTTTGTTTTTTCGTAAGACTCTAAAAAACCTGAAGTTCATTTTGCTAAAGGAAAGTTAGATTGAGGAAGGCACCAATCCATTACCATGTACTGTGGTAATATATGTAAAATACAAAGAAAATATACAAAATCAGTAAGAAGACACATATTCTTGCATTTATAGTGTGTATAAATCTCTAAGGATGACTCCATTAATGACAGAAGCAAGCACAGCATTTTCTCTTTAATATTATTTGTATATAATTTTTGTACCTCCTTTTTATGTCACCATGTCTTTTTTTTTTTTTTTTCCTGTGGTCCTTTATGGGTTCTGAAGTGTTTTGTGGCACACAGGAATGCTTAAATTAAGAGGCAAATCTTTCATATGTATTTGCAGTGCTAACATCTGAATTCTAAATTTCTATTTATCTTTTATTAAGGCTGGTATGAAGGCATCATCTACCAGGTGTTTTCAGTTAACTCTTTGGTGTACAGCAAACACATGTCATGTGTGCTGTGTACTATGTCTGTGCATTATCTGGAGCTATTGAAAGACAGTATTTTTCGAGGAAATAAGTTAGGAGTTCATATATATGATTTTAAAAGCCCAATTTCCTTTCCCTAGAGGTGATTTATATATAAATGTCAAATTTCAAATATATGACTCCCAAAAAGGCAGCCACAGAACACAAGACTGTGGTCATAACACAACTCTAGTGTCAAGGAGAGGCTGTATTTTAGGGCTCTGATGCCATCATCATGAAATATGGCTTGATTTTGGTAAGAGCAGCTCCAGGATTACTCAGGACAATTTCCAGTGTACTTTCCAGTGTACAACAGTTTAAAAGTTCAATAGCTTTTTTTTTTTTTTTTTTAATGTGCCATTTATACTGAGCAATGAGATGATATTTTTGTCTGTAGGTGTGAGGGAAAACAAAGAGTTGTTCTGAGTCTGTGGGACAAAAATGATCCACATACTGAATTTCACCCCATGTGGGCATTGACAGTGTGAGGAACTTGCTGTAAACACAGTGCAAGTCTTATATTGCTCTGTATTCTTATTGACATTTTTTGCAGCCTAGCAAGGACAAGAATATTCACTGAAACCTGTGCTAATGAAATGATGGAAATCAGACGCAGTGAAAATCAAACCTCTTCATTACTGTGGTCAACAAGAGTCTGGAGCTGGTCACTGCTTGACAGCTCTTAAGATCCACAAAAAATAGCAATAAGATCGAGCTTGTAGTAAAAGATACAAGACAACTTACAGGGATGTTAAAAAAAATTAAATGTCTTCAATTTATGTAGTCTGGAAAAGGCAAAAGAGATAATGTCAATTTTAATTACTGTTTTCTTCTGAACACAGGGAATAGGCCAAAGGGCATGAATGGAAATTAAAGAAAAATGGAAAACAGATGGTAGGAAGCATGCTACAGGAACTGGAATACAGGCAGCACTGTACATAGTTTACCAAAAAGAAAAGGGGCCTTACAAGTTATTTTGTCCCATCTGAAACAACATCATCTTATGATCTGTTTCACAACAACATTATTACTAAATCAAGGCCTCATTGATAGTAACTGCTGCAGTGTTGCCAGGATTTAAAATTCTTCCTTCTCCAGCTTTTATAAGACATCTTTGAAATATGGGTCAAGCAAAATTGGTTGCTGAAAGATAGCTGCATAAATTAATAGCCTGACATCCAAAAGTGCTGGTCACCAAAACCACCATATATTTCAGGGGGTACTGGTTGAACACTTGCCATTTTGGAAAAGGTTGACATTGATTTAAATGCTTCAGCATGGGATTAGAAGCCTAATTTTAGTAAGCGCTTTGAAATAAACCATGTCAATATTTATGATGACATATTGCAAAGTGCTGTTGCTTTGTTTTAGAGGCTTTCATCTGGATAGGAAATCTTTTAGTCCAGGCAGAATTTCTTTCACTCCACAGCAGACTTCTCAAAGCTGAAGGAGCTGATTAGGAAATGGTGCTGACATGCAGCAGGGAGGTTTCAAACTTTGAAATCAGAAAGACTTTAAGTCACACTAAACCAAAGACTGTGTGAAACACAAACACCAAATGGTAGTCCTGGCAATTAATCCTAGAATTCATGCTTGGTTTTGAAATTAATTTTTTTCCCCTCCAATCCTGCCCCATGAGGTTTTTGTGTTATGGAACATCATGGCAGTTCTCAGAATGGCCTTCATAGGAAACACTGCTTCAAAGGAGAGGGGGGAAAAAAGGCTGAATGGTTACTTGCAAGCATGTTAACATAAGCTCAGTCATCCCTAGGCTTCTAGCACCATGAGGGGAGAAGGTAATGAGGTCATGGGTTGTTTTTTTTAGGTTCTGAAGACTGACTTTGAGAACTGAGGAAAAGTAAATAAAGGATTATTTATTAAATGAAGAAAGGATTACCCATTACAGGATAAATCTTGCTTGCCTTACGTGTACAAACAGTTCTCATTGACTATGAACAAGTCAAATACTTACCCAGGACATTTATAACTTTTATGTAACCTTATAAAACCACATATTATTCTATGTCCTGGACTTAAACAGCATTCAGAAATTAGCCAGTCAGGTGTATAGTGAAAAAAAGCAACCTCATTTTTACTGCAGATCTCTCCAAAGATGGAATTAAACAAGAAAGCATCTTATCCCTAAAAACATCCAGGCAGCTAAGCAAGTTTCACTGGAGAGTCTCAGTTGCTGTGAGAACAGAGTGGCTGGGAAAAGGAAAGGAGGAGGATGCGAAGCATGAAAGCATTTGGAAGGTATTTAACTGGAAAGTTCCTCCTCCTCCTGCACATTCCTGAGAGTCTCTCGGAGCACTGGGCAGGGCTAGCCCTGGGACACTCCTTGCTGGATAACGGAAACCTTTATTATGAGAAGCTGCAGATTAATTTCAGAGTCATTTTCTTCTGGACCACCAGCTGTAGTAACTCAAGGCAGATTAACCAGAACATGACTGTTTTCAGCCCCTACCCAGCAGCATGAGCTAAATACCAAGGTACAGAGGGTGCCAGCACAGTCTTTGCTGCTAACTCGGTGACTACATGGCATTTGGGTGTCCTGCTCCTGCCTCAGCTTCCCTGGTGTCTGTACATGACATGTTTGTGTTCAGAGGCCATTTGTGCCCTAATATGTGGCACCTGGGGACATGGCTTAGTGCTGGACTTGGCAGTGCAGGGTTAACAGTTGGACTCCATGGTCTGAGAGGTCTTTTCCAACCTAAATGATTCTATGTCTGGTATTGAGTCACTTGGCAGTTTGTGCAGCCTTTAGCTGATGTTCTGCTCTGTACACTAGATACAAAAACTTTTCTCATCATCTTTCATCCTCACTGATTCAGTTGGAAATCACCCTGCTGTATGTTTCCCATAGTTTATCTCGGGAATGCGTAGATAATGACCTCTCATTAAAAGAGAAGGAAACATTCAGCCTCCTATTTTAATTTTTTTTAGAGGAACAGCTGAATCCAAAGGGAAGATTTGGATGTTTTCCCCTCTTTGAAAAGTCAGAAATTGAGGAGAGCAGACGTGAGTCACCACTGGACAAGTGCTTTCAGTGCTGCTCTGGAGTAATTCACAGACATTCTTCTCCCTGTGGTGAAATATTTGGAAATCCCTTCTTTTTTCCTCTGAATGGCAAATGCCAAAACCTCAGTATTTTTCATGAGGAATTCTTGTCTTCTGGCCAGCTCAGTTAGCTTCAGAGCAAGAACTGGGAAGTTAAGTCTATGGCAAAGGGAGGATTTCCACATTCATGGGGAAGCAGGCAGCAGCTGCTTTCAGTCATTTGACCTCCTGCAGCACTGAGATATCAGACATTAGGATCATGACACTATACAGAAAGTTATCAAATCAACTAATTCCTCAGGGGTTTGACCATTATCTCTAATTTTTCTCTGAAGATGATTTAGTTAAGCTTAGACATTCATCATGCAACTTCTTAAGTTTATGCCAGGAAATTTTCACAGCAGCTATCAAGTACTCCATGCTAACATAAAAAAAAAAAAAAGGACAAATGATGCATTCTCTCAATTCCATGCTGAAGAGTATTTCCTTTCCTAATCAGAGTACATATTGTTATGGTCTAACCTGTCAGCCATAATCTGAATTCTGTCTTCAGCTTGATCTATGCCTGTGTTGTACCTTTTGCTGGTTCTGTTTCACATTAACTCAATGATAGGGCAGTTTTTATCCAGCTGAAATATTTGACTAGGCTTCTCCTTGTGTCTTGTGCATGACAGCTACAGTCCTCCCTTGAGCAGCTCCTCCAGAGTGTGGTTGCCAAGACTGCACTCCTAGAACACAGTTTTGAGTATCTCTCCTTCCCCTCCATGTCCTTCTTGTCCTCAGTCTGAAGGCCCTTCCTTCCCCCTCTGCTGGTCAGTCTTGTGATGCCTCCATCCAGTCTGTCACACCCTACTGACAATCTTGTCTTTTCCAACCAGCTCATCTCAACTCTCTTGGGGGAATTGCAATCCCACATTCTTCTTCAATGCTGTCCTTCAAACTCCTCTTCATCAGTGTGTTTCCAGTCCCTCTGCTGGGGAAGGATAACGATGTACATGTGACTTCAGGATGGTTTCACCATTTTTTGGGTTCTTTTCTCTGTCCAGGTATTGCTTTTCTCCCACAGCTCCTCTTCCTGTGCATAAGTTGGGAGTGAGTCAAGAGCTTTGCCATACCCCCAATTGAATATGAATTCAGCCATGACTCAGGATTAGGGGTCACCTATCAGGAAGCTTTCCTGGAGTCCTGAAATATTGTAAAGAAACAAGAAAAGTGTTTTTTACTCTTCAACTCATTACAGACTGCAAAGGCTGGATATTCAACTTGGTACTTCAGGCTATGCAGGTCTGGGTCTGAAGCAGTGTGGATTATTTGTCACAGTTTGAGGCCACAACTTCAGCTGCAATTCAGAACATGAAAACTACTTTCTACTGGGTTGCTATATTTTTGACTTCATCACTTGAATTACAATGATTTCTTGTTGTGCCTGAGCAGAGACCACAAACTCTGCAATTTACTGCTTCCTGCAACAGTCTGACACAGTCCCCTGTGGGAGGAAAATAAGTTAAATAGAGAACTTTTTCCTCTCAAAGAATTATATTGATCTTGCAGATGCTGAGTTGACTTAGTGTTTTTCCTTAGAGCACTAGGCTGCAGATTCACTTAAGAGTAAATATAAGAGCCCTATCATCTTCTTTCCCTTTAAGCCTAAGCATTATAATCTCTGTCAGTGTCACGCAGTTTTCCTTTTAAAAATTAGTTTAAATAATATAAAACAGCTCTTTAATGTTCACTGAATTCGGTGATTTCCCAACTATAACTATCAAACTTCTCTCCAAAACCTGTGGTTTATATGCAGCCTGAATTTCAAGTGCAATATATAGAAAATATAAATATTTAGATTTGAGATATGGTTTACACTGTTCTTTCCTGGAGTGTTTTTCCTTGTTTCAAAAACCACAAGAGTGAAGCTCAAGTAGCCTACTTGAGAGAGAAAATTCATCATGTGTCTACTCCAAGGCTCTTGTGCTGTTCAAGGGCTAGCTAGACTGTGGTAAATAATCCACAGACCCTCACAGGAGGCAGTGCTGGCTCACATTCCTACTGGAAGAGCACAGGCTTTCATTTTTTGGTATCTTCATCCTTCTTTTATCCCTTTTCTCTGAGATGGGAATGAAGTTGTTCTTTGCTCTCTGGAGACTTCTGTGATGTTTATTTGACACAGACCTTTATAGTTTGAATTCAGTTTGACTGGGCCCCTCGAGGTTGGTTTCCACATTCTGCTACAATATGTTCCTCCCTGCAGACTGAATTTCCAAAATGAGGAGGGCTTTTGGCATGTGAAGAGTGAATCTGTCTCCTTTACATCAGGATATGCAAAGATATCTATATAGATGCATGTAAATGATATGCAAAGAGTATGTGCCCAGCTGCTGGACCTCAGCCAGGGAGCAGGCAGTGATTTTTCTCCATGGGACAACCTTGTGGGCATCATCAGAGGTGCATACCAGTGCTAAGGTGATATTATACTATTGGCAGCTTTGCCAAAATACACCAAAACCAAGTAACCTTTGCTTCTGTTCTGCGGAGTTCCTGTGACTGACAGTGACTCTGACAGGCAGCTGGTGTTTCCACAGAAACTGTGTTTAGAGGAAACTATTTCACTCCCCTTAGTAAATAAAGAGGGATAAAATATTAATCTCTGACACTGCATTTTACAGGTAATTGATTTTTTAAAATGACTTTGCGTTCTCATTTATGGTCAGGAAGCAATAAAACCACCCCCACAGTTCAGAAATTCACCACAAAGATGTTGCAAGTAGAGAGAGCCAGGAAAAGAGTGAGTGTAAAATACTTTTAAAACCAGGCACCACATTTCTCTGTAATGGTGGATAACCTCAATCATTTTCCATTCCTTCTCAGAACACAAAGGATATCATACTCATGAGAATCACACCTCAGCCCTTCAAATGCTGCTGTCCCTGTTATACAGCTTAATCAGAGATGAGATTTGTTTGAATGAACTTGCTGCAGGCAGCCACTGGGCATTACTCTGGAAACAGCTTTCCTAAGTCTATCCCATGCTTCCCAGCAACATCACTAAAATTTTGATGTGCTTCCCTTGTGGATTTTAGTGGCTGCAGGTGCTTATGGGATACTAGCAAAAAATTGCAATTTCTTTTTGAGACCAGGTGGAAGTGTTCTTCAGGTTGTGTTGCTTTCAGAAGGAGCCTTTTGCTGGTGAGAAAAAATTGGTTGGTACTTGTATTATGTGAGTTTTTCAGTTTTCTCTCTGGCACCTTATCCAAGTTACTGGGGCAACTGTGGCCTGAGAGTTGTCTGCCTTATGGATGGGCAAATAATGTGAGCATTAAGGAGGCGTGCTGGGGTCAGAGGTTGGGTGATGTTTGTTTAATTGAGTCCTGTGGAACAAGCTGGAAAACCCTCAGCAGGGTGCATTGTCATTCAGGGCACATAAGAATCCTGGAATAGGTCAAATAATTTGAGTCTGACCCTTCTGCTCCTGGTGGAGCTTTAGGGTTTGGTGTACAGTGATTTTATGCTGCTTTTTCAATTTCCTGATCCTAAACTTGCTAAATCTATTCTTGTGCAATAGTGAAACACAAAGTCCAGGTCCTACCATGAAAGATAGCTACTACTGGGTTTCTATTTTTGAATTATAATAAGATAGATTCTGCAGTGCTTTAGCATTTCCTTCGCATCCAGTTTAAGGAGGAAAAAAAAGAAAAAGGAGGTAAAATATGATGAAGTTTTCTCTAGATTAAAACAATTCTGTTCCTGAATGAGACGGCTGGCACAAATCACTGATGGACATGAGTGCAGAATGATGTGCTGAGTTTGCAGTGCAAGCTGAAAAGGAAACAGATATTCCTGTGGGAATGGGAATTTCCCAATGTGCACATAGTGCCAGTGTGTGCCAGGAACAGCAGAAGATCTTTAATGCACAGAAGGGATTTAATGACTTAATGAACCTGCTGTACTGAATCAGTCAAAACCCAGCAAGTAAAGGTTTTAGAAAAACATGCTGATTTCTGGCAAGAACTGCTTATTTACTGGACTTCGCTTATTTTATGGGCCATGATAGATCATTACTTTCACATTATATATGAGGACAATTACCAGAATTTCAGTGAAGTAGCTGCCTCTTTATTTTCTGGGAAAAGTTCATGTGTATACAGAAAAAAAGTGCTCATTTATATACATGATTGCCCTCAGAATACTCAAAAGCTTGAGGATGTTTTATCAAGTGCTCTCCCTGTTGAAATTTAATTTCACTAATAAATTAATATACTGTAGGCTACACCATCCAGGCAAAGATTAATAATGATAATTGTGAGAAAGATTAAAATTCTTCTGCTTTATCATAAAGGTCAGACCCAAGTAATCTCCAACAACATCTTAGCATAAGTAAGGCTGCATATAAAAATGGGTTTGAAATTCTGCACATCCTCCCCCTTTATAAAGCAGAATAGATTCCTCATTTCCAGTTGAGCTGGGATAATTTATAGCATCTGGCAGCTCAGCTATGCACATTTTAAGTTTATAGATTCAGAAGAGAATATTATTTTAAAAGCGTGCAAAGCATTGTTTTCAGAGAAAAGGAAGCAAAAATTATGTATTGCAAAAAAGTCGGACATGCCTCTGTTTCAGTTTTAGAAACCTGGCCTATGTTCCTGAAGTGGTTTGGAACCACAGGCCAACTTCCAAGGGGAACACCCTGCTCCCCACGGGGAAGGATTTATGATTTTATTCAGGATGTATGAAACGCGATGATTTTGGCTGGAGTTCAGGAAACAGAAGAGGGGAGCAGAGTCTCCATTCATTTACACCCCTGCCTGTTGTTAGTGAAGTTTTAATGACAACGAACAAAGGCAGAGCGTGGGCTGCAGAATGGGAACTGTGTGCTTTGTAAAAATGGCCAAAAATCAAATTGCTCCTGTGAGCAGGAGCTGCTAGTGCTGGCAGAGCTCTGGAAAACAAGGCTGCAGCTGAAAACAACAGCAGATTCTGAGAGCCCCTGTTAGGGACCTTCCTTCCAGACCCTGAGTTCATGTTCTCTCTGACCTACTGAAATGATCTGTTACAATACAGTGTGAACTCAACCTTTGGAAATAGAAGCAGCCAGTAGTGTTTCCAAAATCCGTGGATGTGCAGACATGTAGCTGTATTCCCGGAATATGCAGGAACTTTTCACCCCCTGAGCTGCACAAATGGACATCTGTGCATTTTGAGGGAAGCTGCTTGACATGGAATTTTTAAAACCTAAGTCAAGTTGACAGTATCGAGTCATTTGAAGGAAATGCTTCTCACTGTTCCTTCTCGCTGATAGTTTAGGGTTATCTAACACATGGCAACTTTCCTTTAATGAGAGCAGTGTGTATGTGTGTGGGGAGAATCCCTATCTGAAAGAAGCAGTGTTGAGCCAGATCCCTGGCTTGCATCCATTGCCTTGCACAAGGGAATTCCTCAGTACCCCTGAGCTTCAGGAGCCTGGCCCCTGCAGCACCCTCTTGCTGTGCCTTCCATGGGGGGAGCATGCTTGGGGTGTAGCTGAGGCTGGCCAGGAGAGAGGCTTAAACCGTCTGTGAACTCTGGCAAGCCCCAGCTGCTGCTGCAGCCCTTGGGAGGATGTTGCAGCTGAAGACAATTTTGAACGGTCTGAAGCAGCTCTGAGCTGCTGAGTGGGGTCCCTGCAGGCCCCTGCCTGGGATGGAAAGTCCAGAGATTCTTGTGGATCCTTGTCTGGCTGTGGGAGGTGGTGACCAAGCATCTGCCCTGAAATATGCTGTCAGTACCTTCAGAAGAGAGACACGGGCCTTGCTGGGTGGGAGCAAGGCCCCTGCCTGTCATCTAAACATATCTGCATTTTGTAAGCAAGGCAATATCCTACTGAAACCCTGGAAGCAGCAGATATTGCCTGGGAGGCTGAAAGTGAGAAGGGAACTCGTGAGCTGGGTTTCACCTGGGATCCGTGAGAGCCTTGAGGTCATGGACAAAGATGTGTTGACTTGAAACCCTAAACTTTCTTTGGGATGTGCTGTGCACTGGAATAGTCAAGTACAGAGTGATTTATTGGCATTTTATGCAGATAGAAGAGCTGCTCTAAAGGGAGACAAGTTTGCTATTGAAATGGGTTTCTTTGTGATGGAAATAAAAATAAAATGCTTTGCCTGTTTTGTATCACAGTGTAGATTGAAATCTTCTCCATGGCCTCTGAGAGACAGAGGGCTCATACCCACCACAGATATATCATGTCAGCTATCATTGCATTTTTCACATAGTACCCAACACGTGCACATTATGGATCTGTGATCAAGGCAAAGCTTCCAAAGCCTCAAACTGATCAAAAAGCAGCAGCAATGCAGCAGTATGCCCTGGGAAACCAGAACATCACCACTGAAAGTGTTAGCTACTGCAAATTAAAAATCTGAGACTCTCACCGTACTAAGCTGCTCACGTCTTTCTGCCTTCTCAGGTACTAATGCTCCTAAATAAATAACATATCAAAATGTAATTACAGAGTAGATTGTTGATTTTCCCTCGGCTGGAATATACATCCAGCTGCTTTGTTAATATTGCCATTCAGGTACAATTTAAAATCAGCAGAGAAAGTCATTCCAGAACCTGCACCAGAAGGTCACAAACTCCCTTTGAAAGAACTGATACTTCCTTTTGTTCACTCTTATGTATCTGATTACAAATGACTAAATCCTACTGCTATTTGAGAACTTTTAGATTCTAATCAGTACTTTGATGAATGTACAGCACAATAATGCAGATGAGTGATGTCACTCTTTAAGCACACAGCAGCGTGCACGGACAAAAAAGTGGAGAAACCATTCAAAAGCTCTGGGACCTTTGTGATCTGGGAGCTTCCTTTGTAACTCATCCCAACTGTAAATTGTTGCCTAACAACTTGACATTGTTAAAGTGTCTAATTAAACCTTAAAAAAAAACCTCCAGCAAATACAAAATGTTCATCTTAGATTGTGAAGGATTGCCTTTATGTTGGCAAAATAGAATGAAAATCTGGGATAAGGAAATGTTACAGAAGTTGACTTGAATAAATAAGAAGGAAACATGAGTAAGTTCAACAAAGTCACCATTAAAGAGCTTTTCTTTAGGAACTAGGTAACTTAATGCTTTGTGCTACAGCATAAGAGACTGTTTATTAAATGAAATAGAGGTAAGCATCACAGCCTTTTATCATGTAATGAAAGAAAAGCAATGTAGCCAGGTTAAATGATGAGCCAAAAATTCTTAAAAGGCTCTTTTTGTAAAATGTAATGAAACCAAATGGTTGAAATGAACATCATAATAATAAACATAATCTGTGTAAATTTTCTGCTGCAGGTGGCGTGGTCCTGATCTGTTCTTTTAGTCTGTTTAAAGCACTTATCTTCAGTATTTTCTTTGGGTATGAAAATTCCATAGGACTATTTTTGGTTAAACCAGTGCTGAAGGATGTGAGGGCAGTGCTATGAATTTAGGAAAGGGAAGAAATGCAGAGGTCTTCTTCTGATACCTCTTCAACGCCAGCTGGTCAGGGAGGATGCCTGTCTGATACAGTCTTTATCCTTCTGATACAGTCTTTATAATTCTTTGCCTGTGTGGTTATGCTTTATGATGTCAATATTCTTTTAATGTGGATTATAAAGGAGGGACCTTGACTTAGTTCAAAACATGCACCATTAAACTAGGATAATCTGGGATTTTCCAGTAAAAAGAACTTTCCTGCCTCCTCACACTGTGTCTGGATAGCAGCTTGTTTTATGGTGCACCCCTTCAGAGGTGCTGCTACCCGAAAGCACCCACCTTTTAATAACCTTCTTCCTTTTCTCTCCCAGGGACTTCTGACACTCCCAGCTGAAGTACAAGAAAAGGACTTCCTACATTTTAGGTAATCAGTGGTGTTTCTTGGTTGTAAATGGGATTAAGTGATCTGGTGATTGAAATAGTGTAAAATACCTAAATACCAAACCACTTGCAAGTCTGCCACCACAAGTGAACGCATATTTGGTTGTTCAGGGTCTGATGATAGTTATTCATTCAGTGCTTATTTTTAACTCGAAAATTATAAACCAGCTTCCCTGCTCCATTCTTGGAAATTAATCCTATATTTCTTTATTTTCCTATCCCCTTCTTTATCCCTGTTTTTTTGTACAACTGCAATTGCCTATGCTGTTTTATCTGGGAAGCCCATTTACAAACCTAAAGCTTTACCCTGCTCAAAGTAGGTTATTCTTGCAGTGTCACTTTGATTACGGCAGGGTCCTGTCTTTTCAACACTTAAGCATGTTGTGTCACCACATGATTAACATTTAAAGCTGCTTTAGCAGTGAAAGTCAGTCTCACTTACATACTTTTCCCCTTTGTTGATCTTAATATGGGAAGTCACTATCCTCTAACTGGACAAATTTGTTTCAAAATGAGCTTGAAATACACATGGGTCATAGCAACTGTATTGGTTCATATCGTTCCTTCTCCTTCCTCTTCTTCCATCATCTCTAATACATCTGATGCACTTTAAAAGATCCTGGGAATAAGATAAGCTGGAAGAAGTCTCCAGTTATTTTGAAAGGGATCAGGGAGTCTGAAACATTGGAAGGGGTCACCTTGAATCTGTGTAAGTATGAGAAAGGCAGGCATGCCAACCCAGATGGTCTTTCTTTATACTTTTTATGCTATAAAAAGGGGCATTACTGTTGCTTGCATGGAAGGGTTTTTATGATCAAGAGCAGAAGAAAAGGATTTAGAATTGTTAATATACTGCTTGAGTGCTTAGCCATTTATATTTACAGTAATTGCTTCTGGAAAAAAAAAGACCTTCTCCTGCCAAGTGTAGGAAAAATAAAGGCTGATTGAATTAAGTCTGGGAACCAGTTTGATTAGAAACTGAAACAAATCTCCTAGGACTCTAGAAGCCCAGTTCATTTGTGGCATTCCTTCCATACTCTAATGGGCTCTGATGCTTGATACTGAATGATAAGAAATGCTTGTTTCTGAAAACAGCTGTTGTGGGTTTGGTAGTTTGGAACCGCTTTTGAGAGCTGAATGTAAACCATAAATATGTGAAAATGCAGGCAAGTCAGATTGCTCCTCCAGATAGGACTGGAACCCATGGTCATTGCTTCAGACATGTTCACAGAAAAGTGGTGGAATTACACCTTTTATTTTGGAAAGAAAAGCAAGACCACCATTATCCCAGTGAGACTGTACAGGGTCTGTAATGTGTAATGTGTGCTCTGTGACTTACAGCAGGCACTGGGTGGTACCACAGATCAGCATTTTGGTGTTTCCTGAACTCTACCCTGTGCCATTATGCTGGGATGGTGCTGGCATTGCTTCAGAATCTGATTAAAAGAAAAACATTTCTGTTCTGCACTCATGTTAACATTACTCAGGCCTCCAAATGCTTGAAAAATTATGGGCCTGCTTTCTAACTTTTCCATCACTCATTAAAACTTGCAAGGGATGCTTGGCTGTAAGTGCCTTGCAGAGTTTGGAGCCCTTCACCTTTAGCATGGTTTCAAGTGCAAACTTGAAAATTGGTTTCTTACAGAATTTTGTGGGGCACAAGTTGGGAGCTGGGAGCAACAAACTCCTTTGGTCATGAGATGAATTTCACTTCACTCCTGTTGTTTCCAGTCACCACAGTTAAGTTAGGTGTGAACTCCTTGGGTCATCCCTAATGTAACCCACAGGCTCAAGACTTCTGTGTCACAATCCCTGAGCAAACTCAGGGATTTTGTGTAGTTTTGCACATTTTTAAACAGAAAAAGTACTTTTTTTCCCTTATTCCTAAAAGATGGCATGTTAAAAAATAAGTTCTATAGTGACAAATGCATTTCATAGGCAGCTCTGTTTTGCAGATAGCTCTTCAAAAGTGACGAAATTAGCAATAATTATCTTTTTATATAATGTATAATTATCTATTATTTACAGAATAAAGAGTGAATAGTGGAAGTAAAGATCATGTCATAACCTGCAGTATGAAGTGCTAGAGAGGAGCACTTTTTTAATGGGCTGCAGTATTCATCATTCAGAAATTGTGGGAAAGTGTTTCTAGAATACAGCATGGGCAGACACTGAATTTCAAATTGGATTTCATGGAGCAGACAACACAACAATGAATTAACACTGACTTAATTTTAAAAATATTTTAGCACCTGTTTTTTGGAATCAAATTATCATAGTAGAGTCTTGTCGAATGAAACTGTTATTAGACTGTTTTTATGCCATTTTGGCCTATTTTTTACCAGGACTGAACAATGTAAATTCAGTCCACACTTTGGAAAAAGGTTTTCACCCACTTTGATGTGCAATGGAATGATATTTGATAATTTTGCAACACTTGCAAAATGCAATATTTTTCAGAGAACAGTGTGTAAAGAATTGTGTGCATAAGGCGTGCAGTGGCAGTTTGCATACACAAATTTTATGCAAATAGAAATAAAAAGCCCCATGTGGTGTAAGCTGGGAGTGTAATGCACAGGCACTCTATGTGTAGTTGTGAAAAAAATATCTTTTTCTAACCTGGCTTCCTTAGAACAAATTCATCCTGTTACACCAGGATGATACACTGAAATCCCTTCTATCTTCTGCCTTAGCAACACAAAACTTTTACCAAAAAAAAGGAGTAAATTAGAAGCTTTTGGATTGTAAACCTTTCCAAAACATTGGACATATGCATATATAAATTATTGACTGTATTCAGGAAGTAGATGGAATGAAAACTCGATGAATTAACATGTTCAAATGAAAGTTATATGACATTTATCAAAGATTTTTGTGACACAAATCTGGGAAACAGATGGGAGGGATGGAGGGGGATATAGCTAATATTCCAGTGCATTCTTGCACATTTTCTGTGGGTTCTGTTTGGTGTGGTTGTGTGTTTGGTGGGATCTGCTGCATGGCTCCACAGCCACTAGGACTCTATGCTCAGAGCATTCTTGGGTGCACTTGATGATTTTATGGCTGTTGGTTACGACCTGTAGGATACCCCACCTCCCTAAAGGAGCCCAAATAATTTGCAGAGGGTTCTGTGGGTGTGAGTTCATCTCAGACTTAGGAAAAAGAAAGGATTTATTTCACCCTGGAGACTGAGGAGGAAGGAAGGAGGCTGGGAAAAGGAAGGACAAGGGAGCAATGGAAAGATAGACAAGAGAAAGTGAGAGAAAGCATCAGGTCTAAAGGGGAAGATGAATGGAGGAAAAAAATTGCAGTCAGGCATTGTTTTCCTTTGCTTTAAATGCCCATAAGCAGAGCAGTCAACAGGCAGACAATTATAGCACCAGGCACTTTGGATTTCATTAGGGTGCAGAACAAGCTTTGCTCTCCATGGTTTATGATATCCTCTGAACCCTCTGAAGGATAAATGATATTACTTGATGTGACTCATGCAGGAAAGCAGATAATCAGTGGTGTGCCACAATGCAAGTGAGAAAAAGACAAAATAGTCAAAGAGTGCTTACACTGTGTTACTTTTATCTTCTGATATTGTTTATCATATTGGTATTATCATGATTATTTGCTAATGTTATCATATCACCTAATGACAAAAATTCCAGGCTTGGAGCCAGGATCCTAGACACAACATCCTAATGCTTATGGCAGTTTCTCCCTTTGCTGCTTATTAAATTGTTTCTGTGAATGAAAATAATGATAACAACGAGGGGAAATGTACACCATGCCAGGACCAATTTCCTGCCACACCAGGAGTTATGCACACATCAGCCTCCTGCAGCTGGAATGATGCTCTGGGATGAAGGGAACCTGAGTTAGGACCTGAGGAGTGTGGCTGGAGTGACCTTTGGAATTGTGCTGTTGGCACTGAGGTCACAGATGCCTCATTTAGTCCTCCAGGCTGCAATGCCTTCCTGCATACTGAAAAATGAAAATGGAGGAAAATAGGTCTGGCAGGGCAGGGAGATGTTCAGGCTGAGGTTTTGGTATGGGTTTTCTGTAGGGATATCAGTTTCATGGCAAAGTTAAAACCTTCCCATCCATATCTGCATTTTACTGCCTTCTCTCTTCCTGTGTTTCTACTTGTTAAGTTATGATAAAGGTACAGAGCAGACACTTGATGAAAATGGAGTGCCCTGGTTTTTCCAAAAAGTGACTAATAATTAAAAAAACCCCTATCATCTGCAGTTTTATGGGGAACCTTGATTTATGTGTCCTATTTATCTAAACCCCTTTTTCTTAATCCTTTTGTAGGCAGACTTGACATTTCCCAGAATTAGCTAATGTTATGCCAGTAAAAATGTCCCTTGAAAAAGGGAAATATAAGGAACTTTTCTCCTGAGAGTTGCATTCAATCATATTTTTTCCATGAGATCATGCTTCTGTGGAGTTCCTAGCCTCTCACTGGAAGATCCTGCTGGATCTTGAACTGCAGTGAGTGTCCCTTACATTCATTAGTAGCTTATATTGGAAGCAAAGGGCTTCTGAGCTTTTCAGCTGTAATTCAACAACATTATTCTTAGGCAGGAAGGTGAAAATTTATTTACTGAAAGTAAAATATTTGTTCTGGCCAGAATGCCATTTTTGCCACTAGCGCTGATGCCTTTTAGATGAAATTTTGGTAGTAGCCTAGTAAGCCTGTGATTACAAACACAGGTGAATTTAATAAAAATTCAGTCTGCTCTCATTCCTTTTGGTGTAAATCCAGAGTATTTTACTGAAATCTATTGCCATGTGACTAAACTTTGCTTCCAGGGGCTGCCAGTGTACACAGCATTTGGTGTTATCAGCCCAGGTATATTTAGGTTTTCTCATCATCACAGAAAGCAAGGAAAAGTAACCAATCTACTTTACAAGTAACCAGGTGACAGAAACTCATGTTACTGATGTGGCAATTATCTGGTCTGGTAATTATGACCAATGGCAGAAGCTACAACAATAACAATTAAAATAATACAAAACTGAAGGAAGTATTTCTGTCCCTTATGTGCAGACAGACTGAACCCAAGAGGTTAAACAGCCTGTCTAACAATTCCACTCTGAAGTTTCACCTCTCTTTTTGAATGTCCCAGAATTTCCAGTTTTGGTCCCCTAAATGGAGGCATTGGAAGAGGCAGTCAGAACTTGCTGAGGCTCTGGCTGTGCTGCACTGACCATGCCAAGCACTCCAATGCAGATGCTCTGAGCTCAGTGCCTGGATTGAGCAGCTGAGCCTAAGGGTTCTGGTTTACACTTTTGGATCCGGCCTGGGCTTTTCCATGTCAGAAATTATTTAAACAGCTATTAGGCCTGCAACAAAGTGCAGTGGAAAGATCAACAGAGCATGGAGAAGCTCTGTTTACAAGGTACCAGTGACCACTTGCATAACAAACCTGTCAATGATTTATAAAGTGTGCAGACACGGTACCACAGAAAGTCTCACTCAAAACAATTGGTTACTCATTGCTGCGTGGTTTCAGTGATCTCCTCATCTTCCTGGATGTGAGGGACAGCAGGAAGGCCCTGCCCTTCTCTTTAGCACCTGATGATCCTTGGACAACTTTGCTGCCCTCTCTGTAAATGAATGTCAGCTTTCCTACAGAAGGACAGGGCTGCCTGCTGAAGTACAATGCCTGTTTTATTTGAATGTTCTCTGGGAAACAATTTAGAGAGCATCTATATTAAACAATTCCTGTGCTACAGTGTTTGTACCTCAAAGAGTTAGGTCAAGGGTTTTGGATCAAAGCCTAGCTGAGGCTGCACACATCATGGGGCCCAGGGAGAGAAAAGCATTACATTTCTAGCTTAAAATTGGCTGTTAAATGCAAATGCATCATCCTTTCTGTCCAAGCTGAGTATTCTGTATTTTCTTCAGGCAGCAAACTGTTGAACAGATTCCCCTTCATTTCAAGGTCTTTCCATCAGGCTCCTGATGAATTCATTAAGCTGTATATTCATTACAGGTGATGAAAGGTATATAACCTTTCCGGAAAGGAAGTGGTCTGCTCCATAAATAAATCTAGTTTTGGAATTAAAGATGTGCTAGAATGAAATACCTGGATCCAACAGTGCTGAAACATGTAAAAGCAATTGTAATGGCAGCTTTGGGAGGAGGCTGCTCACAGTGGAGTGGATGAACCTTGTGAAGTGTCCTGATGGTCTGAAACTTCAGGCTTTGCTGGAGAGTGGAGAAAGTACATTTCTTCCCAGATTTTCTCTCAGCTGAAGCTCGATCATGTTACTGTAGTTAAATTTGTTAGCCGAGGGAATTGCCCATGGGTACATTTTCTGTAGCAGTTGCATGCCAGTGGAAAATGTTTTATAGCCATGGCAGTGTTAGAAGATCTCTGTGGTCTTCCTTAATGATTGGACACAGTCCAGTCAAAAATATGTTAGGATACAAATGTAATCTCTGTTCATGGAAAACCAAACATCCCAGCTAAGACTTGAGTAGATCCTCCTCAGGGCTGACAGTGAACAAGGTAGGAGCCAGGTCAAGTAAAGAGAAATAAATATTGACATCATATGAAAGCTGTAGTGTTTGAAACCTGTAGTTGTTTTACACTGAAGTACCAATACATGATACAACCAACTTAAATGCTACCATGATTCTATTTAAGCTGGGACTCTCCCTCCCCACTCTTTCCCAGTAATTCCATTTTGATCTTGTGGAAAAGATTCTGCCCTGGATGAAGCTCTCAAAAGCACTGCAAGGCCACTGTGGACAAAGGGGCTACAGTCAGTCACTTACCAGACACAATGTACATTTTTATGGTTTAATGCAGATTCAAAATAAGAGCCACGTTTTTAAATTTTAGCATGACAAATCATGTGCACCCACAAATCATGCTGCAGTCATCAGGGTCTTAAAAAAGCCATCTTTTTTGGAAAAAAAGCAGAGTAATGCAGTTAAACAAAGCACATTATAGGAGAGGGAGAAGCAAATCTATGAAGGGAATTTAGAGTGCTACCTATTAGTATTTTTTAGGGTCCTTTTTCTGTGCTTCAAATATTAGATAGCAAGCTGGGAAAAAGTGTAGTTTTCCTTCAAGAATGTATTTCTTCCTTCAACATAAATATTAGTGTCTTAAAATGCAAGCTTGTCAGTACATGAATGACAAACTTATTGTACAGCAAACAAATGCTTCGTGCTATTGAAAGAGTTTTCCTTAATAAAATGCAGAGGCTAGAATGTTAAATCTTTTGAAGTTGCTCCTAAACATGTAATATTTAGCTTGAGAAGCAATAGTGAGGAAATGAACATGATAAGAGCTCATTCAGTAACAGCCCTAAATTGATTATTTCCTTCCTTATGTAAACTTATCAGTCAGCCCTTTGGGCTCACTTCCGAATACCAGCTCAGCACAAGAGTCTTATCACAAGGAAATGGAATGTAAAAAGCCCTGACAATTTTGATAAGGCACGTACTTTGGTTATGATCCTATCTCTCCCCTCCTCCCTTTTAAATAATTCATCTGCTCTAAAAGGGGAGATGCCCTCCCTGTTACTTTGGTATAAATAAAAGTTGATGTTGTTATAGTCAAAATTAACCCTGATTATTTGTCCTGCTGGTTTCTCAGAATATTCTCAGGCAGAGACTGGAAGATGTATTGAAAATTACAAGCAGCTTTGGAATGGAGTGGCATAGTGGTCTGCATAGATGGTGTCTGAGTTTTTAGGGACTTATAAGTTTTGGACATAATCTAAAGAATCTCAGTGGAGTGTATACCACAGGAAACTTTAAACTCTCTGCTTTTGTTTGCCACTTTATTTGCCACCTTTACCCTGCCCATGGTGCTGGTGGGTCAAACACCTGCTTGTGATGGCAGAAGCCAGACTGGATAAAGATCCAACAACTCACACTGCAAAAGCCAAACATGCAAACTTTAAAAAACCCTGCTACACAAACAGCAAACCACACACTCAAACACACACAAGGCAAAAGAAAACTGACAAGCAAGCTCTACCCACCAGCCACCACAGACTAAAACTTCACGGTTTTACCAGCCAAAAGCACCAGCAGAACAGCCCCAAATACAAATTTAACTTCACTCATTTGTCCCAGTAAAGTAATAATTTAAAGGGGTGCGTAACAAGTTTTGTGGTTCATCGCATACCAGGACAGCAAAGCCTGATAAAAGCACTCAAATGACAGAACTGGTTTTGTTTGAGATGTGATGACATGCTCCTTAAGCAAATGTTAAAGGCAGCAAATCCGTGACCCAATAAAATACACTCCAGACCATCAAAGTAGTTCTACAGCTTGATGAAATCCACTTGTCTCCAGCAAGAATGACCTAAACTCTTCAGAGGGATAAAAAAACAAGTGTGAAGGAATTCAGAAAGAATGTTTTTTAAGCAAACAGTGACATACCAAAGTTCAGTGGAACTTTTTCAGTGAAACCAAAAACTACACTAAACTCACCTGATTTATTTTTTCCACAGAAACTGAAATCTTGAGTTGTTTTATGCAAATTAGGGAAAAGCCATGACTGAGGCCAGACTGACCAATAATTTTGATTGGCTGCTGACCCAAATGTCCTCTCAGGAATACTTATAATCCAAACAACATCTCATCATTGTAAACCAACAGGGGTCTTAATCCTGGCAGTGTTGAAGTGCGTGGCAAAGATACCATTGATCTTAGTTGGATTAGGATTTCTCCAGAATATTTGAGGAAACCCTTTGATAATTTCACAAGATATCCCAAGTGCTTTATATTGAAAAAAGAAATGTTGCAGTAACAAGTCTTTTTGGTGAAGTAGTGGCAAAAATAAGACTGGAAAAAAGTCATGGGGCAAATTCAGAATGTTCTCACTGGCACATGAGCATACAGAGGAAAGAAAGGCTTTTTGATGGAAGGTCAGAGTGGATTAATCTATGAACTTTGTTAACTCTGTGCTTTCTGTACCATACCAATACCATCACATGTGCAACAGACTGTACCTACTAGAGAGAAAATCTTGTGAACATTTCTGGTGAAAAAAATCAGTATTAGCAGGGATAAGGGAAAAACTACACATTTGCACAGTGAATGCTAGATAGCAAAATAAAAAAGGGTGTAACTGCCTTGCCTGTCATTTATTTCTTTGGGCCTACAGTAGCAAAGTCCTCAGGGAAAGAAATTACAGTAGAAGATATTATCTTATTTTACTGCTGTATTTTCTATCTTAAATTAATAGTGCGTAGGATTTTGATTATACTTGATATAATTAATCATGAGTCTGTTTTGTTATACAAGCCAGTAAAGGGCACTTTGCTGCTCCATGAAGCCTGGCTTGTTTTATGGAGTTTAAATTAGGACTTCAAGATATTAGTGCATATTAGAGGTGGACAAATACCACTGCTGAAATTCTCAGTCCAACCACCAAACACAATTTCTGTACAGCTGAGCCTCCTCAGGCTGGGTTCTGCCACCCTCACTCAATGGAGTACTATACTGTGAGAAGAGGTGCATGGAAAAATGTTGTGGGCTGCTTAGAGGTGGCAGAATTGGTTATTTATTTAGGTCAAACAGACTCAAGTACTTGGAGACCTGGGGAGCTTATGTAATGCACTGGCATGCTCTGAAGGAGCTGTGTACAGGAGAGAGGCACTGATGGAATAACTGCACACTCCCTGAGCAGGTGTCTGATGACATTTCATGGTGACCTGGAGACAATTGTATGGCCAGAGGCTTTCTACTAAAAATATCAGCAGAGTCCCAGTGAAAACAAGCCCCACACAATTCTCAAACAAACCACATAAAACCAGACCAAAACAGAAAGTTAAAAATATCTTCATAGATTGTTCTTAATAGTCATGAGGTTTTCATGTCGATCACCTATTACCCAGGTCAGCCTTCAGGCTTCTTTATTACTTTGTAAGGGTTTTGGTTGAATTCAGATATTTTAAAAGACAATGCAGTACGTTTTATTGTCTTGAAACTTGCAGGAGCTAGTTAGGGAGCTCAGCTAGTCTGTATGGGTTAAGTAGAAAGGAATAAAGGCCAGGTTGGTTTATTAACTAACAATAAATATGTTTCCTTCTTTGCAAAAATGGATTGTCACCTGTTTTGCCTGTGGGCTTCACATGGCAGCATCAGGCTGTGGAAGCAAATCATTATCACATCCTGGCTCCTTCTTCTCAGTGTTGTTTAAAGCCCAGGGACTGAGAGGAAGGATGATTGTCAGATTAGGTGCAGGTCGTCCTGCTTTCCTGAGAACCAGCTGTTTGCAGATACCCTGGAGGGGTTTAGCCCTTGGCTATGTTTCCATGGACATGGAATACAGGTGAGATAATTGAGATCTGAATCTCACTGCCTGTATAAATGGTAAAAATAACCTGCTGCAGACCAGACCTGTGTCCATCTCTGGTGGCATAACGTGATCAGCCAAAAGATACAATCTACAGTGGTCTTAAACTGTCTTCTGGCATAATAGGGTTTTTCAATGTGTTTTTTTCATGACCCCATGAGTGACATAGCAAAGAACATTGCACACCAATCTGTAATTCTGCTGTGCTTTAAATGTTTATTAAATTCTCCACAGTACAGTAGCTGTTCCACGGAGAAGAATCCTCACTTCTTTTGGTGAGTTAATCTCGTGAATTAGCATTACAATGCAGCCTGAAGAAGCTCCCTCCCCTTCTATTTCCTTTTTTTTTGTAGTGGATCAGTCATTCACAGGATGGTCTTTGTTTCTGGAACCGCGTCTTTGTTTTGCCAAACTTAGTTCCACCCCTGTGTCTAGTAGAGACCTGTTCCAAGATGTGTTCCACTGGCTGGGAACTGGCACAGGCAGCAGAAATGCTTTTCTTGCAAAACAGTCTCTGCAAGCATTTTATCTGCTCCCCGCCCTACAGAGGAAAGATTTTATTGAAAACAAGTAGACCTGTATAAATTTCCCTTGGGAAATTCTCCTTAAAAGTCACATTTGAGGAAATGGCCCATACATCTAAGTATGTAAAGAGATTTGTCAGAGATCTTCTGTCACAATCTGTGACTCTTCAATGCTACTCGCTTGTGTAATGAGAATTCATGGGAATACATTAATAAAGGAGCACGGATTGTTCTGCTTTTAATGGTTCCAAAATACCAAGTCAATTCTGTGAGGTACATTTTGCTTAATTACCTCTGGTATAAGAATTTCCATTCCTTCAGGTGCTGGATTCCCTGCTAATGGTGGAATCTCCATCTTCCCCTTCAGAACCAATAATCTTAATAACTGCAATCTGCACTCGGTACATTTATTTTGTGGGCTGTTGTTGACTCCTGAGACTTGCATATCCAAAGGTGACTTTGTGCTGATGTAAATACATTGATATTCCCAGGGTCTGCATTGCCCTGTGTGAATCTCAAGAGGAAAACAATACCAGGAAGACGAGGAATATTGGAAATGTTTGTTATAAAGTTGGAAACAAGTCTCACCGAGGCTCAGATGATTTCTTTGTGGATGAAATGGAAGACAATGTTTCAAAGGAACTGATTAAGCATCAGGTATGATTCAGGCTCAAAGAAGAATTGGTTCAGTATGAAATCTTTTGCAGAACACAAATTTTCGTTGAAGGCAGAGACATGAAAGGGTCTAAGATAGAAAATACTTATTATTTTTAAAAAAAGGTGAGTAGCCCCTGTGTCTTATGCACCTGTCATGGTGCCATGTAGATGGTTTCTGCATCATGTCTGTTCTATGCAAAATGAACATGCTTTTTAATTGTCTGAGGGCTTGCTGAGGAATTGGTTTGTTAGGGTTACTGCAAATAAGGGAACATCTCAGTAGTCAGTTCCTTCTTTGTCTAAAAGAGGTCATTAAATTTGATGATAGAAGCTGTCAATGTATAAAAATATACAAGTGAATAGGATGTGAGAACAAATGCTGACAAGTGCAGTATACAGCCAGTGCTCTTGACAAGATACAGGGTTGAGCTGAACAAATGGCTCATAAAGCTCCTTTAGCAGGAGGACAGTAAAATCCTTCCTCTAAGGTGATTTAGCTTTTTAGTAAGCATTTATATGGAGACAGGGGTCTACCCTGCTTGCTTTTGCCAGGCACTGCAGACAGCACTGCAATATAACTTTAGTTTATTATGGCACTAAAACTATTAAACTGTGACTGTCTTTATTTTTTTTTTTCCAACTTTAAGTGAGGTTTGTCTCCAACCAAAAGGGGACAGCCATTCTTTTCCCATGCTGACTATTGTTTTTGGTGGGCAGCCATCTCATGCCTCTTGAAAAAGCAAGAGCTCACTTTGTGCTAAATGGCTGCAAGGAAAAATACAGAGTTGACTACAGAGGTTGATCAGTAACTCACAACTGCAGTAGCTCCCCTTAACATACAAGAAAGTTAAAACACTCCATTCTCTGCCTTATGGATTAGCATTTTCCAGATGATAAAAATTAGTGGTGTCCACTTCCCTGGGAGAGAAGAGCTCTATGGTGGGTGTAGGGAGAGCCCAGAGCAGGAGCCCTCCCATGAGGAGGAGGATCTGAATGATGCCCCAGGCAGCAGAGAGCTATGGTGGCTTGCTCCCAGGAGACAGCCACCTCTGTGGGTGGGTGTGGGAGTTGGATATGTGGAAATCCCAGATCTCTTGAAGTCAAGTGTCCATTTGGGTGGGTGACCATGCTAGACTGGGATGGGGGCTGTCTCACCAAAAGGCCACTATCCCTCTGTCTGATGCCCTGGTCTGTTTCTGTCCAGCCCTGGTGTCACCACTGCTCATGGTAAAGGACTGCTCCTGCCAAATGTGCTCCTACCCATCAAGTCCCCACCTTGGCATGGGGCTCCTGAGAAAAGCCTGGCATGCCCACAGTGCTAGGTTCACTCATTTATTCCAGTTTAGATGCTTACTCTGGAGAGATGCACAGAAACTTTCCTTCCAGCTTGCAAAAGTGTTTTTCAAAGTCACTCTAAGGTCACAGAGTCCTGTGAATCACTGAGGTCACTTAGACATAACCTAAGTGTCTTTGAGAGTCCTTTGAAAGTTGCTGCCAGTGTTTTCTCTGACCGGGTCATTATCTGCTTACTGAGAAACAGGAGGTTTTGTAATACACATTTTCTGTCAAACTGAATGTTTGCAACATGTGAGTCCTCATTTGGGCTGGAAGCTCCTCTTTAAATTCATGAGATAGATTAGGAAAAAAAAAATCTAAGGACACTGACAAATCAACACTTTCAAACCCAGGTTTTTGATAGTGTTTGAGCCTCATGGAAGCTTTAGGTCAATTATTTGTTAATTTTATTCCACTGTTTCTTCAGATGGAGTATTTGGATGAAATAAGCTTTGCCTTCCCACAGCAATCTTTGTGTTGATTAAGAAGGGATGTGCACCGTGTTATAAACAGCTCTGTTACAGGAGCTCTCACATACCTGCTGTGTTGAAAAGAAAAGAAAAACATATAGGCAGCAATCACAGGCAAGCACCAGTGCTCAGTCAAGGCCAGGGACTGTGGGTCTGGGCCAGGGTGACAGAAATCTGGTGCTGTGCAGAGCCTAACCCAGAGCAGGGGCCTGTCAGTGCTGCTCTCCACAGATGTGACCATGCCTCAGCAGAGGAAGCTCATTCCCTAGGAAGCCTCAGCAAAAACCTGAACATTTCAGTTTAGTCCAGGAACACCAAGAACTCACAGAGTAGAACACACATCTGCTGCATATGGACACCAATCATGAGCTTTAAGCTGTCTCTGAGACTTTTTCTGCATCTGTTTTTTTCACCTATTGCTCTATGACAAATCCCAGTAAACACATATAAGCAGATTGGTTTTATTATCCACAAATCCCACAACACTGAGTATGTTTTCCACTATATCTCTCTCACTCCAAGAGAGGAAAAAAACTATAAACACTGCCATGTATCCAAGTCAGAAAGCACAGCTTCTGTCGTGCCTGTTGTTATTCAGGTTGACTGGTCTACCCTGGCATATTCTGACTTTAAACCCATAGCTAGCCTTAACCCCAGAGTGATGGTCCTGTTAAGATCCAACCTTTAAAACTTGAAGCCCTCATGGTCCTTCTGAAGACACTTCTCTGGGTCTTTGAGTCATTTCTGCCTGACTGAAGATTGTACAAAATGCTTAAAATTTTATTAACCCACTCATTGTATTTAATGCCTGACAAAAGAAAACAACAAAGTAAGAGCAGCAGCCAGCAGGTACATCAGGAAAGCACAGCAGGCTTGCACAGAATGGCAGCTCTGCTTCTTAAGTGGATGAGACAGACAATTATTTACTACATTTTGAGAGCACCTGGCACTCAGTCTCTTGGCCATCAGGACAACTCAAGGGAAAGGGGTGTTTATCACAGTGCCCTGTTAAGTGGATTTGGCTACAACAGAAATAAACAAAACAGCCTCTGGAAAAGTTTCAGGGCTTTCAAACTGGTGAGTGCTCTGGTGTTGCAGACAGCTCGGGTCATTTATTAGGAGCCAAAGAGTCAGCACAAATGACAGTGTGCACTTTTGTGTTTGTTGGTTTCTTCCTTCTAATTTTGTTTGTTTCCTTGTAAAGAAGGGGGATTCATACAGCTGTAATAACCCCATCACTTCAAAATAATCTCCAGTCTGCCACTCTAACAGATCCAACATCTCCTTCAAAGATTTTTTCAAATTCTTTCCTTTGCTCTGGTTTTCATAAGGAGCCTCTCCTTTGCTGCTCTGCTTTTCTTACGTGACACAAAGGAGACAATTCTGATTTCCTGAGTGTGCTAAGCCATTTAAACTTTTACTAACCACTGCAATATGTGCTGCCTGCTCTTCAGGAGTGCCGTGTTGGTAGATGATCTAAAAGGGATGGATTGCACGCTACAGATTCTGGGATGTAATCATCTTACAATCTTGCATCTTGCTCACAAATGTTGCAAGATTTGCTTGTTGGCTGTTTTCTGCAACCAGATGTTGAATTCCTAAGCCACAGAATGGGCCTCCCCTTACTTCTAGCCAAATATCACTTCTTCATTTCAAATGAAAAATGTCAAACAATTTCTGAGCTCAGCATGTTTCCCAATTTTCCAGGCCCAGAAAGTTCAAGAAATGCAAGATAGAAATCCAAGACTTTGTTTTCAGGTCTGGAAGCTTAGGCTGATATGAATATCAATACTATAAAAAAAGAAAAAAATGTCAGCACTTTCACCTTATCATGGCCTAATATGAGGCAAGAAGTAGTTTTCATTCTCAGAAATTCCTATTTTTTTTAAATGTAAAATTTATTTGAATCTTCAGTTTTACATTTTGAGATAAACAATTTGCTTCTACCTGGTTCAAAAGGTCAAGCACAATATACAATTCCTTTAATTATGCCATGAGAATCTCCCTGCTCAAACTTGGTCCAGGTAGACCGGGTTCTTCAGGGCTGGTTCATCTCTTCCTACAGGTTAATAATTTTCATCTTTCAGCAGTTTTGATAGCAGAACAAAACTGGCATGGGAGAGGTGAAAGGGAGGATCATGTAGGGGAAATCATACCTTGCCAGAACCCTGATGTGTGTTGTGGGGCCAGCAAGACAGAGTGTGGAGAGCATAAGGATGGAACTGCAAATGTGGGGAATTCCTGGGTTCCAGTCTGGTTCCTGATGGGAAAGGATGAATTAATAAAGCTGCATTCAAGTGTTGAGTTAAGACTGGTGTCACAAAATAAAATCTCTAAGAAGACTTAAGATGATCTCTAAACAGATATTTAAAGCTTTCCATGTTTATTCACACACCAGATAGAAGCAGAACCTCCAAAATCCTGAACTGACTAGGAATTCCACCAAAATAAGATTTTATTGAAGAGGTTGAGAAAGTATCATGTGTGATGTTTCATTCTGATTTTGATTTCTTTTGTGTTTCCCACTGTATGAATAATTTAGAACAGGGAAAGAGAAAAGGAAACTCCTCTTCCCTGTATTTGTAGGTAAATAATAACTTAATTTCAAACTGAACTATAACAGAAAAGTATTTATTACTGCAAAATGGATTTCTGTTAATGGCTCATATTACTGTTGGTGAATAATATGTAAGCAATTGTACTTTAGCCTCTCCTCTTGAGAGAGAATGGAAAATGTTTACTAGAGTGAAGTATATTAAATACTCTGCCTTGTGAGGGCATTCTCTGTTATGCCTAAAGCCTCCACAGGCCAGGAAGGCTTCTTGCCCCTTTCCCTATATTTATTCAAATCCTCTGATGAGAGGACTGCATTCTCATAAATCCATCAGTAATTTTAGTGGCCTAAACTGATTTTTCTTCTTTTTTATTGAAATAAGATGATGAAGAAAAGAAATATGACTGTAAATGCTTGGTGCACTAAAAATACAGCATACATACTTTACATACAAATGCTTCAGAACTAGTTATCCCTTCTGTGAAACACTAGCTTCTACTCTGATAATTCATGAGATTTTGCATGTTGGCAGCCAAAGCTTCCCACAGTTTTTCTAAATTGTAGGTTTTTTTGCATTAAATCACTGAAGATTAGCAAAGTGGAACATGATGACTTGAATGACATATTGAATTTTTGAATTGCACTAAGAAGACTGCTCAGAGTGGTTATCTAAGGTGCTGCCTGCTTATAGATTTAAGCAATAAAACTTTGGAAGATTCTGTGAGGGCTCTGCTTCAGCAAAGTCCTTGGTCTTACATTTGACTGTAGATAAGGGAACTGACTGCTTGTAATGCATGTAATAATACAGTTTAGTCTTTCCAAGAAACTCTTTAAAAACAGCTCCTGAGTCACTCTGAAGCAAAGGCAATTCCAAAACCCAGCAGTGTGTGGCAAACACATTGCATTGTTGCAGAATTTTGGAAAAAAAATCCTAGTGGACCTCCTGGTGGTTCATCTGAACCTCTTTCTAACATTTCTTGTCGCCTTTTCCCACCCATGAAAGATTAAAATGTTGCATTAAAAAAAGAACTTACAAAGCAAACAAAAGTTACAAAGTCAAATCCACCTTAAGGGAAAAAGAGAAACAAAACCAAAAATCCAAGCCTGGGTCAAAATGCTGCTTTTCTGTATCACACACTCATTATGGAGGTAGCTTTTACTTAACCTCTTGGTTCTCACATCACTCATGTTAATGGCCAAGTTTCTGATACCGGTGGCATTTATCAACTGATCATCTGTGACTCCATGAGTCACTGTCTCCAGGCTTGACATAAACCACTCAGACCCTGTGTTAGGGTCACCTGGACTTTGTCACTATTTAACAATTGAAAAGGAGCAGTATTTTCTTAAAGCACAGGCCAGACCCTCCAGTGATGTAAAGGAGAACAAGAGAAGCAAAGTCAACAGAGCACTGATGTTTTCCTAAGGCTCCAAGGCAGTTGAACAAATGCTGAAGCTCTGTTTTCCCTCTGCACTTTCTTTTTCTTGCTCATTTGTTCCTTTGCCCACTTGGGTTAAATCAAATGTACCCAGGTGCAGGCAGTACTTGTAAAAATAGCTGTTGGTTTATTGCATGCCAATACCAGGATGCACTGGTGGGTTAGAGATGAAAAATTTGGAGCTGTTCATCTTCTATTCTGCCTCTAGTGTAATTCTAGAAACACTGACAAGATTATTTGGTTTTTTGTTTTTAAAGAAAAAGTCTTCTGAATGCACAAGGTTAGCTTGGTGCTATTTTGCAGAGTGCAGAAAGGCAATATAGGCTTAGCACATAGGAAGGAAGGGTTTTCTTTACTCTGCTTTTAAATATAGCATTGCATTTTGGCCATCAAATGTGATAATTCTGAGTAGGAGATCAGATTTCTCAGGAGGCAGAGCAGTCAGTTTAGTCCCATGGCTAGTTTTAACCCATGCCTTTATGTGTACAGAAATTCTGTGGTGAGAGGGAGAAATGAAAAGATGCTCTCTCTTTAAAGACACTTTACCTTTCAGCTCCTGTGCAGTTTGAAATCTGTATCAAACCTGAGCCCTGCAGATGGCTGGTAAAGCTGTAGGGCCCAGTTGCAGCATGAGGCCAAGGCCCTGAGTCAAAATCCCTGAAAAACTGTGTTGAAATTAGTCCTGTTCTTAGCAGCTGTTGCAGAATATATATACTAATTAGTCCTGCTCTTGGCAGTTGGAGAATATATACTATTTTTTCCAGGTCAGCTTCAGATTGCTCCTCTTCCAAGCCCCAGGAAGTAAAAAATGCATATTAGATGAACTCCTTGAAAATTCCAGTTCCTGTATGCCTGATCTGATAAGTAAAAGATGTTGATGAAGTTCAGAAATGAGTAGTAGGGGAACTTTCTGCCAAGTGCCCAACATATATTTCTTCAGTACATGATGCCTTTAAGATCAGGCTAGGTCAGGACAATCAGACCACTGACTCAATGTAGAGAATTTTTCATTGTCAAGAAACTTCTGCTGGGAATTTAGTGCTGCTGCAAGTGGGAAGTGCTGGTAAAGCCAAAGGACGTGCTTATCCACATATCTCTGCTGCTCTCCTTCATCCCTGCCCCTAAAGAATGTGTCACAGGATCTATTTTTGGATCAATGGCAGAAGTCACCAAACAATCCTTTCAAATTATTCTGTTGACCAAACGAAGGCTTAGCTCCTCTAAAGACAACAAGGCCAATATAATGTGGAATGCTGTAATTAATTCCACGTGTTTTGAGGCATTAGGGTAGAGTGGAAGGACCAGAAGTGTACTAATAAATAAAGGCCATATCCTGGTATTGATCTGTATGTGGAACTCACTGCTGGAATCAATAGGGAGTGCTAAAAAAAATCAATGGCAGGATATGACCCCAAGATAAGCCGGTTTCAAATCATTCTGTCTCTCCACTGCAAGAAGACAGGTTACTCTGTGTTATCTAAGCCCTCAAACATCCTCAAGAAGTTTGAGAAGTAGGAAAAAGCCACGTGGAAGGGAAAGATTTACGTGACAAAATCCTTGTGTTTTGTAAGGCCGCGTTCAGCTGTTGCTTTGCAATATCAACCCTAAATGTTTCAATGGGTGAAACATTTAGATGGTTTCTTGTAATTAGGAGTGGGAATACTTTGGGGAAGAGTGAGTGGTTACTCTTCCTCTACTAGATACTAAAATGGCTGCTTTTGCAGCTCATAAATTATGTTTCCTGGGTCTATTTGCTTGTGTTAGATAAATGCTGTGTGGCACCTCCTGAAGCTCCAGAGTGCAGACAGGGGCCCTTCAGTCTCACAAAGTTGATTTTTTTTTTTTTTTTTTCTTTCAGAAACCAAAGTGAAGGGGTGGCCATATGGATGCTAGGATACCTGTCTAATACAGCATCAAGAGAGAGGTGAAGCTTACACCTAGCCCTGGTTAACTAACTTTATGGTTCTCATGACCTGAACCAACAAATAGCTTTAAGATGGCTGCATGGATACTCTTCTCACGAACTGCTTTCTATAATGTGAGTATCCACATTTTTTTAAATTAATTTTATTTTTTGGGAGATAAGTTCTCAAGCAAATGTCTCTGGGAACAAGAAAAACTTTTTTTAATACTCAAAGTTTTTATGTGTTCTTACTCTGATGAACATTGGGGCAATTTGGTATGAGGAAACTCCATGTCAGCTAAAAAGAATACAAAGAAAATGGTAGATTTGAACCTGAGGGAAAAAAAAAAGAACCCAAAGATTTTCTCTCTTTAGAATAACTCTCTTTACTTGCCCTTACTTGTCTTCTGTCTTTTTTTTTATTTGTTATTTAAATTGCATTCATGCATTTAATGCACATGAAATGATTCCCTTTGCCAGACGTGGTACAAACCTGCACTCAGAGCCTTGTGAGCTGCTGGTTCCTAACACTGGAAGATGCAACCCAGCCAAAATCCCCTCTAGATGGCTCCCATGCTTTCATTGCATCACCAATCTTTGCCCAGATCCTTGTCTGACTCTTTCCCCTATCTGTAGCTTTGTTCTCATTTAGAATTGCAAGTTGGAAAGTTCCTATTTCTTTTTATCCACGAAGGAGATCTATTTCAGTAATACAAGCTTTTGCATGCTGCCCCATTAGTGTCTCATCTTAATCCATGCCTTGAGGCTCCAAAGCCAGAGAGGGTAGAATAATCAAGTCTCCATGCAGATCTTGGACTCTTCTCAAACTGTGCCAAAAAGTGTACCAATTAAAACTGTGCTTTCATGACATTGCAGAGAATGTGGATGAAAAAAATGAAGGTTTATAATTTAAAGGTTTCAGAAAAAGAACAATTTCCCCTCTAAAATGATCTGACTTGTGTCTTTCACAATTTAGTCAGAACCTGGAATGCTACCTTCAGATTATGGAAGCTGGCAAAATTCATAACCTGGCAAAAGGGAAAATATTCACATAATTCTCTCGGCAAGAAACCAAATCAAACTATTTTTAATTGCAGGTGAGTAATAGCACTCTTACATTTCATACAAATAACGTCAGCACTCTCCTGCTCTGTGATTGATGGGATGTTTTAAGTGGAGTGCCTTAACTCAGCACAGCTGGTCTCTTGTTGGATTCCTCTCCTAGCCTAAGACATTTTTGGGTTTGGATGTATTGGCAACAACTTTCCCTTCTAAGGCTGAAAAATACTCCTCAAGAGAGTAGATGTTGAATTGTCAGCTCTCTGCTTGGTCTGTATCCCTGCTAGTGAAAACTGGGGATTACTGTGAGTTTTGTTTGGTTGGCTTTTTGACCAGTTCATTTGGTCTTCAAGGTCTTGTTTGAGCTCCTGGATTGAGCTAATGGTCCTTCATGAGTAATGTGTCTGTAGCCTAAGTGCTTCCTTGCAGTGCTTTCAGAAGGAGTTTACCTTTTCCCTGGATTGCTGCCATTTTGTTGCTTCCAGTGGGTGTCCAGGCAAAGAAAACTGCTGGGTGTTTGAGAAAGGAGGGGGACTTTAAACCATTTCTATTAAGCTTCCAAGAAAGCAGGATGTGCAGCAAAAAGTGGGATTCTTTGAGGATCTTGCCATGCTACCAGCTATGGTGTTATTTAAAGTAGGTATATATCCATTTAGTGTGTTAAATTCCTGGCATTAGACTCCCATGGATTTATTCTCAGTCTCTGAGTAAAATCCACATGAGCTTTCAGAAGCCTGGAGTACATAATAACAGGAAAATTGTGGCTCTGGTTAAACACCTCCCCAGGGAGGGCCTGGTAAATGTCCAGGGTGGTGATTAGGGAAGGTTAACTTATGATGTGACAAGGAAAGTAGTACAACTTAGATAACACTAATAAATGACAGTGGTGCCAAAAAATGATAGATCACTCTGAGGCGTTCTGTTAAAAAAAAAATAAATTAAACAAGCAGTTTTTAGAAGAATATCCTGCATCTATCTGTGCCCATGTGTAGTTCTTTACTATTCTAGCCTATCAAGGTGGATGTCTATGTGTGGAAAATATATTACAGAATAAATTATTTAATATGCAATGAATCATCTCATGTGCCCCATGCTGGACAGGACACATTATACAAACTTCCAATTTTTGTGGTTTTCATAAGTGAGCACCCTCAATGCCATTTATATTGTAGTAATAGAAAGCATTTACTGAATGACTGAAAGCAAATTTGCAAGGGCAGAATAATTTTCTCTTTGCTCTTGTTGGTTTTATATTCCATACATTTTAATCCTTAGATTGTGGAGGTAGTAAATTGAATTGTGGGGAATTTTTGCCATAAACAAGGGAAACCCTAAACTTCTAACATGAAAAAAAGCCTTTTTTCCTTCCCCAAGGATTAGCCATTTCCTTCTTGTTGATTTTCTTACGTTAGAATTTCCAGCATGATTTTCTTTCCTTCTGTTATAGCTATGTGAATATATATGGCAAATATATATTTTACCCTTTATGCTGCAAGCTCTCAGTCTTGCACAGACTTTGACATACACTCTCCCTGCTATGCAGTGATCTGAAACAGATTTCAGAGGGAGAGCTCCTAGTGAAAAAAATTAAGCAACACTTTACCATTTGGGATCTAAATAGCCCTGTCCTGCTCTGGGGTTGAATAATTGCTCAATATTCTGGACTTCCTGTGATGGGCCCAGCCTGTCTATCCAGAGCCAAGGACTGCGGTGCTCCGACATCCGATCCGTCTCTGGGAAATCCTGCGCTGTCTCTGCACTGCTGGCTGGAAATGGTGGGGCTGCTCTCACAGCTCCAGCAGAGCCCTGCACCCACGCTCCCCTGCAGAATCCAGCTGGGAAATCAGTCCAGCTGCTGTTTATTTGGGTGTCACTCTGTCACCCTCCACCATGTGGATGCACTCAAGTGGTGTCTTTTAGGGGGTTTGGTGGAGAGAAGTGAGCACAGTGAAAAGCAGAGACTCCTTGCTGATGCTTGGAGATCCTCTGTGTGTCTGTAAAAAGCTCTGTTTCCTTAGGGTTGGGTCTTGAAGCCTGAAGCAGATGTTTTATTACACTTTTACTGACTCCAAGGAAGAAAATCTCTCCAGTTCAGCAGGAAGATGAGGCCTCCTGACATGAAAATCTTTGTTCCAAGCATTACAGTGTGTATTTTATGGCACGTAAAGAAAAAGCTACTCAGAATATTTAGGGAGATGCTTTCCCCACCTCTCTCATAATGGACCAACACTTGTCTGTATAGTGCTGTTGTAAATCATACATCTATTATGAAATAATGCAATAAAACCTGAGTGTTTACATCCAGAGTTAGCTGATGCTCAGAGAGGTGCAGCACACATGCCTGACACCACGGTGCACCATGGGTTTCTTCTGACTGCAGGGTATGTCCCACACTTCTGTCCAGAAGTCAGGAACTGACTGCAGACATCATTCCAATGGAGAAGTTCTCCATGTTACATCACCATGGGTATGGCTGCTTTCTTCCTGGCACAGTCTCTTATTGCTACTCCAACTTTTTTGTTCTGGCACAGTGGTAAGCATTTCAGTGTGTTTACCATTTTAAAGGTGTTTTCAATATTGCCAGGTGGTGCCTGACTGGGCTGTAGGAAAGCAGGGCTTTCCATGTGGAAGATTTTCTGAGACAGCTCTCAAGATTTCCCCTCCTGCCCAAAATGAGCTGTGCTGCCCATACAGGGAAGCAGTTCAAAACCAACTGTCTTCTTGTCTGTGCTCTAGGAGGCTGCTGAATAAAGTACAAGAAGAAAAAGGAGAACACCAAACAATTTTGAAAAGTCTGTGCTTTTTAGTCAGCTAAATATGAATGTATTTACTACTGAGATCATACAAAACTTGTTTGTTTTTAGCGGCTTCAATTACAGGAGAAATGAACAGAGTTCCTTTACACAAAGGTGCACATTTGAAAAGAAAAAAAAATCTTTGTAAACTTCTCAGGAAAAAGATACCTTGTCACTTTTGCTGGATGATGAGAGACTCACGAATCAAGAGTAAAACACAGAAAAAAGGATGTATCAAATTGTACACAGTTACTGTTCTGCCCTTGGATTCTCTTTAATTCATTTAATAAAAAAAGGTGTTTGTAGTGCAATTTTTTTTCTGGCAGAAGTCAGAGCTGCAGTCACTCTCTATGCAGTGAACTGATTCCTGCGTGGCTCAGGCAGTTAAAAATACCAAAATTACTTTCTTTCCTCCTGCTTCTCCAGGCTTTCTTTCTTTGCAGATGGCAGAGGACAATATGCTGGGTCTGCAATAACACTGACTCAAAATTCCTTTCTAATTGTAAGATAACTTCCTAAAGATTGCAGGCAAAAGGAAGTCAGAGAACAAAGCAATGTCAAGTATGCACATGTCACAACACAATGTGCTGATTCCAAGCCTTTGGAAACATGCTGAAAGACATGTCTGGAAAAAAAAAAAAACAACAAACCAACAGGGAAGTGCTTCTACACAGGCTTTCAGCATGAAAACAACAGCTGAATGTGCCCATTCCCACCAGGAAAAAATACCCTGAAATAACAAAAGGTGCTGGAGAGCTAGAAATGAAATCATCAGATGGCAAGAACACTCTTTTGTCTGTTCTTACATAGATGTACTGCCAGTGCATTGTAAGGCAAGGGATCAGTCTGGAGCAGGGTTTGACCACAAGGTGCCAAGAAGACCAAGAAAAATGGAATGTGTAAACAGGTCTCTCTTACAATGAAGGCCTAACAGAACAAAACAGGAGGAAAGCAAACAAAGGGCCACACTTTCAGATAATGTATCTGCAGGAATGCAAACTCTGTACATTCCTGATCACTCCTGTAGGTACTGAAGGCACAAAAGACAGACTCTTGAGGAGAATGGCATACACAGTGTTTCTTTGTGAAACAGAGCCTGCACACATTCCCTCCATAACCACAGGTAAATCTTTGCATCATTGCTGTACTCTAAACATGTAAGTGCTTTCAATTAGGTCTGTCACTGTTGGCTTGCTCAGTCCAATTTTCTGTCAATTCAAGAGCTGAGGGTTGAGTAAATTCCAGCGGAAAATTATGGGATCCCAGTGAAAGACAATGTACACATCACAAATGAAACACTGCAGGCATCTGACTAAAGATGCTACAAAATATCACCTCCATGGGCAGAGGGACACCTGAATTCAAATAAAACAGCACTCAGGATTGAATAATAATGTGCCTAGGCATTTTTCTTTTAAATCTGAGAGAGAGAATACAAATTATCCCAAGTTTTTGTAGGCAGAAAGAAAGACTGGAATGAAAACCAAGTTGCCAAACATGGCATATCAGCTCAGGAATAACGTCTCCATCTCCAGATTCTGAAGTGACATTATAAAACTGTTCCCTTTTGTTAAGTGCCAAGCCCCAAAGAGCACTCAGGCCAAGTGCACCTGAGAGGCTTGTTTTGCATTTGATGCTTCTGGTTGTGCTCCCAGAGATACATGCCATAAAATGACCTCACAGTTTGCTCATGCTCTCTACAACGTGCAGGAAAAACCCAACCTTACCTGAAGCAAGTGATTTAGACAGATTTTTTTTGTTGTTGTTAAAATCTAGCATAAATGTTTCTGCCAGAAATCAAAAAAGTGTTTCTGTGATTACAAAGGCTAAATATGAAATAAGTTGAGAAAATATTTCTTTCCCCTGGCTACAAGCTCTGTCTCAAAATTATTTGTGTGTTAAATATCCCTTGTCAGTGTACTTTTGGGGGTTCAGGTCTTTCTTGCTGATTCTAATTGGGACTCCAAATGTACGAAGCCCCATTTAAATTTGGTGTTCAGCTGTCTTTCTTAGACTGCCAAGCAATTAATGGATTTCTTCTTCCCTCTTGGGCTAGACTGAGACTATCTGACTCTCAGTCCCAAAACAGCAAGTTCATGGAAAATGTGGCTTCTTTAGAATCAACACTAGTTGGGTTTTTTTCATTATTTGTGCAAACAAGAGCCTGGCTAAACGGAGCCTTCTGTTTTATACTCAGAAGAAACTCTCTGCTCTAATAAATCATTGCTGTAGATACCCTTTGAGGCTAAATGATGGAGTGAGATACTCTCTTACTGCTGTGGATGGCCACATAAAATTTGGGAGCTGGCAGGAGCAGTCAGGCAACAAGGCACATGAAATTGTTATGCAGTGAAGGGAAAGAGGAATACCTTAAGAAGAGCTTTTGGGTTGCAGTTTTGTTGTTCCTGCCAGAGGTTTTGAAATAACACAAAGGATGAGCTTGTTGTCCTGGGAACAATATTCTAGCAAATTGCTTTTCCAGGACCAAGGGAATAGTGTCTTTCATCATAATTCCTCCTTTCAGACCACTGAATGAATGAATTGAAAGCTAACTTTAGGTTAAAAAAAAAAAAAAAAAAAAGAAGAAAGGAAATACGAAGGTTAAATCCAAGCACTATTATACTCCCCAAAAGCACTGAAGAGATTGTAGCAGGTGGTCCCACCACCTGTGCCTGTCTACTTCCATTCCAAGTAATCTCCTTATCAAATGCAGAGAGAAGCAGACACCCAGGAGGGTCCCAGAGGAAGAGCAGCAGCCGAAACACAGAGTGACTAACCAGGGAGATAGGAACCTGCAGTGCAGGGCATACAGAACCTAGGGAAGCTGAAACAGCGAAAACCACTAGAGACAGATCCTTGTCCTAATTGCAGCTTGTATATCTACAGAAACACTGTTGGCTCCAGCACTTCTCATTTATGTCCTGGTGGTAATGGATGGGAGATGAGAGATCCTGCAATTCCAAGCTAGAAGCTGCCATGTCCTAATGGCTTGCAGAAAACAAGGTCAATCACACAACACTTTTATAATAGCACCTATTTTCTTTATCCTTCCTCAATTGCTGCAGGAAATGCTTTAATTTAATAGAGCGAGCGGATGCATTGCCTGGATTCCGGGTGGCACACTAACAACGTAATGATCCCGAGCCTCAGCATTGCAGGCAGGGCTGTGGTTTGCTTCTCACTGGGCTGCACTTACAATGGCTTTTTATGACTGTCAGGCTTCCACTAAAAGAAAACAAAGTGCTGGCTGAAAAAGCAATCGCAGTAAAGACTGTTCCTGTCATGTATCTGAATATTCCCTTTCACTCGTTCTTTTCTGTGCATGAAATTTCTTAGGTAAATATTGCTGGGAGGGAAAATGTACCTCAAAGGAGCCCGCTGTTGCCAGTGTGTATCCTCACATTCAAGTGGGATCTTTTGAACTGGAGGCATTCTCCAAGTTGAGGACGTCTCTGTCAAGTTGCCTGTGGGGCACAAAGCACACCCTGGAGCTGATGGCTCTGCCTTTTCCCAAGTTGTTCCCTAGCAGAGCAAGGTTCTTGCTCTTTGGGTGAGAGCCAGTGTTTCCCTCTCACAGCTCTGCTCTCTGTGCTGCAGCACCTCAGTGACACAGCTAAATGACTTCTCAGGTGGGACCACTCTTGGCACCGTGTTGCATGTTCCACTCTGCACCCAGAAGTGGTCTCTGGGCTCCTTGTAGCTTCTACATCTGGGCCCAAAGGGCTTGCAGCAGGCAGTGTGGAGTACTTTGTGATAACCTCTAATGGGATGCAGCCCTCACTGCTTCTCTTCCATCTGTTCCTCATGGATAGGGCATTTCCCTGTCCTTCAAGGATCACTTGGGTAACAGCCCTGATACTGGATCCCACTGTTCTGGGAAGCCCAGCTGTTACTCCTGGACTTTTCTGAACTCCCTTCTCAATTTTAGCAGCACAAGAGGATATGGGCAAAAGTGAGCCCTGCTGAAAGCCATCAAAAGGGTTGAGTGGCACCCTGGGTAAGGGTGATAGACCCCAGCATCCCCATTTTCCATAGTGATAGTTATCCATGAAAATGAGCACTGCAGGAGAGCTAATCCCAAAACATCCAGCACAGCTCCTGCAAGCTTTAGTGGTTTGTCCTGATGCAGCATTGCTTGGTACTGGTTTTTCAAAGAAGGGAGCTTCACTTTGGATTTTACACCCTAGTCTCAAAGTGAAGTCTGGTTCCCCCTATTTAGCTCATTCATTTTGACCAATGCTTTTGAGATCCTTGAGTGGAATATTCTGAGTGAAAAGAACAGCACTGCAGCTTTCTTTCATGATAAAGTAATGCTTCTTTCATTTCTTGCATGATGTTGTCAAGACAACAGTGTCTTAATTGCACCTGTACTGTTTGCCACAGTCTTTTGTAGCACAAAATGTTTTGGAGCAGCTTTTGTTATAGAAATATTTCCAAACTTGAGCAGCCTTTCTTTTTCCCTTTTTACTTTTTTCTCCAGTTATTTAAAAATCTGTAAGGAAACATTTGTTCCTGGCTAGACATTTAGGATCTGGATTCAAGAGGCATTTTTTTGTTGTTGTTGTTCATATGACTCTCAGAATACACAGGTTTTGTGCTAACTTTTAATCCAAAAATGACATATGTACTGAAGGTCTAAGGTTCTGGAAGTTTAAAAGTCAGGGAGTGAAAAGTGATGACTCTCTGCAACTATGATGACTCAGAAATATATGACATTTTCTGTCATTCTGTAGGGTGATGACTTTATACCATCATTTACTTAAACAGTGTGGCAAATTTTATAGTAACTTCATTAATCAATTTGGCACTTTTACAGTCTCAGCTTGCATTGCACTGAACATGCTTTTTCAATATTTGATTTCCCTGGCTAAATCCATAAAGCAAAGAAAGGAGAGATTAAAATAACAAGAACTACATTGACTCAAATTCAGCTCCTAGTTTATGCTGGATTCTGCTGTCTGCTTTTAGCAGGGAAGCAAAAAGTTTGTTCTCCCCTCTTGTGAAAGGGTTGTGTCAGAACAGGACAGGCCCTGAGGGACTTGGCATGAAGAAGTGGTGGTGGTGTGGTGGCAATTCCTTCAGACCTTCTCCTTCCCAGGAGAGTGCAGTCCTGTTGGTCAGAAGGCTTTTGATAGGAAGGTTCATATGAGTCTTCCTTAGGAATTCTGAGTAGGCTTTCAAAACTGGTTAGGAAGAAACAATTCCTCTCTCTCTCATTTTAGAGGACTCTGATAACAAAAGCCAAGCATGTGGTGAGATTCACATCTAGGCAGCAATAATCTATTTCTGTGTGCTCATTTTGATATTGATCACAACACTGACCAGTAAACAAGGGAAGATGAACCAATTTTTTATAAAGTTTCTACTGACTCCACTCAAGGGCCACAGCTATTCTTCCCATTCCAGGAAGAGCATCCTTTTACAGAGGACTCCTGATATTCTTCTTTTAGAATTAATTTGCACCTATGTATAAAAGCCACGTGAAGATATCCCCTGACAGAAATTCTGTGCTAAGGTTGCAAAGCCCAGAATGTAAATGTTAGGAAATGTTATATTCACAGATGCCAACAGAACCTTAATTCAGATGCTTTTTGAGTTAAGATATGGTCTTTAATTGCATAATCACATACTATTTTTTCCACAGGACCTCTGTCTCACTCGGGGCACAGGACCTACAAGAGGGCCAAGTAGAGGTTATGCAGGCACACATAAATCTGCCACTTCCTAATTTAGCTGTCCTTGACTTTGCAACCTACATTATTTTGCTTTCAGAGAGATGCATATTATTTTCTTTTCTTAACCCATGATAGAGGCACTTTTCACAAATTGTTTCTTTTGGTGGGAAACAGTTGGATGTCAGCTTCCTACAGGAGACATAGTTAAGAAATGGATAATTCAGTAAACACAGCCTCTGTGCATTTTTAAACATGCATAGACTAACACTTCATTTGCTCTCAGCTTGGAGTGTCTCATGGTGTTTCAAGTGCTAAAAGATTTACTATGGTTTATGACTTAAATATTTCTAACTCAATTTGTCGTTTAGCACCAAACCCCCCTGTCCTGCAGCACACTCAAAGGCTAAAGGGCACCCGAGCATTCTCCTGCTTAACTGCCCATGGATTGGAGCAGCTCTCATGACCTTTCTATTGCTCTTGGGATCTTTTATGAAATTAATAATTAAAATGCAAGGCCTCGGGTCTGTCTGTGATGTAACGCTTGAGGTTTTCAGCACAAAACCAGATTCCCTCAGTCACAGTAATTTTTATACATTAAACAGCTTTGCTTGAAAAGAATTATACTGTCCCTCAGTATGAGTTTGATTTTTCAATCCGCCTTGCTACCAGTTTGCTCTTCTGCAAAGCATTGAGTGCATTTCCATTACATTTAATTTAAATTTCATTTCAAAGTACATCTTAGTGTTTATGGCTGGATGTTCCTTTTTAAAACATGCGAGTTCTGGCAGGTATGACCCAGGGTACAAACATGTAGATTTATTTTCTAAGAATAAGCTGTTTAGCTGTGTAGTTTGCTATGGTTCCATCATTAAAATGCTGGGAAATTACTGTACAAAAATGGACTGAAGTTACTGGTAGAATGAGCAGGAAACAGAAACAAAGATCAGAGGAATGAAGTGTGATGAGCAGGCTGTCACAGCCAGTTCTCCAAGCCTCGTAAATGGAAAATACTCAACCTTGACTTGTATTGACTTTTTAGAACAACAGTTATCAGAAACAGCTCTTCAGTCTGAAAGAAGACTGTGTTAATAGGTGGCCAAGCCAGTGGGTTTCTAATCTGTAAAAATAATTTGCTACAGTCTACTGGAACAATAATTATTGAGAGACAAATGCATTTTAGGGCCTTTTAGTGGCAGCTCCACGATTGATCCTATAGAGACTACTTTGAATCCAGGTTTTCGTGCCTTCAGCAACTGCAGATTTTAAGTGAGAATTCAGCTGTGGAACATTGAAAGCCTTCAATGCAGATACGTGCCTGGGCTGTGTAATAGATGAACAATCTGAGGTAACACTGAAAGAATCCATTTTTTCCTTTCCAATTTCTCCCCATCTGGGTTTACTAGATTACCCAACAAATATGAGTTAATATTCTAGCTCGCAGAGAGTTCTCCTCATGTTTGGAGGAGCTGTGGATTTCATAACAGTTTTATGAGTTTAGAGTTGCGTTTTGGAAATGTGTTTTTAAACAGAGGATGTGTTTTATCTTTTCTAGAACATATTTTCTTGATTTAACTGGCGTGGGTTCGTATTTTTTTGAATAATTTAAGCAGTCTGGGTCCAGGGCCCAAATTGTGTTGACCTTAAATATAATCCTGGTGGAGTGAATGTTGAAATAGCAAAGAGAAGTTTAGTTTTGTGTTGAAGACCAGGGTCAGTGAGAAATATTTCAGCTGTTACACTGTCCTGATTTAGAAGGCAAACGAAAGGCTTCTGTGCATCGCATTGACGTGTTGTGACTGAATGAGTGCAGATGCATCATGAGCTGGAGTCTGCTAAACTTGTGCTTGGAGCACTGTGAATATATAAGGAAGAGTCTGTTCCTGGGAGAAGTCAAACACAGGTTCTGGAAAGAGCCCAGCAAATCACAAAAAAAAAAAAAAGAAGTTACGCAATGTTTATTGGCAGGATGTGGAACAAAACAGATGATTTACAACTTTATTTGGAGTGGGGGAGCACCAAGGACATTAGTGGTTTTCACCAGTGTCAGGCCAGGAACCAGGCCCAGGAGCTGCCCTAAAGGGTCAGGAAAAAGTGTTACGTGCATAAAATGAATAATCTTTGTGGAAGATGCCTTTTGTATTGTGTTGAATATTGGCATTTTCTGTTGGGCTGCTCCTTGTGCAGGGGACATAACAGGGAAGCACTGGACCAAGACCAAGGAAGAAGGACTACAGAAACTGACAATATCTAAGATCTTATGCTCCTGCAGGACTGGAGATCCTTTCAGGAAAGCTGGATTCCTGGGGAAAATAGAATCTCAAATCTGTTACTACTGGTCAGAGCCTAAAAAATAAAATTTCCAGTCCACAGGGGCAAAATAGGTAGAATGCACCACAGATCTGTGCTTCAGGCAGCCATGTCCAGCCTAGGTGTGGTGTTTGGTATTTCTGCATTGCCCAGACATTGACCAGGAACAAAGCATGGATCTGTGCTTGGGATAGTCTACCTCAGCTTAGGGATTTGGTGTGAAAAACATGTAGACCAACTGTTTTCTTAATTGGGTGGAGTAGGAAGGGAAGGCAGCGTGTTCCTCATCTGAAATTTAATATTTGAAATTATTTTCAGTATTTGAAAAATTAATTGAATAATATTTTGGTAGTATTAGTCACCCATTTACACCAATTATTGACAAGGACTCAGTACAAATAACGTTTCATTTTTCAAGCTGCTCTCTTGCTTGAAATAAAAATTGGATGTAGAGAAAATGTGGAGATTTTGAAAGAGATCAAAAAACAATGGAGTCCTCCTGACCAAAAAAAAAAAAAAAAAAAAAAAAAAAAAAAAAGAAAAAAAAAAGAAAAAGAAAAAAAAAAGGAATTTGTTCAGTTCCTTTAGAAACACAGCCTCTGCCTTCAGAGCATTCTCAACATTCTATATTTTTTCCAGTCACTAGGAAAACAAGGGGAAGGGCTTTCCCAAGGGAAATCTGCTTAAGCCTGCTGCAATGTCTGTGAGGAGTATGGGTGCTGGTGGAGAGTGATACAGGGAGGAACTGTGCTGTCAACAACAGGAAGCTGGTGAAAAACGAGCGGTGCCCCTGGGGAGGTGAATGCAGAGCAGATGTCTCTAATTGTGAGTCACACTGTGACAACTGACAAGAGAAATTCTGCACTCTTGACACTTTAAAGATACCAAAAATACCAGAGAGCACATTCCATGGCTTCTTGAAGACTTCCATATCGAGGTAGCTGGGGGGGGAGAGCTCCATCTCCTCCTGTTTCCATCACTAAACAGCCCATAAAATTTGCTGTTGATAAGCTTCCAAGCAGCCAAGCATTCTAATACTTAGATAAGTCACTAATGTTAATAAAACCACTGAAGAAATAAGAGGGAAGAGGTGCAAAGGGGATTCATGTGCAGGGCAGCACCAGTTGCTTTAGATACTGATCCTTTCAATTAAGGGCGGCTCTGGATAAGAAAGGGGAAAGTAACATCCTTGTTTATAAGCACTCTTAGATTTTGAAATCTTTTTTTTCCCTTTTGTGGGCTTTTTAAAATTTTTTTTTTTTTTAATCTGGAATGACTGCAAGCGTTTTCTTGATGTATTCCAATTATTGTCCGGATACAGGGTTGCAGATTTATACTGTGCTTCTTTAGTGGAGTTACAAAAAGTCAAGACCAGCAACCATTCATAGCTGGTTGCCAATTTTTTATTTTGGGACGAATGCCTGGCTTGGGTGGGTCTGCAGATGTCAACTGTGCTACTCCAGAAATGTGTTTTAGTTGCTTTATTTGCTGTCTTGATGCAACTGCTTTACTGACAGTAGTTTAATACCGTGCTCAGGCAGTCTGTCCCTTGAGCATGGCCAGGTTGTTTTGTGTGCACCAAAATAGCCTAAATCAGCTCCTAAGCTTGGAACTTTGTGACCATTGATATCTGGCTGAGGCATTATTGTCATTTCTCCTTCTGTCCCATGCAAAAATTTTCCCCTGGGTATCTGGGGAGGTGTGTGTGTGAATTTCAGAGTGTTGGAAATGTTTTTGGGAGTGTCTCGTTCTGACTGGATTCAGATATCTGATGTTTTGGCAATCTCCGCTGTTTTTCAGGTTGTTGATATCTGTGAAAGCTGCTAAAGATGGAAAAGTGCATCTGGTCACTTGGGAAGGCACAGCACTGCCCAACTGTTCCTCCTACAGCTGCTGGGGTGCTGCTCCAGGATGCAGTTTCCAAGTTGGTATTGGATAAGTGGTCCTGCAGAGAGGTGGTGGGTTTGCTCAGTCAGGTCACACAGGTCAGAGCCTCTCAGCTCACTTCAGTGTTTCTGGGTTGGAGTTATCTTTACCACTTTCTTTTATTATTATTTTGTTTTATGTTATAGCAGTTCAGCCTCTGTGTATCTTGCAGTAGCTGTGGTAGTCCTGTCATGTCACGTTGCATCACCTGGAAATCCCACTGGTCTCCCCCTCTGCACTGCTGTGTTTCACTCCTGGGGTTACACAAGGGGGCCCTCCTTTGGTTCAGTTCTCATGTGTCACTGATACAGTTTGAGATGAGAATAATTTAAATTATTGGGCATTTTAGAACAAGACTTTCCCTTTGCAACTGCTGTGCCAGACTGACATTTGACCAATTTGCTAGCAGATGTTTTATTAGAGGTCAGCTGCTATTGCCATTTTGAAGCTGCTGTTCCTCTGTGAAAAGCCCAGGATTTACACTAATTGGAATTATTCTACTGAAATATTTGTGTTGTGAGACTTGAGGGTTTGTAAGCTGTGTAACACCCATGTACACTAGGTTACATTTTCTCAGTTAATGATCCTTTTTCTGTATCCAGCTCACAAATATCTGTGCAGATGCACACATATGAGCCTTCCAAAACATGCAAATCTGCCATCCTTCTGTGGTATCACCACTGCCAGACAAGTCAACTGCAAGGCAAAGCTAAGGAGCAGGACTCAGGATTCATGTTTGCTGAGAATTTCAAAGTTTGTCTCTCGTGGTGTTATTTTTTCCTGCTGATAGTAGGAAGAGGAGCAAGCACTGCATGATACTGCTCTCTTGAATCCTTGGCAGGGATTTTGAGACCACAACTCTTCTCTGCCTCTTAAAGGCTTTCCCTGGGAGAAGCTGTAGGACGCGGTGGAATTTCTTTCTTCTTTGTATCTGTGTTGGCTAAAGCAGGACAGAGGAGCTTGAAAAGGCTCGCCCTCCTCAAGGAACGCTATCTGATTCGTAAGCATTCCTAGAGGTTAAGGCTGGTGACTATCAAGAAAGCAAATACTTCACGCAAGGGTAAGTCCTCTAATTGTGTTTGTGTTGAAAAACTGCCAGATCCCCATGTCAGGATGTCTGCAGTCACAGCTCTGATCTCACCATTCCTTCCTCGGCTCTTGCACAATTGTGTTGCATGTTTGTGGTACGGGAGAAAGTTGGAGAGCTGGGCTATGAAACCATCTCAGGGAAGGAAGCCATGTTTTATTTTAGTTGCTTGGTTTGGATAAAAGCCTGTAGGAGATGGAATAACATAAAAAAATCCCCATAATGCTGCCCATTCATGGAAAATAAACCTGGTTTTCTCTACAGATATGTGAAATATGAGGTTTGATAGCCAGGTTGGAAAAGGAAATGTCAATAAAAATGTGTTTGCTAGTGTAGTGGAAATCCTCACGTACATATGTGTGAAGTTATTACTTGTTCTACCTGGACTCTCACCTGTGATTGCAAGGTCTGTTGGGGTCAGGCTTGTAAATTCAATGAGGGAACTTTTGAAAAACTGCTTATGAATCTGCTCCTCTGATGGATCACTTCAAGGATCTGTTGTGACAGGGAAGTAAGACAAAGCAGTGACAAATAACAGGTTACAAGAGAGGAAAGAAACCCAAAGATACTGCAATGAGCTTAGCAGGGGAGAGGGAAGGGAAGAACATTATAATTCCTTCCAGCCACAGCAGAAGAGTTTTGAGGACTCTCAGAACAAGCAAGGATTGAAAGCCACTCAGGTTACACAAATATTCAATCCTGAAAGAAGACAGCAGTTGCCTTAGCCACAGAAATGTTGATTAAAAGTAATATCCTGATTGGTCTCAGCACCATAAATCTTTCCTAGATGATAAAGCTGTGCATTATCCCTGTTTGGTTAGAACAAAGCAAATGTCACAGAGGTCTAATTTTAATACAGAAAAATAGTAAGAGGTTGAGTTAATCTATGACCATCATGTCGTCTCACATAATAAAATCTGGTGAGCTGGTAGCAGTGCTCCAGGAGGATGTCAGTTCCACTTCCTAAACCAGGAAGGGGAGAATTATCCAGAGCAATAAAGAGCTTGTACAAATAATACAAGGGAAATCAGAAGTTAATCTGAATACCAACTCACTCAATCTAATCAGTAGGAACAGCTCCCTGCCAACTGCTCCGTTACCTGAAGCAGGGGTCAACTGATAAACATCAGCCAGTCCTCTCATTAAAAAAACACAGCTAACAACCCCCCTTCATCTCCAGATCTCAAATTCCATCGTTCCCGATAAGCACTAACCAGTTCCTCATCTCTCATTTGCAGTTCATATCCTGAGCTACACAGATTTGCTGTTAGAGATAAGGACATGAGAAAGCAAAGCCATATTAATACACATGTTGCAACCTGCGAGCCTCTCCGGGGCTGCCGTGCCTGGCGCTGGAAGTAGGGGTGGTCAGTGAGTCTGCACTGGGATTTGGGATCTGGCCACACCCTGATTGCTTGGCACTCTCAGCTCAGATGAACACAGTCAAGGAAAGCACTGTGAGCCACCTGGGTGGGGAGACAGATGACTGGCAAAAGAGGGAGCAAGCAAGGAAGAATGGGAATGGGGAAGAAGGACAGGGAGCTGCAATCCCAAATTTATGAAAGATGTCACCCAGCTGCCATCACACCATGTAAACTACTTATGGATTCTCATCCCACACTCACCACTGTTAGATACTTGTCAGAGCTAAAGGCAAACCAACATTTTCTGCCTCTGCCTTTCAGCATGGGTGAGGTTTCAGTGCCCTAAAAACCAGGTGACACCAATCAGTGTTGGCATTCAGATGGCAGCCAGTAAAAGGTGGTTCCTGAATCCGTGTTCTGGGGTTTGAGTCAAACATTTCTCTTCAACCATTTATCCAGTGTTTTTCTAAATTTTTGGAAAGGTACAGACCTTGTCTTTTTTTTTGCTTTCTTGGTAGCTGAGAGAAATAAGGGTTGAGTCAGCTGCACCACAATGCAGAATTCTTCTTTTACAACAGGTTAGAGGCTTCCCAGAGAAAATCGCTCTTTTCCGTTCTGCAGACTTTGGTTCTTCATGTGTTTTAGATTTGCAGATAAACTAGTCAAAACTAATCAAAAGCAAAACAGAACACAACCAATATAAAATCCCCCAACAGACTTTTTAAAGGTCACTGACTCAACTATATTTAGTTTTAATATTTTTTTAATTTCAGAGTGTGGGAAATAAGCAGAGGTTATTTCCTCCAGCAAACCAGGGTTTTCTTAGCCTCTTTTTTTGACTTCAGATTTAGCTGAAGTCAAATATTATAACCTTTAATAACCTGAGAACAATATGTCTTGTTTACACTCAAATTGCTATTCACTGTCACTTTACTTGTTAAGGGGAAAAAATAAAGCCTGTTTCAGTGAGCCACGGGTAAATTAAATTTAAATCAGTTCTATTATTAAGTTCTTGGAGAGAAGCTGCCTGTAGCAGCTTATATATGCTCATATTTGTAGAAAATCTGCTCTCAAATCAGAAATATATCAAAATTATTTCAGTGATATGTTTTCCTTTTGAAAAATTTCATTTTTGTCAAAGTGAGTAATATAGACAAACCTATAAAATTGATTAATTTAGCTCTTTATTTGTGGAAAATAGATGTACTCTTTCACATTATGTTTCTCAGTGAGTTATCACCCATTTGTCTTTCCAAGGACATGCTTTCCCTTCCACTATTTACTTTTCATTTCAAAGGGGGAAAATAATGGGATGAGGGGGTTTGGATTATTATTTCATTTGAAATGCCTAGACAGTAATGAAATAAAATATCCTATGCATCCTTTAAAAGCCAGACACTTGCTATTGAAGGGGAAATAATTTCCCCCCCAGGCCCTGTTCCACCCCAAAAAAGAAGAAAAAGAAAAAGAGAACAGGTGCAGTTAATGGGCCAGACTAAAGTATCATGGGAGATTTTCAAAGCCACAGATGAATTTAGCTGCCCCACTTCCGAGGAAAATAAATGAATACTGTTTACTTGGGTTTTCTGCAGTTTGAAATTATCCTCTCCAATGTAGGCTTTGGGGGAAAGTCCACTTGAAGTAATTGTAGCCATTTGGAATTGACATGTCAGCACCACCTCACATGACAGGGACGAATGCCACTCATTCATACACAGGTTTTCCACAGACAACCAGAACAGCAGAGAATGTTGCCAAGCATTGCCAGGGAAAAGCAGGAATAGCCTTGCCTTATGATTCCACTCTTTATTTTGTTACTTTTTCAGAATTGTCTCTGAGCGGGGAACAAAGTCTGGGCATTTGTCTCAGGCAGGCAACTCTATGTCTTTTTTTCCTTTGGTTTTAGCAGAACCTTTCCTACTACCTACACTCCCTGTTGCATTTGTTTATCTAAAATTGTCCTGGAAAATTATGAGTTTATGAAAATGTAACATGTGTCTTGATTCTATGAAATTAATAAATTATTAATTAAAAAGTCTTTCAATCCCAAATACCCCTGTTCCAAATATATACATGCACTTAGGCACATATGTTGACTATATTAAAAAAAAGCTTTCAGGAACTTTGGAATGATACAAAAATTAGACAAAATGATACATTTAATACACCATCTGCTTTACTAATGGGTAACTTATTCATCTCTGGGCCTGCATCACACTTTGTGCTGATCCAAACACGCACCCAATTAATTTAAATGGATTTTATCTGTGATCTTATTTTAAAACCTTAGTTCTTTGCAAGGTCTACCATTTTGGAAAGTCACTGTGGAAACACACTGAAAACTGTTTATTGAAGTGCTAATGGCTTATCCTAATTTCCATAAGGGAGCTTTTTTCCTTCATGCATTTTAACTTTAGTTGACCATCATCTTGTTTTATATTCAGTATTTAAAAATTGTTTTGACAAAGTGGCTGAGTAGTCAAAAATGCAAATTACCTTTCTTGGACCATTTTTTCCTTATATTTATTTTTCATGAAATACCTTTCATGTTTTCTTCCTTACATTGAACCACTGTAGGTTAATTCAAAGCAAGAACCACATTATTTCTTTTGTTCCAATGACTCACTTCAGTTAGGAACAAAATCTTTTGTCTTAGTTGTTCCTTCTAATATCATACACTGCATTCCCATCTATTAGTAGTTTTTAATTCAAAATCAAAGAAAAAAAAGAATGATTGAAAATAACCCATAGGTAATGGAGCAAGCTACTGCAGAATCATCCTCAGGTCTGGATTCATCTGTCTGTTTTTCTACAGATTGGGGGGATTTTTTTTTGTATTTTTTTTAAGACAGTTTTTAATGCTTGAACAAATCCCTTTTTCTTCCCTTTGGTAATGTGGTTAACTGTCTGGAATGTGAGCCACTGGAAATTCTTCCCCACAGAAGAATCTCCATTAAGCTTTCAAACAGAGTTACTTCATCCCCACAGCTGCATGGATAGAAGGCTTTCTAGTGCCTAAATACTTACTGTATATGTCATCCTTAAATTTATTTATTTTTTTTTTCCCAGCCAGAGCTCTGGGAGCAGGTGCTAGCCTTTTGCTTCCTTTCTGCTTCCTCTGTGGGGAACGGGCTGGAAAGAGCCAACTAATTAGAAAATTCTACAGGGAAATTAATTCTGCAAACAGCTGAGGAATGGCATTTCAGTATAATGCTCACTTTGTCTGTCAGCAGAGCACTGGTTGGCTTCACAAGTGGCAGCTCTCCCAGATGTTAAACACGTTGTGATGAGACCAGAACTGCATCATATGTTGCCCCTTTACTAAAAGTCCTGGTGCTCTGGAAGAGTAAATACATTAAAAGCAACCTCTGGGACGTGCTGTGTTGTGTCACAAGGCAGCAGCGTGGGTTGTTTTACATATTCTTGAAGTGTAGCAATGAACCAAATCGTTTTTAGCCAGCTTAGTTCCAAATGTTGCCTTTGCTTTCATGTAGGGCTGGGGGCATGGAGAAGGAGGGAGCAAGGAGCCTCACTAAACCACTCTGTGTGAAGGCCTGGGTTGTCAAAGCCTGCTGTACACTTTGAAAGAAATACCTGCAGCTCTGTGACATGTCTGAGCAGACCCCTCACTCACCCAGCTGGCTGCTCACGCGCACCTGGGGAGAGTCGGGTCCGCATCCGCAGCCTTCCCTGGCGACAGAAAACTGCAGGCAGGGTCTTCTGAAGGAGCCTGTTCTGGGATGTTCATGGAAACAGCCCTTAGTGAAGATGATGACAGACTACTCATGTCTCAGAGACCTCACCAGTACCTGCTTTGGTCACCTTAGTATTTCTCACTTGTGGGCTAAACCCCAGCCCCTTGCAGTACCCCTTATGTGATGTGCCTGGGTCTCAGCTCGCTTCTTGTGACAGACCTGTGACCCTCAAACCCAGGGCTCCTGCCAGAATTCTCATGCACATTGCTCCCAGATTGACGTGGCAGCCCTTCCATGAGCTGCCAGGAGGTGCCCTGGGCTCTGTTTTAGCATTCAGCTATGCACAAGTGACCCTCACACTCCAGATGTCTGGGAATTTGCCCTGGGTTTAACTTTGGAAGAGTGACTTCTGAGTTCCCATTGAGTAAATACAGAACTGCTCTCTGATCTTTTTGGTTTCAACATAATGTTGAAGCTTGGAGTGCTCTGAACACCTCTTTGTGGTGGTTCATTTTCAGGTGTCTTACCCTGCCTTACTCTTGAGCTCTATTTTATCTCTGTCATAAATATCTAAATGCCTTTCCTTCCTCTGTCTCCTAAGAACTAATTTGTCTTATCTATGAATATAAAAAATAGGACATTCATGCAATTCCCATGGAGATATGTTATTTTTCTGCAGCTGAAGGCTTTCCAAGGCATTTTCATTTGTCTTATATTATTGACTGTAGCAGGACTAGATTTTTTTCTTTTTTTTTTACATTTCCATTGTCATGTACTTCACAAATGCAGTATAATATTCATTCTATATTCTGTCTCAATCAAAAATCTCATCACTCCTTATTTTCTTATCAGTCTGTTCTCTCCAGCATAATTACATTGCTTGATATGTTGCACAGTGTTGGGTTGAAGGACTGTTTTTAATGGAAAAATATGCATATCCTTTTACTAGTCCAGTGTTAACATGTAGATGTTTTTTGAGAATTATTTGGTTATAAACTTTATTTAAATAGAACCTTGAAATTTTGGCCATGCTTATGTTGATATGTGATCATCTTCCAGCATAAAGCACTAACTAAAGGGCTTTGACTTACAAAGAGTCATTTTCACAGATGCAGATCATGCTTGCAGGAGAAAATAATAGCATTCCCTCTTTGTCTTTAATAAAAATCAAGCTAGTTTTTATATTCTCTAAATTTACTTCACCTGTTAACAATTACAATTTTCCTAATGAGATTTAATTGCTTAAGAAACCATTGAAATTATATCCCAACTAAATATTAACATTTTCCCCTCATCTAATTCACAATTTGAAAACATTCTTTGCATTTTTTAATTGCTTTCTATAGATGTGTACATTTAGAAATTGGAAGGACTAAAAAGCATCTATCTCCAAAAGAGAGGTGCATGGACTTTTGGATGTGAGCAGCTGGAACCTAAAGTCTCTTTGCTCTAATGTCATGCACAGAAGATTTATTCTGCAGTCACATTTTCTGAATTAATTGAATTTTTAATTTTGTGGTCCTAAATGCATCACTGCCTGGCAGTTTTCCAAAGTGCATTGTGATATAATGATGCCTGCATTATGGAAGTTTGTCAAGTGGTCCATGCTTAACATGGGGACCTGTGTGCACTTAAAACAAGAACCAAATGAAATTATTAAATATTATTATCACATATTCTTCCCAGAATTACATTTTTTATTAGGGTGTGCTTAATAATTGCAGGAACATTGGCAGCTGAAATTTCTAAAGTGATTGTCAAATAGGAAATAAAATGGAAAATGGGAAATAAAATGTGCTGTTTATTGCAGGTCAAGATAGATTGCCTTTATATTCCACCTAGATAAAAGTTCTTAGTGATTTAATTTTCTGTTTATTGTCATCCAGATGTTCAAAGTACTGACCCAGCTGGTGTGGAAATTTCATTTTTTCCAGCTTATGATAATGAATTGAATCATAAAAAACAATCATAAAACATCTCCTTATTGCATCCTTGAGATTGACTAGCATTGACTAGCACTAAATGGATTTTTACGTGGAATGGGTTTCTTTTCCAAAGTTCATGGAGAGTCAAGACTACATCCCTACATGTTTAGGAGCCAGAAAATGTAAGTAAAGGAGAAAACACATCTGTGTGTGGAAGTTTTTGAATAATTGCACTGTTTGTTTAATGATATAGCTGATGTTATTAGTGCTCCTGGAGAGTTCAGCAGAGCTGGAGCAGCAGGGATAAGGATGTTTTCCTTCAGGGTAACGTGAAATGCTTTGTTTTGTCCTAATGTGCTCAGGAGGACTGCATTTCCATTTTGGCTTCAAGAGATCTCCCCTTTTAAAAACTGAAATTCTCTTTCAAAAAAGTAATGCTGGTTTAAGAAATTAAAACTTTTATTTATTTACTTACACTTCAAAGCAAAGTTGTTCACTCAACCATTTTGGGAACAAAGATACTCACTGAAGCTGCCTGGAGTTTGCAAAAGGTTTTAGGAAGTCCAAGATTTCATTTTTTCAGTCAATTTTGTATTCATCAAGAAATTTAATTCATCTCTAGATACAATGTTTTGGCTTGCAAGTTTGGTTTTTTTTTTTTTTTTTTTAATGTGTGTTTACCACCCATCTTGCTAGAGTTAATAAATAAACACAAAATGATTTATGGCTTGTTTTGCTTGGACAAGTTTGTGAATAGAAATGTTGTATAGGATTTAATTAAATTCTCTTTCCTCCAAGGATGCCACTATCCCAAACAAATTGATAATTTTGTTCAGAAATTGTGCTCACACTCTGCAGTTTTATGGATACTCTTGAGATAAACTGACATCTGGGGTAGATCTTCATAAGAACGTTTCCAAAGTTCAGAATGGAAACTTTTAAACTTTCAAGCTGTCCTTAAGTTTTAATAAATGCCTGGCTTAGTATTACATTTCAGTATTTACATAAATTCTGTATTTTGAATAACAGATGCACCTCAGCAGATTGTAAACCTTTTCTTGATACATTTTGGCAGCAGCTGCAGGTCACATCCCTTGCTGAATTTCTAGATTGTTCACCGAGGTCAACATTCAACACATTTTTTCTACTACACTTTAAAGATCTTCCTCTCTCTGCTCTGGAAATGCAAGTGTTATTCTTCTCTCTGAAATCCCACCAATTTGTTATTTGTAGGCATGGCTTGGAGAGGAAGGAGGGATGAGGAGACAGTGGGAGTGAGTCAATATTTTATTGTAGTGACACTCTGGTGTTATTCCAGCCAGTCAGTTTTACCCCATAGCTGCTGACTGCTGTGCTATCCACAGCAGACCCTCAGAAATGAAAGGCTGCATCTTTTTTGCTGCTGGCTAATGTGATGTAGCACAGATGAGAAAACAGGTAGATATTTACACCAGCTTTATCCTCTGACCAAAGAAGCTGACAGTTTAAAGCTGTGCCACCTCTCCCAAAGGCCAGGTGTGTGCAGGGTGGACCTGTGTCCATCCTATTTATCAACAATATCAGAAATACAGGAACCTAACTGTGCTGAGGATTCATCTAAGGATGAAAACCTGTATTTTGTGGCCAGAAAACCACTCTGTTAAACTCACCTGAGGGTCTGCTGCCTCCATAAGAGGAATGTGTTGGGGTGGCTAAGGGGACCAGGTCCTGTCCCTCAAGGCTGAAAGAAAAAAGTAATAGCATATGAATGAAAACCCAGAGATTTCCAGAAAAGACCTTGATTTTTTTTTTTTTTTTGCCATAATTCAAGAAATAATTGTTTTACACACACAAATACATTAGGCCAGTACTGGCTGCTTCTGGAATCCCACCCTTAACACCAGTCTTCTTAAGGGCCAACCTGCTTGCCTTCTTTCCAATGCTGAAAAAAAATCCCTGAAATCTCTGCCCCTCAGCCCCAAAACAGAAGGAAAGAGGTTAGTTTGTGGTTTTTTATTTGATAGTTCAGGGATTTTTTTTGGTAGGCCATCTAGAAAAAAAAATCAAGCGGAAATTATAGGAACATGAAATTGTTTTTGACACATTTGGCAAATAGTAGTGTTTTTAAGAAGCCTGCTCTGAACCCTGTTGGGTAAGCAGCCACTTGCTCAGCTTGAGTAAAAGGATTTCTTGCCAGAAAGCAGAAAGAAAAGATCACCAGCTGGAGATTCATCCTTTCCACTCATATTTTCTTTGCCTGTGATTCCCAAAGTGTTTGGAGAAAATGGCAATGTTGTTGTGCTTTTACCACCAAAGCACAGAAGATTAAAGTGAGGCTATGAAAAAACAAATGCTTGAAAAGTTACATTCCTGGAGAAGAGACACAGAGGAGCTGAGAGAGAAAGCTGATGCTCAGGAGTACACTAAGAACCTTCAGAGGGTTGGTATTTATGGAAAACTAGCACTTTTTTAGGAGTCTAAATTACACACTAAGCAACGGCCCCAAACTTTTATTACATTCTAGGAAAAGAGCAGGAAAAAGAACATAAAATACTCAGAGTTATCTGTACTAAATATTGGACTGGATATTATATCCTGTCTTTAATGTTGTGGAAAAAACCCAAATGGTCTGAATTACTATCATTTTTTAAAACTAGAAACACAGTCTGGGAAGAAGTTTTTATGCTGGGCTGCTTTTTAGCTGGGTTGTTTCTGAGGAATCAAAGAGAGCTGAAAATCTCATATTTTGCATGGCACAAGCAATGGTTTAATGACTGACCAAATACCCATCATTCTGTTCCATTCATGAGATTATGCCACACACGGTCAGGTGGCATTTTTCCAGAAGCTGACATGTCCTTTCATTGCTAAAAACCTCAGTTTGGAATGGAATGGAGTCAAGTACAGGAAGGAGATGATTATGGAAACTGGAAGAATTTGAGACCTCAGCTATCTTCAGACACAGCAAAACATTTCCTCCCGTTATCGGCAGGTATGTAATTACTGATCAGACAAACGTGCCAAGAAATAGCTCAAGAAGGTATTTGGCTTCCAGAAGCTGATTCTGCCATCAGAGTGCTTGTCAGACATAAGCAGAGCATCACGCTGGCATATTTTGTCTTACATGAAGAGAAGTAAAAGGGGGGAATATTTAGAGCTTGGGCTTTTACTGCCTGTTTCAAGGGACCCTACTGAATGTCTTTGCACCCTCAAAAGAGCTTTTATTAAAAGAAAGATAAGCTCCAAAGAAAACTGTTAAACTAATTTCCTTTTTCATTTAAATGGCCATCACATTTGCCATTTTTTTCATTCAAATATCCATCACAATTTAAATGGATAAGATTGTGATGGATACACCTGATAACATTATCAGAGTCTAGGAATTTTGAGATCAGCTCAGGTGCCAGAAAAATGCCAGCAATTCACAAGTTAAAATAATTTTCAAGTGTATCATGTGAAAGGCAATTAGAAGTACAGATGTGATACTGATGCACAGAATTTTCCAAGTTATTAGAGACATTTAAGTGTGGCACTGATTGTATTGAACCTTCACACAATAACAGTGCTTCTTTCAGCTGGAAATTATGAAGTCAAGCATAAAACATTTGCATATCTAAAACATTCTAGACTTTAAGCCACTTCAAATACAGCCATTTTCAAATAAAATTTTGAATTTTGTCCTATATAACAAGTCATTTCTGTTCTCTTAAAATAATATTTTGTACACAAGAATATCAAAATAACAATAGTATTCCTTTGATAGAGTGACAAAACAAAGACACATAAGTAAAGATGTAGAATATTTACTGCACAGAAAGAAGAAAACATGTTGGGTGTGGATAATAGTTATTTAACTATGTTTTCAGTGGAAGCTACCACTTTCCTGAATAGGGCTGGTTGTTATTTGTACCTGCATTCTCTTGACTTAAAATGACCTTAAAGAATGTTAAGTGAAAGCCAATTTTAATTAACTACAATTGGATCAGTTAATGTTGGAGGAGATCAGCTCTCTATGCAAGTAGTGCAGGGCTAAATCTGCAGAGAGCACATTTCTGGCTAGCACCACCCCTCACTTACAGGCACCCTGCCAGCTAGCAGGGGTTTTTGCTCCAAGATTAGGCACATCTCTTCCTTAATGAATGGAGGGGAAGAGCTAAATCAGCTCAGAGTAATGTCACTGGAGAGCAGCAGGCTGAACTCTTCCAGGGAAAACCAGCAAGATGTCAGCTGTATCCCTGAGAGTGAGGCGTTTCACTCTATTTAGGTTTCTCTGCTGTGAATTAAACATCTCTAAACTGGCTAAAGGAAATCTCAGGCCTACATTCAAAGCAGTCACCTGAGTGTGGACCTGAGAAGTGTTGGTAACTGAGAACCTGCCAGGATTTCTGCAGCAATCCAGTAAATCAGTGCAATAAGTATTCAAACACAGCCACATATATATGGAGACAGAATACCCAGCCAGAGACCTATAAGTATAATATTTCTTCATGTATACCATGCAGTAAACTGTCTCACTATATAAGGCAAAACAAAAGCAAATACTTCTGCTGCTCCAGGTCTTATTTTTGTAAGTAAATCTTCACTTTATCCAGTTTAATATTTTTAAGACAATGATCATGGAACCATGACTTTTCAGCCCTACTGACAAAGCCTGGAAGTCACTGAGTAGGTCATGCAGATCTGTGTTTCCCTGAGGGCACAGACTGCTCAGTAATTCTGCTTGGTCTTCTCACTTATGCATTGAACTTAAAAAGTAAAAAAAAACCAAGAAAATCAACCCCTAAAAACAAGTAGCACTTCTGCTCAGAGGATGCTTGAGGGAGTTATTCCAACTTGTTCTTTCTCCCACTTACCTTCTATGGGAGGAAATATTTAGGGAGGAAACGAACTGAAAAAGATCACAAAGATCCTGCCACACAGATTTCCTGGTGTTATTCTACAGAGGAAGAGGCAAAAAATTCTCTACTCAAATTCCTTTCTCCATGTAAACAGGGGAAAAAATATTGTCTTTTGTCAACATTTTGTTTTGCTCATTTGTTGCTATCTTCAAAACTATTCTATGAAGATACAATTTTTTAATCACAACTGGTGTGTTCAATAACAAAAATGATCCTTTGGGTATGCATTTGTATTGTGCTGAAATGTACTGTTTGCTAAGTGGCCTTATCTATAATTCAGAGAGTATTTGTGTGCTTTGGAAGATCATTTGGCAAAGTCTGTGAAAGGAAGTAATTTAGTTATTTGGCTGCATTAAGGATGAAATTAATTTAAGATGAATTAGAACTTCTGGAGAAGTGATATGAAAAGAACTCAACAGCCCAAGTTCTTGGCTTTGGAAGAGGTAATTAGCCAGTACTGGAAGAGCCTTGATGAACATGCAGTTGGATATCCATTAGTGGATCTAGAGGGGCAATTTGAGAAGGTGTTCTCATTCCCTGGTGAATGCTTGTAGCCTGTTTCAGTGACAAAATAGATTAATTTAAATTACTGCTTTAAATTATTCAGGGCCAGACTTCGTTTCAGTCTGAGTCCCTCTCTCCCCCCTCTTGTTGCTCCACAGCCATAAAAACATAGAGATGTTGCAACACAAGTACCCAAGTGAGGGCAAAGCTCCATCTGAGAATGCCTTGGGTTCCAGAAGGTTCAGGTTCACAGCATGAACTTAGAGACAGGCTGTTGAGAAGACACTGCCTGGTAAGTCTTTGCTAAGATACACTTCCCAAGCATTTGTTTCGAGTCATTTTCAGAGTAGTGATGAATCTGTGCAATTTTATTTCCACCTCAACAGGACATTGGACATTGCTAAGCTGTTTAATGTATGCAATGTGATACTCTGTGATAAAAACAGTGCATTAGTGAGCTGAGTGACAAAAAGAGTGTGTCTAAAAAAGATCCTTAAGGATAGGCCAAGATAGTTTGCATTCATTTTAATGATATCCAAATGGTGTTCTAACTAAAGATATTAATAATTACAACAAGCAGTAAAACTCTAGAAAGAGTTAAATTTACTGGCAGGCTTTATTCTCCTGCAGTGTTCTGTTTGACATAGTTCTATAACCTATTCCCTTCAATAAATGGTAATTTCTTTGTTTTAATTTTAAAAATTTCTTCCGTGTCTTAGCTGTGAGGACAGACAGAGCATGGAAATTGTCAGGGATATATCATGTTTTGCATTCACATGCTCATAGCTTTCCTTAGGTAACTGAAAGGTCAGGAAAGATGCAGCAGGAAGACTTTCAAGCAAGAATAAATATGGAAGTTGTTCCAGAGGGTGGGACTGGTCTTCTGTTTATCTGGTACTAGAGGCACTTTTGTGGGCATGTAATTTGTAAGTGTTATAAAATGATGGAATCATAATGGCCTTATCCAGCTCCTACCAAGAAAGAAGCAGTACTAATAAACTTAATCCTCTATGCAGTCCAAACAGTATTTCCAAGGGCTGTTTCAGAAAATATAAACACATTAAAGAATAGCCAGAAACCCAATCTGCTCAGCAATCACAATTTTCTCAGTTGTGTGTTGAAGACATAGCAACCCAAACTACCCTTGAAATGACTCTATTTTAATTTCAAGTCATAACCTTTTCCCAGCTGTATTTTTAGACAACTTCATATTAGTAGCACAAGAGCTTGTTCCAGACGAGGACTTAGCTTGGGTTTATGTTAACATCTAATTTGTAAAAGTTTGCAATAAACATCCTCCTCTGACACTGGCAGAAACTGTAGGAAGGAAAACACCGCCACTGACTTTGGCTACTTGCTTTGACTCAAACCTCATTGTGTGATGTTTGTTATGAGAGCTCCAAAACTGCACAGAAGTGATGAATTGTTGTGTCACTAAGACCAGAATTTCCAAAGAAGCCTCGTCTTTTTAGATTTTGGCTTCCAACATAAATATTCACCAGAGGCCTGGTGTTGGGTTGGGAAGTGTGCTAGCAGGCTTTCATTCTGATAGCAAGAAATATGCAACGCATGATTCGAGACCTAAGGCTTGAGCTGGCATCCCATAATGCACTCCCTGAAGCTGATGAAATGTTAGGGTGTACAGGAAGTGCCAGCTGAAATCTTACAAATAAACACTTAGTGAATATTTATGTAGATATGGTAAACAGAAAAGTGCCAGTGTGCACATGCTGCTGGTCAGTAGGAAACTGCTGCTCTGCACAGGCCAGTTTTTATATCCTTCAGAATTACAGGACCATCATTATTTTTCCAATGCTGAGTGAGTTTCCCCTCTGTTAGTCACACAGAGTAAAAGCAGGTCTGTAATCTCAGTTCAGCTGCATTTGGAAACAAGTCTTATTCATAAAGATTTAGGGAAACCAGGCAGGAATCTATTTCTCTGCAGAGGCATTCAGTTTTTCCATGGTCACTTTTTTCTCCATGCTGACCAGATTCTCTGCACTGGGTAAAGTTTTGGACTCCTTTAAAATACCTGTTTATCATTGATAGAATTCAGGATGCATCAATGACTTTGAAAGTGTGTTCTAGAAACTGCTGTGATATTGCATTCTGTGCGAGTTCTGTTTTATTATTTAAATAATGTAGTTGTTCTGGTCAAAATTGCTTGTGATGTTGTTTGAGACACTGAGCAAGCTCATAATGGGAAACTCTGAAATGCTGGCACTTTAAATAATTTAAAGCTATTCTTCCTGTTCTACCAAAAGGAAGTTTAATCTATTACTTATCAGTCCAGACAGCTACTGTTCAAAGGTATTGGGCTATCTTGTATTTAGAGGGAAAAAAAGTTGTTGGAATAAATGAAATAAATATTTCCATATAATAAATGGTGGCAATTTAATAATTAGTGAGAAGCCTTGTGTTTATAGATTTTTTGTAACATGGCATATGAATAACAAAAATAGAAGATTGTTTATTCAGCATATAAAAGCCAATTTTAGAGGAATAACAGATGGTGAATGCCATAGCCAGAAGAGAGTGAATATTTTTTAAAAGCTTTGTGATCATGTAATTGAATGAGTTAAATATGAGAATTCACAAAAATTCAGGTGAGTTAGGTTCTGTTCTCATTGACAGTGGATAAATAAAGACATTTCTGTTTCCCTACATGTACAGACATTTATTAATGTTGGAATTAACAGGATCACAACCATGCATTCAATGAGCCTCAAGCTTCAACATGACTTAAAATGATCAGTTCCACGTAACAAAGTGTTTGTGTGGGGAAACCAAATAGCAGAAATCATTCCAAATGGCTGAAAAATGATGAGTATTACCTTGTTAAGATTTGTTTCATAGGCATGACCAAAGCAATACAACAGAAGAGTGCCAGCATGTCAGAAAGAAGAGTGGGAAGAAGAGTGGGAAGAAAGAGGGAATGACTGATTTTTCCATTATTACAGAGCTTGACAAAGCTGGAAATAGTTCCACCTTCTCCAAGTTGTAGTATCTCAGAAGATAATATTCTCTTAAAGAAACAAATGAATTTTAAAACCCTTTAGGAACAGCACCAAGGACTGTGTGTGTCCATTTATACCCACTGAGCTGCTGTTCCTTTGAGGAGTTTCAGCACCCTGGATGCTGGGTACTGCTCTGTTTTAAATCATCTCCACAAAGGTTTTTTTGCAATCAAATAATTTACTTTTATACATGTTTTCTACCAGAGGGAGGCTGTGTCACAAGCAATGTCAGCCAGCACCTGCCTGAAATATGGAGGCCACACTTCTGGTGCTTGCTCTTTGATTTGCTTCCTGTGCCTACCTACATACAGAAATAGAACTACCTGTGACCAGCATTTCCACTTAAGGTCTGGAGAAGATAACCTGATAAAACTGGGGAAATTTTTGTGACTAAGAAGCATTTGCAGTGTCTTTTCCAAATAGAACAGTAGTTAGGATCTCCATTTTCCCAGAGAGACAATACATACCCATTAAACCTGCTCATATTTTCTGCCACACCACTGCAGATAAAGCAGGCACTTGACTGGCTTTATTGAGGTCTCACAGTTGCTCTGTTTTCCTCTTTTATGGTGGGCTCTTTTTCTGTGTTAAGCTCATATGTAAATGGGGCAGCTTTCATAGAGTTTTGGAAATATGTGACCTGCCATGCAGTCTCTAAGAAACAGCCAGTATTCCCTTTGGTTTTTTATTGCTGTAGGTCTTCATTGGGTTGGATATCTTCCTCTTTATAAGCACCTTTCTGTCAGAGAAACAGAAGACAGCTTTCTCCTGCCTTCCTGGACAGTCCTGCATGGAACAGACTCCTGCAGGTCACAGGACTCACAGCAGTATTCCACTCTGACCCCTGAGTTTCTCACACTGATCTGACAGTCTCTTCTGGGAATCTGAGCAGCCTGAATGGTTTAAAATATTATTGATGGGCTGCTGAAGGTCTGCCTACAGTTTTTCTAGAGTCATGAGGGAGTTGGCTGTGCACTCTCTATTAATCATCTTGTGGCTGAATCTCAGCTGATGCTGAAGGCTTGAGCCCTCCATTTTAGCAGGGTGCTCAAAGGCAGGCTGCTGGCAACTGAAAAGTAAGACCAGGTGACTGCTCTACCCAGTGGTAGTTTGGGAAAATTGCTTCAGTGGTCTCAGTCCAAATTTTACTGACAGAATCTCAGTATCTCCAAAAAAAATTAACCCTAAATAACTCCTAGTCAAAAGTTGAGGAACAGCCAAGGTTTTAAAACCAAGAAGAGTGAACTTGTCTCTTCCCAAGAGGTATTCTCTGTGCACCAGCAATGAAATGCAAGGGGGCACATTGATGTTAGCACCACCCAGGCTGTCAATAAAGACCTTCTGTCCTCAGAAATACCAAATCAAGTTCATGTGAATTTCCCACTCTTCCAAAACCACCTTCCCACCAGGAAGCAGCAATCCCAAAACTGAAGAGCACTCTCTCCTTCTCACATCTCGGCAGTCTGTAAGCACTGTGCCTGTCCCAGCACTCTCAAGAGGCCTCCTTTACCATCCTGTCTCAGCTCTGCAAGCAGCTGCTTCCTTTTTGTGCAAGAGTTCTTGAAGATCTTTGCTTTTTGAAGCTAAAGCACCAAAAAGCTGGTAAATAGCTACGTTCTGCTGAGAAGATGAAATCCCACTGCAGATGGAGAGGTTTGCTTAACCTACAAAGCAATTCTGGAACAGCTATTGGCAAAATTCTAAAATCTAACCAAGTTTGATTGCTCTTGGCTTCTCCTAATTTGCTTTCTTTAGGGCTGTAGCTGCTCCTCACTCTGCAGATGTTTGTCCCATTACTGTTCACAGGAGATAAATATACACAGATATATAAGAGGGACTCGACCATCTACTCTCAATATTCCAAGGTCAGCTGAAGTCTGGACTTTTAGTTTCTCCATGCTCCACCAAGAGAGAACAAAACTTATGCAAGACTTCCTCAGGGAGCACAGGGCCTGAGGTTTTTCACAATGCTCAAGGCTAAAATTCAAATATGAAGCACAGCTGTTTGGACAGGAATCTTGGACCTCTTTGTTTTGAACTACAGTGACCCACTCAGCCTGACCAACGCATGAAACTCTGAAATTCCTGCACAGCTAATGACTGGGATGTGAAATTGCCTGGCAGGCAGTGACCAGTTTAGGATCTTCTGGGATTTGCAGGTGGAAGGGCTGTTCTTTCCCCTTCTTTCCCCTCACTCACGTTGCTCACACACATCATTCCATCCGTGTGCAGGTTTGAACCTCTGTCCACCACCCAAACTGCTGACCCAGGGGGCTTGTTGCAGATGGTGACATTGCTCCCTTCTGCCAAGGACAGATATTTTTAAGGCCCTGGTAACAGGTAAAATAAAAAGGGAAGCAGTATGGCATAAACCAGTCAGTTTAATTAGAGACAGACCTCCTCTTTTAAATACTTTCTATATCCCCCAGGTAGTGCACGTATTTTGAAGTATATAATACATAATCAAGTGCTACTTAAACCTTTCCTTTGATTTAGCTGCAATTCCACAAATATTTGGAATTCCAGCAATGAGTAACTTTGCAGAACCAAGACAGGATATGCTGCATTAATAACCAAATGTTAAATAAGTCATTAAAAAGATTGGCAATGGCTGTGGTGGCTTGGAAGAGGTGGAGGCTGCTTGGCTGGTTGGGCTTTTCTTGGAGTCAATGATAGATCCTCTTACACTCCTTATGATTAGAATCCAATTCTAAATCATCCAATTCAATATCATCTTCTTTGCAAAAATTATATGTGTTTTCTATATTAATGCCTGATCACAACAAGATAAGGGCTAACTTCAGTTCTGTGTGTCTGCCCTTTCACATTCATTTTGCTGTTGCAAAGCACATGAACTGCTATGGAAAGACTGTGAAAAAAAAACCCACATTTTTTTCTGTAATGGTATAATGAACATCTTTGTGCATCCAGGATAATAGGAATTCCAGTATTCGTGCTTACTATAAAATACAGCAAGCAAAACCAGTAAATCCTGATTTTTTAATACAGAAATAATTTTGACTGCATCTTTGGCTGGATATGACATGGAAATTGGTGATTGTTTATGCTTTGCTCCTTTTTGGTTTTTTTCTTTTTTCTTTTTTTTTTTTTTGGTCTGCATTAAAATCTCAGTCCCACATGAGAAACTACTTATTTATCTAGGAACAAACTATTACTTTTTGGGGACTGGTTTCTAATGAGCTGGGTAGTAAGTCTGTTTCTTTTCAGCCAGGAAAATGCAAGGAGTATAAAATCCAGATGGACAGCACATGATGCTGGAACCAGCCACGTCACATTGATTAAAGGAAACCTATAGGAAATTGAGTAAAAATCCAAACACCAGATAGTGAAAGCAGCAAACTGGCTGCACTGTGGGGTTTCATCACAGCTCTGGCCTCCTCACACCTCGCTGAATATTGACCTGTATTTAATATTCATGAAGGTGTGGGGAGGCAGGCAGGCCCTGCAGAAGGATGGAGCAGCATCTGGAATCCCTACGGATAACTGCAGGAATGTTTATTCTTCTTTGTTTATTATTCTGAGTGTGTGCTCTCTCCCTCTTCCTCTCTTTGTCTCCCTTTGTGTAATAAAGCTCCTCTAGGCATATAAAGTAAGTCATCTGGAATTGTGCAACTCCTTCTGCCAGGAAGCTGGAAAAGCCCCTCTCCTGTGCAGAGAGAAAAATATGGTCTTGTCACAACCCCTGAGAAATTACAGAAATACAGCTTTTGTCTTTGGATTACATTTAAATAGCAATGTTCTGTGGCAAATCATTGTGCTTCTCACTGTTAAAAAAAAAAAAAAAAATCTCATTTCATCCTGTCCAAGGTGTTATGTTTATTTAAAACTTAAAAAAAAAAAAAAGCCTATTTTAAAATAACATGAAGCTTGCAAAGTGCATTAAAAGGCCTCAGTGTCAGAGCTGCTTTGTGCGCCATCAGGAGCAGAGAAGGAAGAGGAAATAAAGAGAGGAGCATCTTTTAGAGCCACATGGCTAGTGAAATTTTGTATTCGTTCTTTGGGGAAAGGGCAGAGTAGCTGCTGGTTGGATGGGAGCCGGCAGTGTTTTTATTGGCAGGCAATCCTGAGTGGCTGAAAGGTGGCCATTAACACCCTGACACGAAGTGCTGACAGGGCGATTATAAGATTAACACCCTGTGTTATATTAACAGTGTCAAAACCTCCCCTCACCTGTCAGGGAGGAGTAATGGCACCAAGGAAAACATTATAGACAAACGGAGATTTTAACCTGAAAAAACCACACAGCTCCTCTTTCAAATTGCTGTAAATGTCGAAGTGACCTACAAAAATCCCAAGAAAGTGAAAGAGTATATTTCAAATAAATTTTAAAGTGTCGTTTCACAGGTTGTTGTAAATATCTAAGTGACCTACAAAAGCCCAAGAAAATGAAAGAATACATTTCAAATCAATTTTAAATTTTAGTTTCACAAGTGTGCTTGGCCACTTCTCTTGCCATTTTTATTCCACAATCGCCCCCTTCCACTGTATGTGAATATATTTTGATTATATTTCATATTGTAAGTGATGGTTCTGTATGTCCTACATGTTTGTCTGTAAGGTCCATAGATAAAAAGCATAAAGACATATTCTCTATATAGAATTCAGTTTCTAAACAAGATCAAGGCAGAGCCAAGGCGTCCAAAAAGCCAGAAAGTGCTAATGTGTTGCATAAGAAAAGTTCAGCTGTTTTAAGTCAGATTTTGGGGGTTTTCAGAGAGTTGTAATGCCTACAGATCATGAGAGTTTAGAGGTTGTTGAAACCCCTTAACAAAGTGGATAAAGATCACTTATGACCTGTCACAAATTACTGAAGCGCCAGCTGAAAAGTTCAAACGTCTCGGAAGCAGATCCAACAGAAACATTTAATAACTAAACAAGGATAAAGGATGGATTTATGAGCACTGTTTGGTTTGGGGGCTGTTGGAAGACAATGCAAAAAGCTCACAAACACTTTCAGAGCTTCTCTTATGCTCTACAGAAAACAGAGTATTTATTATAGCAACTGGTGAGAATTGCCAAAGGTAGGGAGTTTCCAATAAACACGGTTCTAGTTTTAGGAACAACCTGTTAAAGTATTTGTATGTGTAATTTTATTGCATCATCTGCTTTGGCTGACACAAAGGTCTCCAGGGCAATTCTGAACTTTCAAGTCATCTATAGAATCGAGTGTTTTCATCTACATATCTTTCGTACTTCAAAAAATGGAAAATGTGACATAATTCAGAGAAAATTATGTTTCATCCTGTTTTATTGATGATATTCAGGCAGTTTTTCATGCTGACAAGAGCCCCAGCATATTTTCTGAAATGTCAGAAATGCCTTTAGAGATTTTTGGCATTTCAGAAGATTTCTTTTCAAAAACGAGGAAGAGTCAAGACACACTATCAAGACAGAAGCCTAATTTAGACCAAGATCAGGTGGCCACTAAAAGGACACTCAATACAGTTTTCAGGGATTTTAATTAATATATTATTCCCTTTAATTAATATATTTTAATTTAATATTTAATTAATACATCACTTTCAGTTCACTTGTTTGCCAGGTGAATGAAACAGACTTGAGCTATAAAAAGCTCAAATCTGCTCTCTTAGCTGCTCAGCAAAGGTGTAGTTCACTGTGCTTTGTTTTACTTTTCTTAGCAGGCTTAAGGCACTTTGTGGGAACCCTGTGTTCCATTGATCTACCTCTGGAAGCAGGCAAAGCTGTTTCATAGGAAAGGGAGGACTGTGAAGCTCTTCTGTCCTCTTTTTTGGGTGAGACAGACCAGCTCTTTGAGTGCTGCTTCTGCCAGAGAGCACTGAGAGGGGATTTTGGGCTTGGAGGTGCTAAAATCAGTGAATAGTGCACACCACAGATTTGCTGTCTCTGAGCTCTGAATGGCAGCAGAGCACCAGGCTGGATCTGCTAATCCTGATCCCTTCCTTTCTGCACATCTTGGGTGTGACAAGGAGAGGTGATGGGTCACACTGCCCCAGCCCCAGAGCTCCTTTCACAGTTGAAAATCAAGAGACACTTTGGCAAAGCTGAGGTGGCAGTCAACAAGAAAAAAAAGCCACCACACAATGGAAGCCACCAAATTGTTAATAAACTAGGAAATCGTGTGTAGACATGAAAGTGGGAGGGGAACTACCTAAGACCTTATTTACAAAGGAGCAAAGACATAAAGGGTGACCTTCTGTGACCACTGAAGGGATAACTTCATCAGGATATATTTGTGCCAGAACATGACTCCCACATGTCAATCATGCTCAAGTGCTGGGAAATTTACTGTAGCCATTTGCAAGGGTTTCTGAGTGAGCTAGGTGGGTTAATTCTAGTTTGGTTTGTGATTGGGTTTTTGGGAATGTTTTTTTTTTTTTGGTTTTTTTTTTTTTTTAATTTTTTAATCTGATGCCTTTACTCACTGAGAATAAAATGAATATACACTCTTGAATACACACTGCACTCCACCAATGTGCAGAGCAGTCAAAGAAAAAACTCATTTTAAAATGACCTGTGTAACCATGTGTTGTTTTAGTGCTGTGTGACAAGCAGTAAATCATCTTAGTGCCTTCTTTTTTGTAAGTAAAAGCCATGTATTGTACTTTTGCCTCAGACAAGCTGCTGAGTGACTTAAACCCCACCTACATTAAACCCAAAATTCCTCCTCCTCCAGAAACAGCACGTCTGTACTGTCAGTGCACAGAAATCACATCTTCTGTAATCCCTGCATTATCTGTCATGTGAGCTGTGCATTCTCAGATAAAACATGTGCTTATTTTCCATGTTCTGGTTTTCCCAGAAAGGTGGCACGTTGCATATTGTCCAGTGAAAGGATATAATTAATGCTGACTTAGATTTTAGAAAATAAAATGCAAAACTTTGTCCCAAAAATGTTGGCCTGCCTGGTGCAAGGCCTGATGCACCTATGAGCATCCAGAAGACAGTGGGAGGAGGTGGAACAGAGCCCACAGACAAACAGCATTTTAATGTGGACAACTGCTGTCTACCTCTGTGTCTTTTCATCTGTGGAACTCTGCCTTCCTAAACAGATGGTTGGGGAATGATGGATTTTAAGGCATTTTTAGCACAGTGTACACAAAACACTACTTTTCCATTTCTTTCAAAACTACTTCGGTGTACTAAAATATTTAGAGAACCTTTTTTTAAAAAATATATAATTGCTTGAGATGGATCAAATTATTTTTTTCCTATTTACTTTCCAGGCTATTTTAAGCACATAAACAGATCACTCCTGCTGTCCTTTTTAGACTGAAAAAACACCCAAATTCTTGTATACATCAGTGACACCATGGTGAAATTGCAATAGCAGCACCAAGCAAAAGAATTTTTGCTTAGAGTATTGCAGCTTGGAAATGGGTCAGGTCTGGACAGGGTACTGAGGGATGACTACTGCCAGCAGCTGACTTTTCCCATATAACCCTCACAGATCCAGAGTGGGAAGTTCACATCACCCACATCCCCCAAGGGTGGTGGATGGAATTCAAGCCTTGCCCACAGGACTGCTTGGTGGCACCGCTCCACTGACACCCACCACAGCACGGTACAAGCCCCAAAAACTTTCCCATTCCCACTCCAACATCTCTGTGTTTGGATAATGGACAAAATACTTCCATACTTGAGGAAAGGAAACAAAGCAAAGTGTGCAGGGCAGCTCAGTTGGCTCCGTTGCTGTAGCTGCTGTTGTTTATTGGGATCTGTCAGGATTGATGGGTGTCTAGAACAAAACAAGCCCCAGTTTTGAAAGGTTGCTTAATGAAAGAAACAAGTTTCAACCTTATTGTGTGCCTTTGTGCAGCCAGAGGTTCTGTTTGTTTAGAAAGCTAACATTTATACAGATTATGCACTCGCCGTGGTTCCGTGCCAAAAACCACACGACTGAAATGGGCCTTCCATCACTCTCTGAGTGCTGACCTGGGATTGTTTTTACAGGAACTGGATCTTTTAAGCAATGGCCTCTGGTAGAGTAAGGGGGAAGGCATGCACCTTGTGCAATGATTTGCAAATGATGGCTTGGGCAAAAGGGTGCATTTGGATCACTCGACTGTCCTGACTACCCCAAATGTTGTGTGATTAAAATAACTACCAGTAAGGGTGGGAAGGGTAATCAAGCAAAGCTGGATGATGTGGGGGGAAGGTCACCAGTTCAAGGAAGTCAAATTTTTATGCAATGTGACACTTTTGATTGATTAAGCCCTCCAAAAACTGTTCAAAGTATTAAAAGCAGTAAAATAGGAATAATTGGAGATGGCAAACTGAACTTGAAAAGTCACTGAGTAATGACTGAAGCTGTAAATTCGTATGTGCTCCTCATTATCCTGCTCTTGAAAATGTTTGAAATGTTTCCTAAATGAGCAGGGCCATAAGAAAGAATTGTCCACCTCCTGTTTGTATGTGAGTGCACTTGTATAGCTCTTTTTAAAAATCCACTTATCAAAAAAAAAAAAAGGAAAATGATAATGCTCAGAAGGACCTACCTGGCCACAAGCTTTATAATAAAACATTGGAGGAGTGAATATCCAGCCTGACAAAAGTCCTGTTTATCAGTCAGTGGGTAGAAATGAAAACAAGGCTTGTGGTTAGAGAGTGCTGGAAAACTTTTGATTTTTCACAGTGGAATATCTTCTCTGGGAGACAATGCCTTTCCTATGGAACCATTCCCTGAATTAAGGATGTATGAAAAAAGAAACATTTTTCTGCTTTCCAATATTTTTCCAGCTGAGGAACAGTGACAAAGCTTAAAGATGTGATTTTTCTCCCCCCTTCACATTCTCACACTTTCTAAATGCTTTCCAACTGGCAAAACAGCCACTGTTACTTTGTGCTCTTTCCTGCCTTTCGAAAGAAAATAGTTTTAAAGGACAGGAAAGTCTTGTTTGAAAACAGTGATTCTATTTCTCTGTTCTGAACTATTTCTGGAGACAAGAGTAGAATTGGATTATTTTTCTTTTCATAACTATGAAATGAGAAATTCACCACTTTGGAAAACATTCTCCTCTGACCCATCTTCCATGAAGCGCATTTTTAACTTGCAGTTATTTTTCACTCACCTTTATGTGGCACTCTTTAGTTTGGCCAAGTCTATCTTACAGAGACAGTCTCCCAACAGATTTTTCACTGTTTTCCTTTAAATAGACATCTGTGGGCTGATTTGCATCAGCAAAGTGTTCATTAAAAAGGATTAAGCACGGTTAAGTGCTGCGGCCCCATCAAAGAAAGTGAAGCTAAACACCAGGCACCTTCCCTCCACTGAAGGTGCCAACCCAAGCATCCTAATTTGGGGGCTTTTTGCCTCCCATACATCAGGAAACCTAAAACTTTTCATAATACAGCACAAATTACCACTTCAGCAAGTGAGTAAATAATCACTGTTGACTTCCCTCCTGCACAAGATTTACCTCAGGGCTGTGTGTTGGTGGCATGAAATGTGCTGTGACCCGGGGGTTCCTCTCCCCCCTCTCCCGTGTCCACCCAGAGCAAGATTTAAGTGGTTAAGTTGCTTTGTTCATCCCTTTATCAATGGCTGTACATGCTGTGGACCCAACTGGTGGAGGTAGATGAGTCTCACCCCTGCTAGGGGAGGTCTCATAGTGTGAGCAAGGTAGCCCAGACCCAAGTGAGGGGGAGAAAAGCATGACCTGGAAAGGCAGCAGGGATTCCTTCCCTTTCATCTCCTATGCTTTCATTTCCAGCAGAGGAGGAAGCTGGAAATTTCTTTGAGCAGGCTTTCCCCATTTCAGAGACAGAGGAAGAAGATGCTGAGTAACAGCAGGATCCTGAGGTGGGGGAGCCTGCAGAACATGCACAACGGCCCCAAAGTGAGGAAAATATTGCAAATTAATGTTTATTGCTGAGCTGCCCCATTTCATCAGGTCACCCTTTTCCACTCTGATATGTAAGTGCTGGAATTACCTGGCATGCTGCTGTTAGTGAAGATTTCTCTTGAAAAAAGAGAACTGAAGACTCCACACTGTCCCTACATTTCCTACAATCCTACAAAGTTTACTGAAGAGCCTGTAGGGTTTAGCAGATTGTCATCCTGTAATCACATGTTGTGTCACAAGACTTATATTCAAGATGGGGACAGAAGACTTAATAAATAGCTGAAATGTGTAAGACTCTCTTTATTCAGAAAAATCTGCCTGGAAAGCTCATAAGAAAAGGCTTTCCTGTGAGATTTTCTATACTTCCTACTTGAGGAGAGGCTGGAAACTGGAGAAGAGTCACTCTGTTCCAGCTGAAGTGGGTAGGTGCCAGAGGTTTAGGAGGCTGGGAGAGAGGAGAGGGGAGGAAAAGGGAGTTCTACATTTTCTTCAGAAATTTGGGTCCACCTTGAGTTTTTTTGGAAGAAGCTAGTACTCTCTTCTGTTTTGTCTGAACAAATTTCTTCCCTTCTATTTTGTCTAAATCTGAAGCACAGCCCGAGCCTGGCTTGCCTGAGAAGCCACATTGGATTAATAGGTCTGTTCACAAAGGCCAAGTTGAATCCTGTTTGTAAATCCCTGCAAGACCTAATGTGCTCCATGCAGCTCCTGCCAGGCACATGGAACCTCTTCCATGCTGAACACAGGACCAGCTCAGCCCACACTACTGGAGATGAGCTTGTGCCTGGCTTGACCCAAATCCAGAGCTGAGCTGTGCTTCCAGGATAGTCTTTGGTCCAGGAACATCAGTCAATATGAGCTTGCTCTGATGTCAGGCACTCCATTTTCCTAAAGAACAGGCTTCATTTCCCTCTGCCAGTGCTGAGGGAAATTGCCAGATGTTTAAGACATCTGCAATTGAATTTTCAAGGTGCTGAGATGGCCTTCATAACTGATAACCCCTTCACAGCTTGAAAACATGACCTGAAATTGGCTGGTTCTGGAACGGGAGATCACCTGAGAAGCAGAAACTAAGGCATAAAAAGCAAAGCACCTGGCAAATTCTTTACCATATTTTCACCCCTGAAGAGGAAAAATGAGGGACCAGAGGGACTAACCACAGTCTCCTCAGAAGTACATGATGTCAGCCTGACTGACAAAAGACACACCTGTCCTCAGCCCAAAAAATGGCATCAAAAACATGATTGATAAGGAAAATCCATCAGATTTTAGTTTGGCTTCATCCTGTAAATGGCACACAAAATGACTTCTGCCACTGATTTGCTGCCACCCTTCTTCAAAGCAGTGATGAGGGCAGTACTTTTTAGGTGCCTGTATTGAAACAAGGCAGAACTAAGATTTTTTTTTCAATCCCTCAAATGCTTTCACTCTTGAAACCAGTTCCTGCCACAGACAAAGCTCTTCCAGGAGAGTAGCTCTGTCCTATACTGTGCTACCAAGAATAAACACTCCATGAGCATAACTGCCAAAAGAGAGAGAGAAAAAAATCCCTCCCTTTCATTTTTTTCTTTCCTTGCAAGGCCCAACATGCTGTCTTTGGACAGATTTCAATCCTGCTTTAATTCATTAAAAAAGTGAAACAAAATCACCATTTACATCCTTGACAGCTGGCAGGTTTTATGTGTTCTTACTGCTCCTGCCAAGTCCAAAAAAAAAAAAAGTTTTCATTCAGCTCTGTCATGGATCTTTGGAGTGCTGGAAGTGTGAGAGATGTCAAAATGTACTCACAACAATGACATACAGTACCTGAAGGCAGGAACGTATTATGCTAATGCACTGGTGTAAAGGAAGTTACAATTCTCCTTTTCACTTAAAAAACAAAACAAAACAAACCAACAAAAAGCTCCATGACAACATCAGAAAATATACCATTCTTGAAAGAAGGAGCATTTTGCTTTCCTCAAAGCCATCTGACATGTTCCAAGAGCTTTCTGTTCACCAGATTGCATTCCAGTCTATACTAGGAGGGGAAAAAAAAGAAAGAAAGAAAGAAAGAAAAGAAGAAAATATCTGTTGGCTTATTCACATTTTTTGATTCCTGTTGCTCCTGTGAGGTGAGAATGGTCATGCAGCTCAGGTGCTGGGATGGGCTGCCAAAGTGCTTTGGGCAAATCTTGCTGCTGCAGACCTTGGGAACTCCACTCTTCCCTACTGGCATCAGGTCCATGGAATGTCACAGTTCACAGCCCTCTGTGGTTATATTTGCAACATGCCACAAACAGGGGAAATGGAAATATTACAGCGATTACAGGGCAGTGATTGCAGAGCCCTGCAGCTGCTTTGGTAGAAATGAGCAGAAATGCCACCTGGATTTTGCTGGGGGCAAAGATAAACTAGGAATCGGCCCTTGCATTTCCTTGCCTGGCTGCCCACTCCAAGGACATGCAATTGGGATTTAAATCCATCTAAGCACAAGTGTAAGAAGCAAAACTCCCCTCCACCCTGCACAGCTGTTTCTATTAGAGAGAAGCCCTTTTGGAAAGAAAGAGGAGAAGCACCCCATGGTATAATTACAAGCCATGAGCACACCCCTGCTATCATTTCCAGAGGCTTTTGGGAGGGAGCTGCCGCAGCCTTGAGAACTGAATCCTCACTCAGGAAGGACAGATGCCAGATCATTATTCTTGGCTTTAAGATAGAAAATACCTTATGGGCATAAGATGCTATTTACTGCCTGCAGTACGTTTCAAAGAGCAGCTATCTTGTCAATCACACGCCCTTTGTATTGCTCCACTAGGTCATTTTCATTTTGCTGTGGTTAGTTATTTTGGAATCGGTGTTATTCTTATGATCAGCTATCCCTTATCTACAGTGGTGAGAATAGCTTGGGGTTGTGACTTAAAGACCACAAGTATGACTAGTCTTGGCTCTGAACCTTGGAGACCCACAGGCATAGTCTTTTCTTACAGAATGCAATCATTGTGGCATGCACACAGCCCTGAGCTATTTCACTTATTAAGCCAACAACTGCTTAAAATGGCAAAGCTGCTCTTGGAAAAAATCAACTTGCTGCTTTCTGCCTGTACAAGATCCCTTTTGATACAGATAAATTTTTAGAGAATCTAAGCCTGGGGCTATTGTCTACCTCTGAGATGCAGTTACAGCAGGGCAATGAGGAGACTCTCAGTTACGCTGCGGTGCTCATCTTCACCCACACTGCTGTGGATGCAACAGGCAGAAATCATTTCTTCTCCACCAGAGCTACTTCAAAAAACCCCACACCAGTGGAAATGTGGCTTTGTGTGTATATCTGGTGTCTGGGAGATCCAGAAAAACCCCAGCAGAGGGAGCAGGAATAGTGTGGTGCTGTTTAGCAGAGCTGGTTCTGGGAAGTTTCTGGAATGTTTCCTTGTGAGGGCGGTGAGGCACTGCTGCAAGTTTCCCACAGAAGGTGTGGATGTGCCATCCCTGGAAGTGTTCAAAATGCACTTGGATGAGGCTTTGATCAACCTGGTCTAGAAGGTGTCCCTGCCCATGGCAGGGAGGTGGAATGACATGATCTTTCCAAGTTCCTTTCCAACCCAACCAAGTCTCTGGTTCTCTGACTATCAGTGCTGCTTCTCAGAAATCCTGGGCTGTTACTGGAGAGGTGATGTGTGCATGTTGTGTTGGTTGATTACAACAGAGTTCTCTCACAAAATCTTTCATCCACAGCTTCTCTGGCAATCTTTTCCACATATAACCATAGTCATGCACTTTCTACTCCAAATCTGGCTTTCAGCTCCCCTTCCTGAGCAGGTTTCAGTGCATGGCACGCTGGCTGTGCTCCCCACGGGGAGCAGTGCCTCTCACCAGGCTCTGACCTGTGGCTGGACATGTGCAAAGTGCTGGCAGCTCTGGGAGCCTTCAAGATAAAATGCACTTTCTGAAAGTAAGATTATTCTTATTACTGAGCTGATGTGGAACTGTTTATTTTATTTGGTATCTTTTCAAATCATTTAATTATCATATTAGTTGTGTTCATAGCTTATATTCTAAGGGCACAATTGTGTGAGTGAATGAAAGATTGCCTCCTGCCAATTTCATTGTACAAACAGCCTGGAGCTCTCTCTGCCTTAAATATATAGCCAGAAGTGGGCTGAAAGCGTGTGGGAAGTGGAGAAAAACTTTAGAAACAAAAGGAGCTCTTACCCAAGGTCTCTTTTGAAGACTTTCATTAATTTTCTAAAATAGCAAATGATTCTTTGAAGACTGGGGAAAAAAACCCAGCAGTTCTGTACTCTGCTCAATGCTGATCAAATGGTTCCCCAGGGGTTTACAATCAATAAGATTTTGCTTTGGCCCTATCAAGGTAAATATAAAAATAAAATCACCAAATTCTGCTATTCCACATCTGGGAAAGTTCTGCTTTTCCACATGAAATATATGACAAGCCTGGAATATTGGGACTGCCAAAAAAGCATATCTCCACACCATATAAACAGTGCAGTTGAAAAATTTATTACCTTATGAAACTTATAGCCAGCAGGACTATAGAAAATTTATATATAGAGATATAGAGAAATCAGTAAATATAATTGCTATCTAGCATGTTTTGTGGAGGTTTTTTAATGTATATATAGATATTCCCACTTATTCTCCCTTTGGATCATGGAGTCGAAAATGCAACGGCACAAGAATTCCAAAATACTTCCAGAAAGGAAAAAAGCAACCTCCAGAAGACACAACCCACTGCAGAAAGACCTCAATATGTCAAAATTATATTCTTCCTTTTCCTCCTCCCAGAGAAGAAACCACAATATTTTCTCTGAGAAAACATTTTAGTCACAGTGCAATGATACATTTTTCAGGTGAAATATTCTTCTCTCAAGAGACTTGGTCAATCCTCTCCCTTTTCCCTCATCTGCTGCTATATCACATTGGAAAAGCATCTCCTCTCTGCTGGAAAAACCTCTGACCACCTTGTACTCTAGGTCAGAAAGCCCTGAATGGCATCAGCCTGGTCAACTCCAGCTCTGTATTCCCAGCCAGATGTTCCCTAGGGTGCCAGGGGTTGTCCCCACAACAGCTGGGCACTGTAACACACCTGCATGGAAGCTGCCCTGCCTCTCCCAGTGACCCCAGCTGTGGGAGCATTGCTGTTTGCTGAGGGCCTGGAATGTTCCTCACCCAGCTGTGCTCCGCTGGACGCTTCCCAGTGGACTGCAAGAGCACTGCCGACAGCCCGGTGACACCAACCTTGGCCAGCTGACAACCAAAAGTTGCCTCCACACACCCTGGATTGGACCTATTGTCCTTCCTTTGACCCTCAGCTCCTTCCTCTGGCTCTGAGTAATGAGTGTAAGCAATCCCAGCTATTCCAATCTGTCTTTTCCCTATTTTTCTTCTAGCAGAGAGGATATTCTGATATTCCTCCTTCACTGCTCATAGTCAGATTTGTCTTCTAAAGAAGTGGACACATCTGGTGGGGGGTTAGTGAAGAGAAAGGGTCATGGAATACTCAGTACTTCTCAGGTAACTTGGGATAGCAACCTCCTCACAGCTGGAGGACTCCCTCTCCAGCATCTGAATAAAACACACCTGCTGAAGAGCAGGATCCTCCACTGGATCCACAAACTGGACGTGCCTGGGGCTTGTCCTCTTGTATAGTACAAAAGAAAAGGCTGAGAAATTCTTTACTGAGCACTGAATTCCCCAGGAGGATATGGCTGAACTTGCCTGCAAGCAAGTCACTTCTGTTTGCCTACTCAGATTCACCCTCTCCAGTCCATCTGGGAGTATTGTACTGCAGACAGTAAGAGTCAGATCAAACACTGCACAATTTGGGAACATGGGATGCATTTTCTTCCAGGATTTCTTAATTATGTCATTGGCAGTCACTGGCATGTTTTCCCATTCAATTGTAAGTCAAAACTGGCTGCAGAAGAGAGTCACTGAGGGAGTAGTCCACAGTAGTGCCACCCTATTATCAATGTTATCACCAATATTATCAATATATGGCAGCAAAGTTCCCCTCCATAAGTCTTAAATGTAAAGCCAGAAGCCTCTGTAATAGGGGCTTAAGAAAATCTTAAATACTTGTGGACCAGAGAGATAATGAATTCTTCTCCCTGAATGGGACATTGTTTCTGTCTGAAAACCAAAAATGATCAAGATGAAATCTGAAGAAATTTAAGATGCAGAACTAAAATGCCAACGAGTGTCTACTGACTGAAAAGGTTTTTTTCAATGTAGGGCCAAAGTTACCACTACCACAATCAGACAGTCAGTGTCAAATAAAATTAGAGAATGTTAATTAAGCTTTAAAATGCTGATTGTTCATTGCATAGTGATTTTTTTAGCTCTGTTGCTCTGAGGATCTCCCTATCCTAAAGATGGGAGCTGTGCTGTGTCGGACAACTCAGAGTGGTGGTTACAATGGAAGGATTTTTCCTTTCCTCACTTTCCCACCGTGGAAAATACCTACAAATGAACACAAAGAGCAAGGCAGCAGCTTGCAAAAAATGCAAAGTCAAGCTTACCTGTGGCCCACCTCTGCAGCAATCTTGTTTACAGATCAGCACCTCAGGAACAATCCCTACTTCACTCACATTCCTCAAGAGCAGCCTTTATTATATGGTGCACCACATCCTCACATTAATTAGCACCTCACCGGCAAGCTGAGGATCCTTTTTCAAAAGGACTGCAATTAACAAAATAAAACGAATCTCTTTTTAGTTTGAGCAGCATCACTTCTCTGCCTCTCTTCAAAGGGAGGGGGTAAAATTGCTGCTTTCCTCTGCAAATCAGAAATGGAAATATTTCCCAACGTAGGGCGGTTTTCACTTGCCTACCACCTTTTGCCTGAATATTTGAAAGGACTTGGCAAAAGGGATGGGTGGGGAAGGATATTGATTTTCTTTGATTTTTCTTCAGTTTATCTGGGGAATTGGAGGCAAGAGGTGGTAAGTAACTTGCCTCAGGTTACAGGATGACTTATGAGCAGAGTCTGGTTTTGTGGGCTCTCAGATTATTCACTCCAGCAGATAACCCAACAAATGCAACAATTTCACTGCAACTCAAAATTTGGTAACATGTCTGTGACAGCTGGGGAGCCAGAGAGCTCTTAATGGCAGTGAGCACAATGTAATCTGTTGAAATACAGTGCTCCTTTGGATGCTTTGCAATGTGATCTTCTCTCTGTGGGGAAAATCCTCAATAGATGGGGCTTACAGATTCCTTTCCCTGTTTTTTAAACAAATTCTGGAGAAAAAAAATGCCTTGACTTAAGCTTTTGTGAATAAAATCCGCTTAGATTTGTCATTAAAATACCGTGGCTGAAAAAGTGTCAATGAAACATAAAAATATTGGCTGTCAGTGGTAATCCAGCTCCCTCAGGGGCAGCCAGAGGGTGCCATGGCCTCCAGGAATGATTTTTTGGCTGGATTGGCCCTTCTGTGGATGGGAATGCCTTTTCCTCTCCCGGGGTGCTTTTGGGCTCCAGAAGCCAGGGCTGCCTGAGGCAACACCCAGGAAGCTCCATGATGGATTTGCTGGTGGGTGATTCAATAACTGTCATGCCCCAAGTGGCAGAGAAGGCAAGCTTAGAAAAAGCACAGTATCACCTCTGGAATGCAAATTTCTCTTTTGGGAAAAACTGTTTATTAAAAAAAAAAAAAAAAAAAAAAAAAGACAAGGAAGCCCATTCTTCCCTCTCCAGGAGATGTCTCCATAGGGCCAGCCCCTTCATTGTGGGGCAGCTAAGAAGGCAATTCAATGATCTGTCCTCACAAGCCTTGTAAAGGCCCTAAGAGAGACTTCCAAAATCACCCAAATAACCTCAGAAAGGAAAAGCTAATTTTCTATTAGCCCTGCTTTGGGTGAAACATGGCAAAGCCACACGAAATGCTATCTGTGTCACTGCCTTTGTGTGACACCAGCAATATCTCTGTTTTGTAATGAACTTTTAGGGCCTCCATGTGGCAAAGGGTTCTGCTGGCAAGCCCATGTTCCTTCCCCATTAAATACTCCTGTGCTGTGAGAAACTGTCAGTGCTGGTGGGTTTTTAACACCTGGGAAGAAGAAAAATGCTGTATCACTATTGAGGATGGCAGAACTTACCCAAAAATGTCCTGATGTTTTGGGATCCAGACTGTATGGAGCCTCTCACGCAAAACTCTCTGCTACATTTATGGACCTAAAAACCAAAAGAAAAAGAAAAAAGTAATGAAAAAGTATCAGAGCTATACTGGAAGTATCTCCCCTGCAGGCACTATTCCTCTGAACAGGGCAGAGTTTAGGTCAAGTCAAGAGAAAGCTGCTGATTTGGAAATAATGGTGCAGGCTGGAAAGAGCCCGCACCATGCACGGCCCACCACCTGTGTGCTGCCTCCAGCCAGCCCCACAAAGGGAAACAAACACAGATCAGCTGCAAAATTATTATGATTACAGCTCCCTTGAATCATTATTATTGTTATTATTATTGCTGTTGTTGTTATTATGCTCAGGCCATTAAAGACTGCAGTTTAATGTCAGAGAGGTTTCAGGGATGCTCTTGGAAAGGGTATGTTCCTGCTGCCTCAAACCTCTCACTGTTGTCCTGTTTCCCAAGGAGTCTCATCACCTCTGATAAAGCACTCTAACAATTTTTTTGCCATCACATGTCAAAAAAATCATCTTGAGAAGATTCCTCCAGGCTGTACATGAGGGCACACTTTAGGGCAGTTGTGGCCACAGTGAAAAATGTGTATTTCCCTGGCAGCACTGCTTGCCTTTGGAATATATCTGAAAATACATGGAATGATGTGTCCCTGTTTGCTTTTCACACTGACAATGGCCAGAACTCAGGTTACAAGTACATCAAGTTCCTGCTAAGAACATCAAAGAGTGAGAGGGTGTGAGTTCCAAATGAACATGGACTTTCCAATAAACCTGGTACTATTCCCTGATATTTCTCCAGGATCATGTTTTGCCCTCCACAAAACCATTAGATTCTCTTAATGGTACCAGAGATGGAAAAAAATACAGACATTCATGTATGGTACATCTTTTTTTGGTGGAAAACCAGGCTACAGCTCTTCCCAGCAATCCAGTACTGGATTCCTACTTTTTTATCCTTTCGAAGGAACCTAATGCACATCAGCCTCAAGAAGAAGAAAAATCCTTATTTTCCAAATTGATGGATATTTAACTTCCTGCTACATGGGGAAAGATATCAATGCACTCATGTTGAATCAACATGTTGAACATCAATAATGAGTAAACCCAGTAACTGCTGTCAGACCTAGTGTGTTAATGAAGATAAAATTACATATACTCCTGGTCTATACCATTTCAAGTTGTAGAAGACAAGCTTTAACAGCCAGTGATACTCCGTGCACTGCACCCACCTCACTAAAGTCTTTCTCTGAAACACCTAATAATTTAAAGTCATAGAGCCACACCATAGCCAACAGATGAAACAAGAATGTAAAAGACAGTCCTGAAACAGCTGTATTTTTCTGAACATTTCCACCTCTTTACATCTACTATAATTTCTTTGATTACAACTCAGTTTTTCCCCCCTTTATGCTACTGAGAGAGCTTCACTCACTGTCACTGTTTCCTTGATGTCATTAATTATTCAGCCTGCTCCCCTGCTCATGTGAGTGTGAGAAAGGAGCATGAAGAAACCGGGGAAAATATGAATGCAAAACCACAAAGGAACTGCAGGCATCACCAAGGCCAGGTGCAGACTCTAAAACTGGATGTTTCCAAGCAATCTTAGGATCAACTTGTGGTTAATATTGTCATTGTTGGGTTACCAGGCTTGTTATGCTCTGAGCTCTGGGCATTACTTTTTTTAAGGCACATCCTAAGAGATTCAAGTTCCATCTAACCAAAGATATTCAGAAAACATCTGGCTGTGAAATTCCATTGGGAACCAGAGTGCTGCTTATTAATAAATAGGATAGATAGATAGATAGACAGACAGACAGATAGATAGATAGATAGATAAATAGATAGATAGATAGATGTTTTAAATGAGATCTTAAGTTCTTTAAGCAGATTTAAGGGAATGACATTATTCACTGTAGTTGTTGGTGCACAGTTACCCTCACTGTGTCCTCCTTAAACTTCAGGAAAACCAGATCATTTTTAGGTTTGGTTCTTTCTGCATCCCTTTCTGTGATGTTTTTTTCTCTTCAGAGCTTGCTGCCCATTCCCCTCCTCTGGCTGACCCTCCTCACAGGGCACTTTCTGTTTCCTACCAGCCCTTTTCTCTCCTGTGCCATGCCATGCCATGTCGTCTGAAGGTGTCCAGCCCAAAGCCACCAGGACGAGGACCATGCCAGCTGCTCCCTGGGGAGCTGAGCTCTGGGACAGGCTTCAGTGCCCTGTTTGAACTCGGAGGGGAATCTGCGCCCAGCCACCCGGAGCAGCTGCCAGCAGCAGCCTGCAGCCCTTTCATGCCCCCTCCCTCCCATTTTGCTCCAGCTGCCAGAGCCCTTATCCCTCTTTTCTTCCCACCTCCCCAGGCATTCAGGGCCACAGCTGTTTGATCAGGTCATGGTCCCTTTCTCTCAGAGCCACTGGCAACCAGCACAAAAAACCACCGGTGGAGAGATCAGATTTCCCTTCCCATTCCTTTTCCACCCACAGGGACCTCTGCCCTGTTCATCTGAGGGCACAGTGGACATCAAGGCTGCATGGTGGCTGCTGGGGGGCTGGTAAGGCACACCCCACCAAAATCCATATATTCTCATCTTCCATTTATTTCCCCCTCCTACCGACCCCTGAAGAAGGAAGAGCAGGTGAGCAGTGCTGCAAAGTGCTGGTCACACTGCTGCTCCTTCAATCCCATCATGAATTATAAAAGCAGATCACTTGGATTGAGTGTGAGGTACCAGGAAACCTTTGGATGCCTCTGGTGTATGATCTCATGCAGACAAGCCACCTGTTATGGGCTGCAGAGTCATAAACTGGTCCTGGGTAAAGAACTGTCTTCCCTGTTGTCCAGGACAGCTGATCTATCTGTATGAAAAATCTATTTACTCTGCAGAAATTGCCATTAAAATATTAGCCTGGTGATATTTTCCATTAGGAATTTCTGAGCTTTCCATGCTCCTGTGTGCATGTAGAGCTATGTACCTGCACATGCATACACTGCAGGAAGAAAATTTGAACACTGAAATATAAATGCAACTGTTCGGGTCCAGTGGAGATCATAAAAGGTAGGAAATCATGGAATGAATTATTGTTAAAGAAAACCCAATCAACAACCTATAAGCAGCAAGGAAGTTTTAAAGGCTGTTGTAAACTTGTCTCTGACTCCAGTTAAATTGCTTTCCATAGGCAACAAAATTTTTTTAAAATTTATCTTTCAGGCTTTTATCTTTGCTACACCTCTAACAAAGCTGTTAACAGATTCTGTAGGAGATCAGTGCTTTAATTTTTCATTGATAACTACAGAAAATAAATATTAATGCTTTGAACTTGTTTTTCCTCTCCCTTTCTCCCCCCCCCCCCCCTTTTTTTTTTTTTGGCCATCACCTGCCACAGACAATCTAGTAGCACTCTGTGTGTGTGTCATACAGCGAGAGAGAGGGAGAGGGAGGAGCAATGGGCTCCATTTCAGTGTCCAAAATCAGGAACCTTTCATGCCATTCCATCCCAAATCTATCAGGAAACCCCTTCCTCAGACATGAGTCTTGTGCCAGCTTCTAGATAGATATTCCATTTTGTGTTGATTTTGGATGTGGAGCCAATATCGGCCTGATCATGGAAACTGAGTTCCAGCTTTCAATTTGGAGAGGCACCTGGTTTCTCCTGAATGCTTTTAAATGCTTTCAGCCCTTTGGATGAAGAATGCCTGTTTTACCATTAGTCACTTGGAGTGAGAGACCTGCCTCTGAAGGGCCAGCTAAATCCTACAGCTTCTTCTCCATCACCCTTAGCATTGCATTAAGTACCTAAAGAAAAGGTATTTATACAAATGAATCGTATGCCAAGTGGTTTTTCCTTTCATTCCAAAAAATATGAGAGGTTTACACACGTAAAAAGCACAGCTCCACGTGCAACACCCTTCCCAGTGCATTTTCAGGCAAAATAACAAGCTGGATGCCAAGACTATGAGTTGTCCAGCAGCAAATCCAGCTGTCATTAATGCAGGTATCCATCCTCCAGTGGAAACAGCCTCCATCAACAGCAGACAGCTGTGGCTTTTAATATAATTCAGTGGTGGATAACACAAAGCAGTACTTTCACAGGCGGAGCGCGGATGAAAAATGACACAGCCCGGGAACATGACAAGTAACAGGCCTGCGGGGTGAAGTTCTGACTGGCTTTAACTGGAAAGCTTGTTTTCTCTCGAGCACGGCTTTGCCAGCTTCAAATGGCACTTACTATTTTTGGTAAAGTTGTTGCAAGCCCTCACACACGCTTCATCCAGCACCAGTTCAATGGTATAGGATAATCATTTGGTATTATACACTGGCAACGGAGCCAGAAGGTTTCCTTCATGCATCCTCCTACCGCCGCCAAGGCAATCAAATTAATTCTGTTAACAGCCTGCCAAGTCAACTAGCCCGCTAAACTGTCCTGCCCTGAGAGGGAAAGTGAGCCCTTCCCATCAAACCGTTCCCTGCGGAGTGTGCCGGCTGGAGCGCGGCCAGCGGGAGCCGCTGCTATCATCGTGCCATGCCATGCGATGGCTCTAATGAGCTGACATTTCCTGTTGCTCAATTGCCACGTCTGGAAGCCAAAGCAAATAGTGTTCAACCCCGGCAGAAACCAGACGAGGGTTTCTGACTTTTCCCTCTGCCTTCTGTTTCCTCGCTTGCGATGTTTCTCCATCCGAAGCTGCCTAGATAAAGAGGGATGGAGGAAAAAACTGCTCCTGCAGCATATGGAATATATCTGGCTGTGCTGCAGAAACCAAGCTGTCTCATGTTGCTCCCCCAGTCCTCACAGACCACTCTGCAACAGAGCCATTCCCTGTTAATCCCAACAAGGAGCTGCTGTGCGCCAGAGCCACCGGCACAGGTTGCCCACGCTGGCCTGGCTCTACTGCTTTGCCCAGAGCCCACAGCTGAGCTCAGATTTCTTCCATGTTTTTCCCTCTCTTCAGGCTGCTTATTTCACCACCAGCAGTGGCAGTTGGGAGATTTCACACACCCCTTCTAGGATCTCCAGGAAATCAGTGCAGAGCACTCAAGTTGCTGCCATTATTACCTCTTCTGAGTCTCTCACAATCACCATTTGGCACAGTGCAATCTTAATGCTTCTCTTCAGAATGATTTTTCACCTAAAGAAACACTCTTTGCTGAGGGTCAAATCACCAGTGTGTGTTGAAACCACTGTGGTTCTAAGCCCAGCGGTGCTCACTGACACCTCTAAAGCAGGGGCACAACAGGTACATCCAAGGAATATTAATGGGAAGAAAAATTACAGGCTCAGGCTAAAAAGACCAGGCAGAAATCCTCTGGGGATCTTAACACATGCTGCTCAGCATGAAAAGGAGTTATTGGATAAGCCAAGTTGTACCAGCATGAAAGAGATGTTTTGCTAAGAAGAGGCTGGAAATTATGAAAAATGGCAGATAGAATTTTTGTTTCACCCTCTGACAGAAGGCCACAAGGTTCAAGGCAGGGTCATTTTTCTGTGTCACTTTCCAGACTAAGATAGAGATGGGATTTTATCTACCTGCACCAAGCTGCTTTTTGAAGACTGTGCACTAAATAGGCAGCAAAGTTTACTTCATAGCCTTTACTTTTGCCCTCAGAATGGTACATGACTTTCATAGACCTCGAGCTGTACTTGCAGCCTTTTCCCTAAGTCATGGCACTGGTAGTCTTGGCTGTCCTCCATCAACTTCACTATTAAGTCTCCAAAGTCTGTTATAGATTTTACAGGCTTGGGGGAAGCTCATTTTGCTTGTGTGCAGGCACTCATCTGTTCAGTTTGGTTTGCTCTCTTCTGTAGTGGCACATTTCATGTTTGTGGCATCGATAAATAACAAAAAACGATTCTACCCATCCCTTTGGATTATGCTGAAGTCAAGGGAATGAAAATTATCCATAGAAAAATGTTTCTTTTGGCAGCAATGTGCCTCATGCAGCAGTGACACTAAAAAATCAGCAGCACTAGGAGGAACTCAATGTGTCTTTACAATTCCAGTTTTCTATGCCATGGATTAAAGCAGGTCATAGAATCATGGAATCATTAAGGTTGGAAAAGAGATGATCAAGCCCAGCCTTGAGTGTAGAAGTCAGTGCACTGTGGTTCCATTGGATCCCTACACATACCACATAGTCCTTAGAATTTTGAAAGCATCCACCTCATCCCTTCCCACAATAACATACCAAAGATTTTCAAAGAGACTTGAAGCACAGGGAAAATTAATACAGAAAATAGGTACTGACATGGATAAAAATAATTTTTCCTCTGAAAGCACAGAGAAAAGCCACTGATGGCACAAATACTGCTCTCCTCCCCACCCCAACCACCCCACTTTGCTGAGAGTTTCCATGAGCAAGACCCATCAGTCTGAGCTGCAAATCTGCATGGCTGCACAGAACCAGGACAGGCTTCTGCCTTTGCCTTTAATTAATGTTGCAATCCTGAAATTGCTAATTGGGAAAAGCTGCTGCTTACCCAAGGTACTGAACCATTTTGTGAAATGGGCTGTTGTATGCAAAATAAATGCAATGACCTGGGTAGTTTAATAACTATATATATATATATATATATATATATATATATATATATATATATAGTTCAAGTGATCAAAAGGTCAATCATATAATATATAAAAATCACTTCTCAAGCTTTTCTTCAAAACCTAGGTGTAGCAAAGAAAGAAACAAAAGGTGGTGTAAACTTTAGATTTGTAAGACTGAGTTAAATAAGCAAGGAAATAAAGCCTGAAAACCTCCTTTGCCCCATACCAAGAAAAAATCTGTCCCAGTCAGGAGAATGGTGGGGTTTTCAATACACTGGCACTTCTGGAGTTCTTAAAGTGCACAAATATGACTGATTTCCAATTTAAAGACCTTCATAGGTCTGTGTATATGTGTCTCATTTTCTACCTGTGTAGAAGGTCAGGAAATCTTATCTGTTTAAAAATAAACTATCACATGCCCATCACAGCAAAAGCTCAAGGGTTTGTTCTGAGATGTCAGTCTTAGACATTTTCCACCTTTGAGGAAGCTCTGCTGTTTGATTTCTAGCACTGGCATATGCAGTGCAAGACAGCACAACAGGTGGGTTTCGAGGTGTTAGGTGGCAAAGGACATTTAGCTTTGGTGAAATGAAACCCACAGAGATGGGTTTTGTTTTAAAGACAATACAACCTGGAAACTAAAAAACGATGTTTGAAATATAGAGGGAATTATTTAAAATTCTTATGTTTTTTGAACAGATATTTTTGAATTTGTGACAGATAAAGGCCCCCAGGACCTGCTCTGCTCTCTTTCAACCAGGAGCAAATGCAGGAAATAAAATTCAAGCATTTTTCCATTTGTATTTGCATAATATTTGCTTTTGGCTAAAGGCACACAAGGCGTGCTGACCTGCTGCTGGAAGGGTGAGCACTTTGGAAAGGAGAAGAAAAGGAAGGTTCCATCCTGAAATGATGGTATCCATCAATTAATGGCATCCATTAATTGACTAATAGAATGCTGTGTCACTCCTAAATGGGCTCAGTGTCAAACTCCTGCTTCCCTCCAACTCTGGCAGCATTAGCAGCGTGCTGTTGGCACTATGGCTTGAGGTCTCACTCTGACAGCTCTGAAAGGATATTTTGGAAGGATTTAGTGGGTTTGAATAGCTTATTTCACTAACCCATAAAGAAACACTTTCCTTCGACACAAGCACGAGAGGTTATTTTCTATACTTAAGAAGGCCAAGGTAAAGAAAACCCAACTGTGTATTTTTAAATATTTTATCTTTACACAAGCCTGGGTTATGCCGAGCACAAAGCCATATACATACTTCACAGAGAAGGTAATAATATCTGACAAAGTCTCAAGAGCTGTCTGACTCACATGACAAAACTTTCAAGAAGAAGTATGAAATTAGGAAAAAATAGTCCCAACACAAATGCTATTAAAGATAGGAACTTCCTCACTTGATGAGAAGCTGCATCTTCTGCTCATCTCTAGAGATGGAGAAGCAACAGAAGTTTACAAGTTCTCTGCATTGAATACAGTGCCACAGTATAATACTAAATGCTCAATTTTTTTTTCAGTCTGTGCTAAAAGTGGTCCTTCAGTCATATGCAGAACCAATCTATTTATCCTATAGATTTGTTAACTTACAGGGTGAGAGTGTGAGAGAGCTGTAGGAGTGAAGGACTTCAGACTTTTCCCAAAGTTCTTAGCTGCCCCTGTTCTATGAGCACCCCTCACTTCCAGGATTTTCTGCAGCCCTGGAAAAATATCCTTCCTCATGTTTTTAAAAATTAAGGAAAGAATGGTGTTATGAAATGTGATGAAAAGCAATCAAATGAAATACCATCCATACAAACCTGAGAAAAATCTGAAAAGCAAACAATGTCTCCATCAGAGAACTGTTACAACACATGGCTGTAATAATATTATAATATTATAATATTCCCCTTAGCAACAGCCAATGGTTTGTTTAGGCTATGTAAGTTCTTTAAGAGGCTGACACATCAATGATTCAGGGATAACACAGTTGGATTCTTGTTAAACTACAAGTAAAATTTAATCCCATTTCATAAATGACCCCTGATTAAGCTTGTCCAGCCTCTCAGATGTCAGAGGACTGCTACCCTGATAAAAGAGCTGAGCTGACTGAGAAAAATAGCTGGAGAGGACCAAAAGAACAACCATAATAATTCATCCTGCCCTTTCTGTCTGAAGAGCAGGAGTTTGTTCCTGCTTTGCACAGACTTGAAGAAAGTGGCTTTCCCAGGTTCACCCAGCAGTGCATGGCCCGGAGTGCCAGTTGCCAGGATCCCACCAAATCCTCTCCCCATTACATCACAGAGGAGATGCCTCATTCAGTGCTGTACCTTTGAGTTTCTAGAGCCATTGAAATGTTCTGTTTGGGATACCTATCTTTGACTTTTGGTGACAATTCCAATTGCAGGGATCTTTGTGATTTCCTAACAGCCACCAGCCTGAGTCAGTGTAGAAAATAAAGGAAAGGGTTGCTTTGGAGGGCTCTGAAAGCAAGCACAGAAAAGTCTTTGCTGTGGTAGCAGTATCATCATATCCTGCTTTCCCATCTGGAGTGACAGCAAAGAGAGCTGAGAACTCACCCTGGTGACTACAATAAGAACCAATTGCTTTTCCCTGTCCTGGAGCATTCTGAGCTGTTTTGCATTCAAAGCCTTTGCTGGAAGGAGTTGTGGCTGCCTGAATATTATTCTTACTCATACATTTGTTAGATAGAAAATATGTTCACTGAGCACTTCTTAAAAACATTATAGAGCACTTTAACACTTTTATATGTTTAGCCAGCCTTATTCTTTGCCTTCATGATTCCCACTGTCCTTTTCCCTCTCCAAAATGAAAGAAAAGGATTATTTAATCCAGGAGACATGCTGAGGGCATCAACAACTGTGGTTTTACTGCTCCACACTCTGACTCGGGGTCTTCTCCAAGTCCCCAGATGAAGTCAATGCTATGGCTGGATTGCTTCAAAAGGGGTTTGGATCAGGCTTTCTTTGGGATGCTGGGGAAGTCACTTTGCCCCCTGTGCTCAGCACATGCTTTTCTGAAACAAGCACCTGTGTTTGCACTGGCCTGGGAGCTGCCATGGGACTAACCACAAGTTGTCATGGTGATGGAGAGGGAAACACTTAATGGTCCAGCCATTACTAATAGAGGTTGGAAAGGAGTAACTTCTGTTTCTATTTCATTGTTGTTTAAAGCGCTGAGAACTAAAAAAAGGAAATATCTGATGATTGAGGCTGTGTTTATATTGACTTTTTTTCCCATTCACGTTTTCTGTAGCACAAAGAAATACTTCCTCAGCACAGAAAGGTGCTATTAATGGGAAGGTGTCAGAGCACAGAAGAAATATCTCTTTTGCAGGAGAGCAGCTTAGCAATTTTCAGGCCTCGAGCATGAGAAAGGAATCATCTCTCAGACCCCTGTACAAACACACGTGGCCCTGCTGGGAGCTGGATGTGCTCGCAGGAGCCCTGGGGGGATGCTCAGGCTCCCGGAGAGGGACCAAGCCGTGCCCAGGGCAGGGAATTCCGTGTCCGCCTTGCTCCGAGGTGCTTGGCTTCGCTGCTGGGGGATTCCTGCTTCCTCCCCACCCTGTTCCCCACGTGTCCCTGCCTGCTGGCCCAGTCCTCGGGCTCTACTGGTTTATCTGTGCCTTCACACAGAGCTCTCCAGGGCCAGCCCCGAGCCATGGGCCAGCTCCAGAAGAGGCAGTCGAGCCTCCCCAGCCTTTGCAGTGCCCAGCCCTGCTTTTGCGAGGTTTTACGGTTCACGCTTCCACCTGCCTCCCTCCCCCTTTCCCTCTCTTCTTCTCTCGGATGCTTCAAGGAAAATTTATGGAAGCGGTTCCAAGAGCTGTTTTCCCTGCCTTGGTGCTAGTCGGTGCACGCTCCTGGCTGGCTCAGCCCTCCCTTGCCTCTGCCCGGCTCCCCAGCTCCTTCACCTCGCACAAAAGATAGATCGTGTTACCCTTCACTTACTGCCTGCCGGGCCCCAGCCCCCGGAGCTGCTGAGTGCATCCTTCAACGTACCAGGTACACGCAGCTCCCTCTGCCTCCTCTGCAGGATAAAATTCCCTTTCCACATTCCCACCCTGGGAAAAATGTGGATTTCAAGGGTTTTTTTTTTCCCCGAGACGAAAAAGTGATGTTATCTTTCTGCACAGGGACGAGTGGTAGGAAACACGGGTTCTCATCCTCTCTGCTTTAATCAGCAAATTGTTAAATTAATGTGGGCTAATAAATCAGATTGGTGACACGTGCTTGGTTTAGAGGACAGGCTGCCTGAGTGGCACCAGGCTTGTCCTCCATCCCCAGGGCCAGCTTCATGCATGGTCCAGCAGGGAAAGCAGGATCCCTGCTCCCTCCAGCCTCTTCTCCTGCCTCAAGTGCCAAAAAAGCAGCTCACATAATGTGGATGGCAAAATTAATTCTGCCAGGACTTCTGAAGCCAGAGAGGTCACCCAAACTCAAGCAGTAGCTGCAAAAGGCAGTTCTGCCTTTCCTCTGCCTTCCTTCTTGTTGCCCCTTCTTCTCTGACATCTTTGCCTCTCTCATTTTCTCCCTGAATCTCCTTCCCAGGCTTTCCAACTTCAGTATTGCTCTGTCAGTGTTAAAATGGCAAAGAATAAAACTTTAAAACCCTGATTAAAGCTCTACACTTGGTTTTATGCTCCTGATTTTCTAAACCTTGGTGGCCATTTTTCTTTCGAGCTGGATCCTGGTCTCAAGAGTAAATTTAAGAATTTGGATTTTCTCACTGCCTACCTTGTGCTGGTTCAAACCCAGAGCAAATCTGGGTTTCAAGGACTGAATTTTCTCTTGCATATTTCTGTATTCAGACTAAGATCTTGTGTGACAGGGATTTTCTGGAGGTGAACTGGTCACTTCAAATTGAAATGACAACTCTGATGGGCCCTGAGTCTGGGGGCACCTGTGGTGCCCTTTCCAGGACTGCCAGGCTGTGAGACAGCAGCAGCATAAAAACAAGCCTGTTTTTAAAGGTTTGTCTCTTGGCCTTCCCTCCACAATGATGTCTCACCTACAATACAGCCAGTGACTCATCCTTCAATTATTGCTGCTGTCATTCTGGTCCAAATTGCTCGGAGGAAGGGAAGTACTGACAGAGACACTCTGGGAGATTAAAATACCCGTGTCTGAGATGCTTTATAACAGCTTTGCTATAAGGAACCTGCTTTCTCCGTGATTACTTTGTTATGAATTCACTTGTGCAACACATTCTTGGAACAGCACAGTTTGTTTCTGGAACCAGGAATCAGTGACAGGAGATTCATTATAGGCAGGGAATATTTCCATTAAAGAAAAGCTGTCAGGTCAAGTCAGGCTTTTATATTGCTGTTTGTAAAACAAGGTGTTTACATACCTGTAAAGCTGCCACTTTTTTTTTTTTTCCTCTCTTTTGATGAAAGTCACCTTTAGATATGTAGGTGGAAACAGTTCCTTGGCACTGAAAGCAGAGTGAGAGCAGGAAAGGCCAAGCAGCCACACTTCTTCCTTGCCCTTTCCCCCCCTTACAAGGTGCCAGGCCCCTGGGAAGCTGCCTCCAAATCCAGGGATGTGCACTGTGCACCCTCAGCTGTGGAAAACTCCCCAGCTCTGCCTGTGCTGTGACAAAGGGAGGGTGCAGCCTGCTGCCTGCAGCCTCCCTCCTGCCAGTCCCTACTTCTGTCCCCAGGGCCATGGAGAAACCCCTCGTTGTCCCAAGGTTAATAATTAAGATACTCTAGCTGGTAAATGAAAGTGCTGAGAACTCAGTGTGCTCAGCATCCCTCCTCTCTGCAGGCAGCTGCTCAACTCCTTTATCTGCACGATGATCTCTGAAGGAAAGTATAATTTGGCAGTCGTGGTCAAAGTGTTTAGACAATTCAGTCAATGGAAAGCCCCGAGGGAAAAAGACAGCTACAACAAAAACATGAAGACAGAGGGATGTGAGAGCAAGCCCCATTTGATAAACTGTGTCTTTAGACAAACCCCCTCCTCTCTTGCCCATGGTGAGCACACCAGGACTGTTTCTTTCTCAGCTTCAATTGAGAAAGATGAAGGAAAGCATGTGACCTAGATAAACAACAAATTTACCAGAAATTAATCTGTTCATCTCAGAAACAAGAAAATTTGAAACCAGGCAGGATCTCTGCATTTCTGCTTTTCCTTTTCTCCAGGGCTGGTGGAGCTGGCAATGGATGTTTTAATTCTGGAGTGAACACTTCTGTGCCCTAATTTACCCTGCCATTTGCCCACGCCCAGGAAAACAAAATTTGCATTCAGATAAACACAGACTCATTTCCAAGCCTACACAGACTAGTTAATTAAGAGTTTCCAAGTGGAAACCACACATTATTTCCCCAAATTAAGGGCTGCTCCATAGGAACCTTCCCTTCTGCTCTGGGATAAACAGAAACCAGGAGGCGAGTGGCCAGGTCATATCCTGAACTCCCACCCCTGCACGAGCATCACCCACCAGGCTGTGCAAACACAGACCTGTGTCTCTGGAGGGGAAAAATCAAAGGAGAGGGCTGGAAATGCTCGTCCCCTCTGCAGCCAAAAACCTGGAGTGCAGCCAGGCTCCGCTGGTCTGACTGCTGCGGGGAGGAAGGAGCTGTAAGCCAGCAATTAGCAATTCTGCTCCTCACAGGAAAGATTGCTGGGAAGCATAAATAAGGTGGCTGTTTATAGGGGAGTTAGTGCAGGAAGTCGTGCTGATGATGATGTTTGGGGTTTTTTGGGAAAGCTGCCTTGCCTAGGGAAGGACATGGTTTGTCAGAATTATGGCACCTGGGCAAGGAAGAGCTTCGTGCACAGAGGTTTGGGGCTGGCTTTGGGGATTTGCACCCCTGATATTATCACTTCCAGTCCAAACTGATCCATGATACATAATTGTGCATTAATGAGCTCCACAGCATAAGAGGTAACATAAAACCCTTTGGCAGACTCTGAGTTTTAAGTTTATATTACGGTGTGCAAGGAGGGAACTTGGACTTTCAGAGTGATTGCTTTTTAGTTTTCCTTCTTGTTTTAGCAGCATTCAAATGTTATCCCATACACACAGATCCCTGCAGCTTTTGAAGGGATGGGTACTTATCCAAGCAGCACGAAAAATAAAATCATGAAAAATTGCAGAGCTTAGTAGTGAGAAATACAGAACTGAGAAAAAGAAAGCTTAGGGAAAGGGATTAGTTTGTTTGTGCAAACGACTGAGCAAGGGAATACACCTCAAGATACACTGTTGGTGCCACTTGATAATCCAGAGGCCTCAGATGAAGAGAATATAAGGCCTGGAAAGCAACCAGACTTCTAGCTCCTACAAATGAAGGATGTTAATTTATTAATAGCATTAAAAATGAACGACGCTAGGCTGGAGGACTATGACAAAAGCCTTCCTCCTGGACCATCACCTCAGGCCTTTCATCACACGTGTGCATTTGAAATCAATCTCTTGCATATGTCAGCCCCATGCCCACTGGAAATCACAGCCCTGTGTAGCTTGGCCAGTCCATCTAACCACTGGATTAAAGGGAAAACCAGACCCGCTGTGGGGTGCAGGAATTATTGGTGATGACACAAATCACGCTGGGAGCAAAGTGACAACGTGACACACAGAGGAAATTCTCTCTGACAGGCCCTTTACTTTCTCTAATGATGTATCATTCCTGGTTCAAATTATGTAGGGACCTCCAGTGCTATTTGACAGTACCTGGAGGAGACAACCTTAAAAATTTGCCAGTTTTGCCTTAGATAAATAGATAGAGTTTCTTCAGTGCTCCTTGAACTTCCTCCTACTTACTTTCGAGAGTGCTCCTAATCTAATATTAAACTCTCCAGCAACTGGCAAGTTCTAAAGGATCATTGTACGTTTTCCTGCTCAAGTGATAAATCTGGAGGTCAGTTCCTGGCACAGCCAATGGGAGCGTGGATGTGTGCTGCAGAAGACAGGTTTACAGCATTAAAACCTGGGAGAAGTAATTACGTGAGCCACTTTGGATGAAATCATAATTAAGCCTTATTGGGGTTTGAAAGTTTGGATTTACAATATATTTCACTCGCCGTTTTTCATTTTCATGAACCTCTGGCAGTTTCTGCTTCCAGCTGGGACAAGAAGAACAGTGGCTTAAAGGCACTATGAATTAAATAGTGGGAAACCCATATCCTTTCAGGAGGGCAGTTTAGGAGAAATCCTGTTCTTTAGACACAGAGAGCTCTGTTATATTCCTCAGGCTGAAGTGTACAAAGTAAAAATAAAGATCTGTGATGCTTTGGGGGATCATTCAAAGCAAAATCCTTTTCCATGTAAAGGAAAGAAAACGTCTGAGGTTCAGTTGTGTTTTCCCTGAGGAACCCTTGCCTTGAGGCAGGGCACAGCAGAAAACACAAAATTCCCATTTGTATTAGGTAAGAATTAGAGGGAAAAGGACCATGTTACCTGAGAAGTGAAGTTCAATGCACTGGTCTGGACCAGTAATGATACATGCACCACTGGAGTACTGTGTTCTCCAGTTTTTATTCACTCTGCAAGCAGGAGCAGCAAGCTGGATGCAACAGGAAGAACCCCTGACCTCAGTGCCTGCAGGAAAACTGATCCCGCTCACTGTCACCTTTTTGCTTTTCCACCTGGCTGAGGGGGTAGAAACTCCAAAGCTGGGTTTGCAAACAGTGTGACTATGCACTTGTTTGGAATTTTGGCCAATCTGTTAAAAAATAACGTAAATATCAAAGAATGCAAAATATCGTAGTGGCAACACCCATTACCTCCAGCACTGGCAAGGATTATAATATATAAACATCTATGTAATACAAAAATTCCATTAATTTAGATAATAAAGATTAATAGACTAACCTAAAACCATACAGCCCTGAAGAGAGCTTGAACGTTTTTTCCATTAGGTCCTGGGGGGGGGGGGGGGGGGGAAGAGAATAATCAAAACCAACTTTTGGTTTCAAATCACTTCAATAGAGATTTGCTTCTTGGGTCACTTTAAGCATGCAGGTTGGCTTGTAGCTGCCTTTGTGCCTCTTGTGTAGAATTCATAAAATTATGATGGTATCTCCAGAGGTTATTGAGACAGGATAAAAAGAGTAGAATTTCTGGGAAGAGAAATAGCAAAGTGGTGGAGGTGGAAGATTTAAGTGGATGGATACCAGGGATTCAGTCTTCAAAGTGAGGGCTGTCATGACCTCCTTTTTCTTCCACAAGGCATGCACAGTTCACCCATGATATTTCCCAAACTGATGGAACAACAGGTTTTGGCAGGCTGTGAACTTCTGCTGGGATCGGGGCTGGGCAGAGATCTCACCACCTTTCAGAATCAAGACTGAAAAGTCAGATTTTAAGACCGAGACCCCCAGCAATACAGAAAGGGCGTGGAGTTCGGCTTCCACTTCAAGTGTCTCAGTAATCAAAGCAATGTCCAGCCCTTCTAGTTTGGGTTATCTGGAACTAGCCCAGCATGCTGGATTATCCAGAGAGATAGTAAGTTATATGTGTTAATGGGGAATTTAAGTAATACGATTTACAAATGGCAAACACACACTCCTCTGGTTTCCCAGCTAAATCCCAGGAATGCACTTGCTGGGAATTTCACAGAGCAATCATAAAGCCCCCAGCACACTCCTTGTATTCCTTCTTAGGGAAAGAGAATACCAAAGATCACTACAACTCCCTTTCCAAAAATGACTTTACTGCTTAGGCCTAATTTTGTAGACAACATCATCATGCCACATTGCAACACCATCCTTTCATCACAGCCTTTGCATTTCATCAGTCTCTCTCATTCTTGCTCACCCTACAAATAGCATGACACAAGCAAAGGTTGAAAACAACCAGCAGAGTTGGTTTATCCATCAGCCAGATGGATATCTGGATCAGCCAGGGTGACAAAGCCAGATTAATATGATTTCTCTAATAAAATCCCAAACCAACAGCTTCAGCTGAGTTTAATCCTAAACCTTATAACCCCACAGAGTCAGGGCAGCATTAGCTGCTTTCTCTTGGGAACACCCCCCTGGGCACTGCTGCAGACACAGCACCTAAATTAGGCTGTCTCTCAGCTGGGTATTTGCATGGAGAAGGGTGGAAATAGCCTTCCTGCAAGGATAATTCAAGGCACAAACCTCTGCTTAAACTGGACACCCTTCCTTATTCTCCTGCTATCAAAACCAAGTTTACAGGCATTTTATCTAGGAGTGTATCAGCTATCTTTGCTTGTAACATTAGAAACTGCTATTAAACAGAGCAGGAAGGAGGCAAGTGGAAATAGGGAGAAGGTGGTAGCTCTGACTGACATCTTTACTGGCATGGGACACAAGATCAGTTTATGAAGTTTTTCTAATGGTGGCCCAAACCCAGTCAAGATTGGCTCCATGATGTCTTGCCAGGAGTTCTATAATCCTCCTCTGCAGCCTCTTGGGTGGGAGGCAGTGACACCAGAGCTTCACAGGAGGTCACACTCCTGCCTCAGCAGATGTGCTTAGGCATATCCTTATAGGATTTGCACGAGCACAAGTCTCCCCTGAAACCTGGGCTCTCCCTCTGGAGGTAAAGCACATCTCTGCTTTGATGTGGGGAGGAAGGTTTGCTTCTCCTTGGGGCGCTCAGGATGTGCACACTACCTCTGGTGAGGAGCCATGTAGTGCCTTCAAATACTCCATCCTGGAGTTATGGGATGGATGCTTCAGTCTGGAGCAGCAAACCTACAGGGATGACTGCACTCCTCTAAGCCCAAGGCTGAGACCACTTTCCACTCAAAGCAGCAGGGATGAGCTGTTCTTGCTCTCTCCCCATGACCATACTGTTTGTGTTTTCTGCAACCTTCAGGCGATAAAAGGAATACGATAATCTGTCTCTTGTCTCCCTGCCAAGCTGTCAGCCCAGCCAGTCCAGCAGCCCAAGAGCCTCAGAGGTTTTCTCAAACAACTTCCAAGCCATGTGTATGAGATACAGGGCACTTTATAAAGCAAAACCAGATAATTTCTCAGTCTAAAGCCACCCGTGAAGTGTCAGTCTACAGGAATCAATTCACACGTGTTTTAATCAACTTGTAAGTTACACTGGGTGTATGGGAATAGTTAAATTTATAGAGCTTGGAGTCTGGCCCATTAAACTCTGTCTATACTGCTTTAACACTTCTGGAAGCCCACATTTAAATTTGCCTCGGGTCATGAGTGAAATGAGTACTCCTACTTCCAGCAAAATACCAAGCACAGATCCATGAGTGTCTACTGAAAGCAGAAGCTTCCCCGTGCTGCCTGCAGGGATGGTGGCGCTCTGGAAGGACCGGGATGTGCAGGGCAGGGGGGAAGCACAGGGATGTGCCACGCCGAGCCCACCGCTCCGGCTGGAGCTGCTGCTGTTTCTCCTGGTGCAGAAAAGCAAACTTTGCCAACCCTACACGAGCAGAAACGTGCCCGGAGATGAGATCCAGCTGTTTGCCGAAGCGATCCCTGCTACCGACAGCCAATCTGGACATTTTGGAAGCATCTGCAGGCTTGCTCTTATCGATGGAGGAGGGGTTTTGAGTGCGCTTTCTCTCGGAACAGGTTTGCTGATAGCATCAGCATCTGCTCGGCAGCAGCGTTAGCAGCCCTGCCTATGCAGGTACCGAGGAAACCAGAGACAGGGCTTTTGCCAGTCAGGACAGGAATGTTTATTTAAATGTAAGGAGAGAACCAGATCTGCAGCTGCTGGATCTGCAACGAGTCTCAGAGGGGCAAAACCTGGCTCGGAAAAGAAAGCATTGCGTCCTGTGAAATGGAAAAGGAAAAAAAAAAACAAAAACCAAAACCCCAACCCAAAACCCTTGCAGGAATATGCACTGCCCATACTGAAAAGGCATTTTTGGTTCCCAGAAAAGCTGGCTACAGCCCACATGGCTCTGTTCGCCCAGTGACAGGCAGCCTTACACGCTGAATACCAACTGGAGAATTTGCAAAAACAATTACTTCAATTATCTCGTTCCCTTGGCAACCGCATAACACACGCTCGTGCTCTAATGAGTCACTGCCCCTGCCGAAGCCAGCCGGGCAGGAGCCCTCTCCCAGAGCCCCGCAGCTCCCTGGGGAGCCCAAGGGGCACCCGAGGGCGTCCAGCAGCACCTGCCATTCCCACTGCACTTTTTACCCCCAATAACTGAGAAAAACCACAATTAACCGTCTTTAATATTGGCTCAGAGCAAGCACCACTGCCACACTAAAAGCCCAACTCAAGCAAGTGCAGAATAAAGCAAATGTGAAAAGTGGAGTTGCAACTTCTCAGGTGCACAGGCTGTGCATAAAAATCTCCATGAATGAATCAATTCCGGCTGAGGTGCCAGTGGTGTGAGGCTGGAGTAGCCACTGACTGCTTTGGGGCACACTCAGGGACATCAAATGACAGTTTTTGAAACTCTGAGCTGCACAGCCTATGTAAGATAAGCTGTGCACACTGACAAAAACATGGAGAATATATATCTTTTATATCTCATTCTATAACACATACATCTATACATACATCTATGCTTCTAGGCAAAAGAATTCTAAATAGATGGGCCGATTTTTATTGTCTTATCTCAGCTCCATGGCAACTGCAAATTGCAAGAAAAGAGCAAGAAAAGCGATAAAAGCTCCTGGGAAAGTTTGTATTAAGATGACAAGTAAGGAAAATATTTTATGTATTCAGTGAAGGGAATGAGTAATGGGAAACATAATAAAATATATGAAACAAGACTGGTGAGAATGGAATAATAATGAACCTGGGGATCTTATTCATCTCTTTGTGCAAATAGACAAGAAGACAACCTGAAAATAAAAGAAAAGCACAGACATATGAATTTTTGGTGCATAATCCCTTCCTACATGCAATTCTTGCACTTACTGCTGCAGCACTATGTCAGATCATGGTGTTTTAGAAACACTGTGTGGTTACTACACTTTCTGAATCAAAAGTCTCTTTTTGGAAAGAAACCCTATTGCACAAACTGAACATATAGGAAAGGTCAGAACGGACCTTCACTTCAAATAAATCCCCTTCCAGAGCCTTTTTAGTGAAATATTTATTTAAAACTCAACAAACCTCACTTCTGTTGCAATGACAGAAAAACAGTTGAGAAAAACAAAAGAAAAGAGCTTGTGAATATTTTGTTTCTGGAAAATTGGGTCTTTTTTGGTTTTCTGTGTGCCTCTGCTATCACAGGTAGGATCATGCCTAGAAGCTGGCATTTTTCGCACTGGTGTGGGTTAAAGGCTATTTTGTGGACAAAAGGCACCAAAACATTTGCATTGGGTACTCAGAAGTGACAAATTCAGCCTGATATGCAAACACTGTGTGCTGTCCCACAATGCTGAAAACAGAGGAGAGCTGGGAGCACACCGAGGTGTCCAGCAGATAGAAACCTCCAAAACCAACTGCAACCGAGGCAGCAGCTCCATGGCACAAAAATAACATTTCATCCCCTGTAATCACAACAAATTGTTTTTAATCACAAGCAGATGTGATTCATAATCAGTTTTCTAAAGTCAGTCTAATGAAAGCCCCAGCAACTCCCAGCTGAAGAATTACTTTAGAGGGCAAGGGAATTCCTATAGGTCAGTTTACATACCTTGGCAGCAACATGCAAGCCAGTGGGGACATCCAGAAGGAAATAAGGTCACAAATTGGCAGGGCAGCAGCTGCACTTACCAGTTTAAACGAGATTCAGTTGTTGAAAATCTACGTCTTAAAGGCCAAATCAGCAACTCATAGACCAAACTAGGAATCTTCAACTCAAATGTTATTTCCATCTGAACATATGGATATGAAACCTGGATGCTCCCCAGAGGCAGGCAGCTTAAAGCTTTGGAAAGAAACTAGAGTGAATATATGAAGTGGAATGGATTTACAACAAATGGCAGGAGCTGTCGAGGAGCTCGGTAACTTTGTACCCCTGGCAAAGGAAAAGGGGGCATTTGGGACAGTGGCAAGGAGGAAGGCTCACATCTGCTCCATCAGAGATGGCCCAGGGAAGGCAGGGGAGTGAGTGGCTGACTGAAGGACCCCAGCAAAAACCACTCTGAGGATGCAGGAGAGAGCATGAGGATGGATGTGACAGCACTGCTTGCTCCGGCCAAAACTTGGGAATGCTGGACAGGATCTGTCAGACTCTCCTATGACCCAGCTGATTATCTACCCAGCTATCTCCTGACAAGTCAAGATGGGATATGGCACACACATATGACACTGGGCCTAATTAATATACAGTGCCTCTGCTATTTGCTCCATTCCTGTACCATTACAAGAATGTTTATACAGGACCTGGGAAGCTTGAAAATCAATCAGATTTTTCCCTAGACTTTTATCCCCATCCCAAGGACATTTTAGTTGGGTTGTTATGCTTTTTTTTGGGGGGGTGTTACTTGTGTCTGCAAGTTCCTAGGATTATGAACCCTGAACTGGTAGTGGAACTCCTGAGTTTATAACTGATTACAGCTCAAAAGGAAAAAAAAAATAATTTTTTTCAGAACAAAATTTTCTTAACCACAGAAACATATTTTTAAACTCTTACATTCATAAGAAAGCTCTGCCTTGTAACCCTTAGATACCAAACCCATAGATGGATGTGAAACTATTTCTTTCATTTAAGAAAAAAAATGCATGAACAATTCCTGCACCAGCAGCTGAAGCTGGGGAGTCACCCAGGGAAGTTCGATAGGAATTCCAGAGTTCCACAAGTTTTGGTGAAGCACCTTTCCTGGACAAACTGAAGGCAGCACTCCTGGGACTCCAGAAGCAGCTTCCCACCAAGCCTTGGTGGATTTGAGATGCTCACAAGACAGGCAACCCTACTGCCTGCCAGATGGGATGGATGTGTGGGATCTTGATGGATTTAAGCTGTCACTATCAATCAGAGCTAGTGCAAAGGCTGCTTTCCAGGTGGCACAAACAAGCTCTATTTGGAAATCCCTTCCCAGGGAATATTTCTCCCTGATCAGGGAGAAATATTTCACTCGTTTTCTGATCTCAGTTGTGAGGGTGTTTCAGATGCTGTGAGCACTCCACCATATAGGACTGGATGCTCAAACAGCAGGAGGGAGCTCATATTCAAAGGAATGGAAAGAAAATAATGATTTACTGGAACAGCGCTGGCCACTTCAGTAGGAGCACCAGTCATCTAATGAAAATATTGACATTTATGGGAATCCACAGACAGAGTTGGGCATAGTTGTGGTCTCCACTACTGTATCACTTTTCATGATGTTTTATTTCTGTTTACCTTCCAAAACAAACTACTGTAACTAATATGTTTATAATAATTAATGAGGAGACAGCCAAGCTGGAGAAAGAAATGGCCTCAAAAATTCACACTTCTCCCAGCTGGGAGGCTTAATTGGGCTGGGGACTTCTTTTCTTTCCCTAATCAGATAGGGAAGAAGCAGGGAGGTAGGAATGAGGGCCCTAATTATTGTTGGTGTAACTCTGTGTAAAACAATGTGCTTGCACAAGGGATTAATTTAATGCATTGTCCTTTGCTAATCACCCCATTAGCAGCTAAATAACCACAACTAATATATTCATATGCATGCATGTGTGTACATACATATTTGTGAATGTCACACATGGCCCCAGGTCCCTGCTGGAGCTGGTGCACAGTGCCCTGATTCAGCTGACAATAAATTCTCTTGAGGACAATCTCTCTTCAAGCCTGGGAGCAGCTTCTGCGGTCTGTCACTGCACCGGGGCTGACAGTGCACAGGCTGTGCCTGGGAGGGACAGGGAGAGAGCTTTCTCAGGGAAAAGTCTGTGGCTGTTTTGCAACCAAAGCCAGCCCCAAACCTGAGGGGTCTCACTGCTGGATGAAGGGATGGCACTGAGCATTGGGCAGGCATGACTGGGGTTGTGGTTCTGCGAGACTGACTCAGGCTGATGGCCTATCCAGGGAAGTCTGATCCCTTAATCTTAGCCAGGAAAATGCAGTCTTTGCACATTATCTTAATTACTCATCAGGGAAGGAAGGCTTTGCTTAGAATGTGGCAGAATTCAGCTTGTTAAACCTTCTCTGGGAGCAAAACAGAGCTGCCTTTCCTGGTCTGCTGGCAATGAAGGTTCCCCAGGTTTGCCCATGTGATGCTCATGTATCCAGCAAGGATAAGCATCTTTTGTCCTCTCATCCATGGCTCCCAAAGCTTTCCATCTGCCCAGCTGACCTTCCTCTTTGGTCAGACTGGAGAGGTAATTTCTTAAAGATAGCCATGACATGGACCTGCCAGTTAGGAAGTAATGTTTATTCCTTATGGATCAAAACGTGCTCAGGAAAAGACACTGTAGCAAGATGCTCACATCCCTTCTTCCAACAGAGATGTATGTCCTTAAAGCAGTGAGAAATCTGCTTTTTGGCGCTTGTCAATCGTGTGTGCCATCTGGTTCCTTAAAAGTACTGGTTTTGTTTTCAAGCAAGTGACCAAATTAGTAAATTAATAAGGCCAGGCAAACCTAAAACAAAGAGTGAGGAGTTCCTTAACTGAAGATTGAAGGGCCTAAACCAAACCCAACACTCACCTCAAACACTTTGCATTGCTAAAAGAGCTTCACAGACATGCAAACCCTGCATGCCAGGCAGCAGAAACATACTTCTTCCTGACTATGCTTCTTCCAAACTTTAAATTACAGTGTGTGCACCAAAGATTCCTTCAAGTTCTGTCTAGAGCATGAGGGAAACACTGACCTTGGAAATGCAACTCTATCTCACTCCAGTAAATATCTTTTCTTCTACAGCATAACCACTCTTGTCTGAAGTCATTTGTCACTTGAAAACTACCTTTAGTACTAAGAAATGTTACATTTTCCATTTCCTTCTAAACAAATGCTTCTGCTCTTTGCAGATCCCAAGTACTTCATGTAATGGTCACAGCTCAAGCATCAGTGACAGCACAGGGAGTAGAATCAGTCTTCAATGAACTGGCAAAAATAGCAGCTAAAACATTAAATAACTTTTCTGAGAACAGCCAACCGTGCTTACAGTTGGGAAAGGATGAAGTTAATCTGAGATATTTAGTTTTTAAAAAGCACAGAAGAAAGAATGAAATTTTCCATTCCTCAGCTCTGAGAGAGAAAATTTGGTTTATTGCTCTATAAATTCTATAGAAGTTCTGCTGGAAAGGTATAATACATCTGTGATAGTGTAGCCTTGGAAGAATCATGCCAGAGCTTTAAATCAAAAGATTTGACACCATTCAGAAGTAAACCTGCAATGATAAAATGTGGCAATAGGTGGGCTCTCTAACTGAAAAGGGATTTGAATAAAATACTGATAAAATCAACGCATCTCCACACATTCTTCTAATTCCACCTGGATCTGTGTTTGCATGGCTAGTGCTGGGAAGAGTTACTGCTTAAAAATGCTGAATGTACTTAGCTGTCCTGAGGGCAGGAGTCTCTGAATCTGGAAAGTATTTAGGTTCCACAAAAGGATATGATCAAGCATTCCTGACAAAGCCTCCGTGCCCCTGCTCCACTGGAATTTCCCAACAGTGTCTTTCAAGCTGCTGAGCTCTCCCAGCAAGCCCTTGGGAGAGTGGTGCAGACTCAGTGTTAGAACCCTGGTTACTGAGAATTTTAGACTTTCTGTACTGACAGACACTTAAACCCCCAAGAGAACACTGCATTTGACCTGAGGCTGTAAAGAAAACTTCCAAAATTGAATGATAGAACTGAAATTGTAAGTGTGTAGTTTGAATAGAAGTGTGTAATATCATGGTAGAAAGCTTAGAGTTTAAAGTTTTAGAATATTGTAATATATATAAAACAAGATAGAAGTTTTAATGCAGAAGCTAGTCCTTCATGACTCCGAGTAGTATTGTGTAATTAAATAAAAAAATCCACAGTGTGGGACACAAGTAGTTAGCTATTAAGTTAAAAGCAAAAATAATTTAAGTATCATTTCTTAATTAGACAATTCATCCTTAAAAAGCCTTGTAGAGAGAGAAATACGCCTCCATTTTTTTACCTTATTAGAATAAAATACTGTAAAACTCACAACTTATGAGACTGTAATATAGATAAAAACTAATAAACATCTGAGTCCAAACAAAAAATACCACCTCACAATTTAATCCCAACCCTAACAGTAAAACAGCAAAAGAATCCACACCTCAGACTGTCAGTTTTCTCTCTTTTTTGGCATGAGGTGGCTTCTCCACCATCCTGTAGAAGGCACAGCAGCAGGGAGCTCTCTCTGCTCCATGGAAACCCTTGAGACATCACCCATCTGGAAAATCACTGGCTGACAGATATTAGGAGAACCTGTTACTGAAATCTGTTTTATCTGGTTTTGAAACTTCCTATGCTACTTTTTTTCCTTTTTTTTCTCTTTGCAGGGTTTATCCCACGACCAATTTTAGATATTAATGGTCTGTATTTTAGAAAATGATCTTGCTGGTTATTTATGCCCCACATCTCTATTTCAGTTATGCATTCAGCAGCTGGAGTCCATATGGAAATGTTGGCCATTTTAACTGAGTGAAGACCTTTGCAGATAAGGGATAGGAAATCTGATATTTTTTTTCCTATTTGGTTCCTAATCATATGCCATTAAAGAAAAGTTTGTATGAAACAGGATATTCTTCCTAATGTTATGATTTACTATTATCAGTTTTAACATACAACTTGGCCCTGGCCTAGGAAGCAAACAATGAAATATTTTATTTTAGAACTGCGGGCAGGAACTAATGGGATTGAACATTTCACTACCAGTTTGAAGGAGCTTGACCTTGAGCAAGACCTCCTTCCTGTAGGAACATCTTTTTCACTTTCCTGCCTCCCCTCAGGACCATTTCTGCCTGGGAACCAGCTCCACTTTCATATCCTGGCACAGGACTCAGGTTATAAATAAGCAAAGAAATGCTGAGCACTTTATTTGGGATGCACAGAATGGCAGCTCAGCTGTACCTACAGCCCAGAGGGTTTTGCAGAGGCCCAGAAGCTCCTCTGCCTTCCCAGCAAATGTCCTGCTGGAAACACAGGGACTCCTGCTCTGCTGTCTGTTCAAAATCAGATCCATTTAGTGCCACAGAGTTTGTATTTTGTTCCAATTAAATACCCAGGCTCTCCTTATAGCCTTCAAATCAAGCCTTGGGCAGCTCTATCAGGACCACAGGGCTTCTCTGATCAGACTCAGGTTTGGCCAACAGAAGGTAAGAAGTGAGGCAGACTTGTTTTGATATTCTTTTCACCTCAGGAATATAAATTAATTTGTTTCCAGCTAACTATCAAACTATCAAACATCTATATGTTCCACTTCCTCAAGAGGCTGACAAAATAAATCCAGCACTAAAAGCAAGGAGAAAATGAGCTTGGCAGACTCATTCTGATCTGGGCACCCCCTTTCCTGGTTTGCTCTTTGCCAAGCCATGATTGCAAAACCAATTCCTTGCACCCCTGAATAAACACCACAGAGCTGTCCCAGCACCTACAGCCAGAGAAGACAACATGGGGTGCTGTCTTTAATGAAGTTCATAGCTGTGCATAAGAGTCAGAAGCAAATGTGACTTCTGGAAGTCCAAGGCACTGATGGACCTGACAGGAAAATCAATTACAGAGCTGCAGTGAGGCAGTGGAAAGAGAATGATGGAGAACTCAAAAATTAAGAATATATATATATATATGCTAGAATTTCAATTGAATAACCATCTTGCACCTGCCATGCCTACACAGAAGAACAGCTTGTTAAAAAAAATAAAAAAGAGGAATATGAAAACCATAACCTAGCATTACCAAAACTTCTGAGGGCAGATGGAAAATCCATGTAATAGTGAAGAACATAGCTGGTCTGCTGGTGTGCAAATGCAAAGAAAACAAGGCTTCTCACCAGCCTTATTAAACTTAAAAGCAGCAATGGTTTCAGGACAGTTCACCACAAACAGCTGCAGAAAGTTGCCAAGAGAAAATTATAAGTGTCACAAATCCTACAGTCTCACAACTAAGATTTTCTGACAATAAGACTGAGGAAGCTGAACTCACACAGAACTTATTTTTCAGCTGCAAATTCTTACACAAAAGTGTGGTTTGCTTTCAGAAATGCAGAAACTGCTGTGAACAGATAGCAAAATATTTTCATATTAAACTCTTTGGTGGCAAAGACTTCTTGGACAACGTTTCTGTGCGAGTCCCTGTCTAGCTCATCACTTGTTTCAGGTGAAGAAGAAACCTGGGGAGTTCCAAAACAGACACTTTGCACTATGAATATTGTCTGAGCTGATATTTTAAAACATAAGTCTACCTAAATTGTCCATAAGCCAAAATTTAATCACTGGAGTTGAGTGGGCATTAGGCATTAATACCCTTATATGTTTTGAAGAGGGAAGTCTGGGTATAAAAACAAGTGAATACTGCACCATCAGGAAATATTTTGCTTATACAGACAATCAGATGTTTTCAGAGCCTGGGGGCATGCCAGGGTGGGAGTGTTTCTTTCCACATGGTTTGTCCAACTGATTGATCAGAGGCCCAAGTGGCAACATTTTCTACCTGCTCTCCTTAGCACGTTATTCCAGAGATTCTTTATTTTCAGCATCTGAAGGTTGTCCCCAGAAGCCCAGCCACATGTTACCTACATTCATTTCTTCATAACATTTCCAGATTTTGAAGGAGGAATCCTAATGCCCATTGGAAAAAGAACTGGGCAAATAGTGGGGTAAGAGAAGAGAGCCAATGTCAAAGTGCTTCAAAGCAAGAGAAGCAGATGAAATCCTGAATATCTGCCCTAAAAACCAAGGTGTGTTCAGTTTGGTTCGGAAAAATGATCATTACTGGATTCCATGCAGCAACAGCCATGGCACCAGAATCCCCCCAAGGAGCCAGGAGCCAAGCAGGGTGTGCAGTGCCCATGGATGCAGGGCATGGAGGAGAACAGGATGGGGAGAGGTCCAGGGGTGCTGCCCATCTCTGTCCAGCAGCACATCTGGAGAGGGAAGTGCTCCCAATTCATTTTCTCACGTGTATGGAACATCTGGCAAACTCTGTCACCCATACATTTTCCTATTTCTCTGGTTTTAATTTTTCTTTTTTTCATGGGCAGTTTTGAGGTATGAAATTTGCAGAGCTGAAATAATATTAAAAGAAAAAGATCCTTCTTAGCAAGGGAATTTGATCCCTAAACTGAGTTTGGACTTAATGATGTTTGCAGGTCTGTTTTGTTCATTTTCCCTGTACATTTCAGCACTCCAGCCTTCTCTGTGAGAATGCTCATGGAAAGTGAATTTGAGGCAACAGCTCACTTTGGACTCTACAGCTGACTTTTAAGCTTGCCCTTTGCAAATCTCATTACAGCAATTAGCCAGATAGATGGTGGAAGAACCAAAGTATCCCATGAGGGAAAACCTGGGCCTAGCAAAATTTGGGAGAGTTTTGCCAATGCAGGATTTCAGCCTGTCTCTGTAATGTGGCAAACAAGGCAGCTGCAATTTTTGAGTATTCATGGCTGGTGACAAGATTTTCCCCTCCAAAGAAATTAGTCAAATGGTGGATGCATCCAACTCAAATTGCAGACAGGAACAAACCAGTAGTTTATTGTAGTGTGATCTACTGGTTCAGGCTAAAATTCCAAACCAGAACAATTTTGCCAAATTCACAAAGAATTAGGGTGGACTAAATCTATTCCAAACCATTCTCTTACTCTACCATTTTCTCCTTCTAATTCAGTTTTAATCTTGGGTTAAGCTTAGAGTAAATGTCGAGATTATTTTACCCTCAATACTGACATAGATTTTCACTGCTAAAACTCCTTTTACTGTACAGCAGGTTTTTTTTATCCAGACCACTTTTCTTTGAGTAATCAGTGGATTAAACATAAATAGTGCAGAAAATAAGGAAAACACTTGGTCATTTAGTCAGTGGTGACTTGTTTGGATGAGATAAACTGGAAGGCTGACACATTCCTCAGTTTGCCCATGTGCAAAGCAGTTTGTGCTCTCAGAAAGCAATGAAGTCTTGAGACAACTTATCTTGCTGAAAAAATCACTCATTAATGCCCATCCTCCTCACTGTGCTGGAAAGTGTGACTGCCTCAGGAGGTGCCCCAGTTTTGGTGGGCACAAACTATTTAACCCCACCTCAAAGCCCTAGAGAATGGGAAGAAAGGTGAGTCTGGACTTTCAAATGAGAGTTCAGGTTGTGTGCTTCAGTTTCTTCCCAACCCCCCAAAGCTGAGTTTGTACCTCTGGTGGCATGTGGGAGGAGCTGAAGCAACACATGGGGTTCAAGGTTTCATATCCCAGCTCTGCCTTGTAGAGCAGAGAAACAAGATGGGCAACGTCACTGCCTAACACAGGAGTGCAGTGTCTCATTTTATAATCTCTTCACTTTATTGGCTCTAGGGAGAAAGGGAATTATTCAGAGAGGAATTGTGTAAGTGCTGTCTTTGTCAAACATGTGCAAAATGAGAAATAAACATTTAAAACAGCTGAAGGGCAAAGAAGGCACTGCCAAAAAATGCTTGTTGAAAAGAAGAAAATTAAATTTAAACTGAGTGCTACTAGTATTGCAAAAGAACAAGAAACAGAACCTTCTTCTATACACAGCACAGGAGTCACAATGGAAAACCCGGGAGGGGAAGGGAGGGAGGGAAGGTGCCAGCACCAGCACAGGAGCATCACCAGCAGTGGGAGCAGGGCTGTGGGCAGCCAGGACTGACTTGGGCAAGCTCTGGGACAATGTCTCTTGGGACAGCCCTGCTGCTGGCACCTGCTGGGGTGCCCCATTACACTCACCTCCTGCAGCCCCCCGTGTTGCCCCCCAAAAGCCAACACTGCCAGACCAAGTCTGCAAAACAGGGACCACGAGGAGAGCAAGACTGCCTTGCCCTGCTGTGCTGCTGGGGGATGCTGAGGAGCAGGAGCACCCTCTGCTCCCTCCTGGAGCTGGTAGAGCTCCATGGTAAACAGCATGCAGGCTCCAGCTGCCAGGAGCTCCTCTCAGGAGGGGACATCTGCACTTGCCTTGCAGCCTAGGATGTGCTCATCCCATCTGAGCTGTGTCCTTCTGTGCTACTCACAGGGATAAGGAACAGCCAAGAGTAGCTTGGCCCCACCACTCCCCTCTTTGTTGTGATTATGAAATATTCTCACATCTTGGTCAGCTAAAGGAACAGGGTGTTTAATTCCTCCCTCTTATTCTTTATGGCCTGAGCCACAACGTTTGGATCCAGCCCCTGCATGAAGCATTTCCAGAGCTGAGGGTTGTTTGGATGTGGCCATTCAGCTCCTCCCTCCCCCCGTGCCTCAGCCTGGGTGCTGCCAGCCACCTTTTGGATTTTGCAAAATCCCTGGAAATGGATAGAGGAGAGGCAAAGCTCAAAAAGGGCAGAAAACTAAGGAATGGGCCACAGAGGGAAGAGGCAAGGAAAAGGGTCTTGTGTGGCTGGCACTGCCACCAGTGTCAGAGAGCACAGCAGATCAGTCTCAAGAGAAATCCCAGGAGATTTATTCCTGAGACATTGCAGGGATAAAGCCCAGAGAAAAGCTTCTGCTCTACTGTAATGTATCCAAACTGCAAGGTGAAGATTGGAACCAAATTGCATCAGGCACTGCATGCAATCTAAAACACACAGCAAACATATTACCTTTAATAAAATAAAGCCACAAAGTTTCAGACTTGTTACGTGACAAACTGGAGGTTTAAATGAAGGGGTCCTTCAGGATGATATCAGGACAGGAGGTGGGAGCAGGGTGCTTTAAGGGAGCCCTCTCTTCACAACCCTCCTTTTACAGGCAGCCCTTTAAACACCACAACCAGTAGTAAACAGTCCATGCTTTGCCCTTTCACTTATGATTGCCATATAATCAGGAAATGGAAATTATACAATCTGCCTCTGGCTTCTGTAGCTAAGCAAAACACTGCTCAGGCTTACTGCAACAAACTACAGAATTCCTTAGTAACCTGGAATGCAAATTAAATGAGACAGCTTCCCCTTTCTGATGATAGATGTCTTGTGTGAAGAAGAAAACCCTAACATCTGGGCACAGGATTATGTGTGAATTCCTCTTTTAGCTGCACTGAAGTGTGTTTTAAGATGGTTCCAGTATCCCTTTCAGATACTTATGTCCAAAACAAACTCATATTTTTTCCTTCCTTTTTCCCCTACAGAAGTGAGAAGATATATTACTATCCAGAGGCATGTAAATCTGCACAAATTTATTACCCTGTTCTAATTAAGTTTATTTGTTGATTTATCCATTTCACCCCTTTAAAGAAAACAGAGCTAAAAGCTCTTCAAAAGCTGTGTAGTGATGGAGTCACCATCCTGTTTTTAAGTTTGTGGGCAGTAAGTCAGCCCTGCCTCATCCCAACAGCAAAAGCATCACACAGCAGACCCACACACTTTGTCTGCACGAGCAAAATGGGCATCTTTTAATTCATCTTCTGGGCTCCAGGAGTTTATTTGGGTGAAAGAGGGGAGATGGGGGTGGGCATGGTCTGCAGCACCCTGGCTCCCACCCTGCAAACTTATCCCAGCTCTGGGAAAAGAGGCTGCTGAGCCTTCATGCAGGGCTCTCACCGGGGTCACCCAGGGGGGTGAATTGACAGGGTGTGACCCCAGCTGTCTCCTTCCTTCCCTGTCCTCCGCAGGGACCCAGGACCTAATGTAAATCCACTGACATCAACAGGAGCCTGATGAAAGGGGCCTGGATTACATCCCAGGGCCATTGCTTCCAAGAACTGTTTATGGCAAATCAATGTGACTTCAAGGAAGTGCCCTGACTTCCAAATTAAACATAATCTAATTTTAAATATCAGGTGGGGTAATCTTCTATTTAGGTAGGTCCTGATCCAGGAAATCACCGAGTACTTATTTAACTTTAAGCATCTCATTAAGTTCTGTGCTGTCCAGCATGAGACCAGAGCACAAGTTCACACGTCTTTGGTTTAAGCCCATAATTAAAGGTAAGCATGTGGCTAAGTGTCCTGCTGAATGGGGATGGAATTACTTGCTGGGCTGAGCCACAGAGACAGGGCCTGCTTTGTACTCACTGAGTGCAGAGAACAGGGAGCCTCTGGAAGGGCAAAGAAGTGAGCAAGGCACTGAATGAGCTCGAGGAGTGGATGATTCACAGGGAAATCAGCAGGACTTTGAGACCTGCTACAGAAATGTTGGCAGGAAATAGGGACATGTGTGTGCCTGGTCAGTCTGTGCTAACTCTGCAGGCTTTTCCCTATCTGGCTTTTCCTCCATCTCGCAGATTGTCTGGTTAGGAGGTCATCTAGTCCAATTTGCTGCCCAAGCAGAGCCCCTGGAGCACGTTACTTAGGATTGTGTCCAGGTGGCTTTTGAACATCTGTGGGGAAGGAGACTCCACGCCCTCTGTTCCAGCACTTGGTCACTGCTCAGTAAAGTTCTCCCTCATGTTCAGGTGGAACTTCTGTGCACTTTCTTGCCCTTCCTCCTGTCCTATTGCCCTGCACCACTGAGCAGGATCTGGTCCACCCTCTTGGCACCTCCCTGCAGATTTTTGGATACATTGGTGTGATCCTCTCTGTCTTCATCAGGCCTTTCCTTTCCTCCATTTCCCTTCTAGAGGGTTCTTGCAGGAATGCTTAGGGAAAGTGAATGTGACAACAAAACAAGGTGAAAAATCACCTAAAACTTATTTTTAAGAGCTTGCAGTCTGTTAGATCTGTGCAGTAGGGGGCACAGGAAGAAGAGACCTTACTGTTCCCCACTTCAGGTGTAGGGACACAGCCCAAACTGGAAGGAGTTCCTTGAGTTTTGTTCTCAGATAAAATGTCTGGCATTTGGGTGACACTACACACGAGCTAAAAAGGAAAACAAACAGGATATTTTCCAAACCCGGCGGGCTGTGGAGCAGCGCTGCCGGGAGATGGATGCAGGGATGGATGGGGCGCTGGTGCCACCTGCTGACCCACTTGGACACACGGGTCCTGCAAACTCAACATTTCCTGCCCTCTCACCAGCTCCATCCTTCCGCTTGCTTAAAGTCTCCAGGAACAGAAACATCTCCTTTTGCCTGTCTGGTTTTCAATACTTTGCTCAACCTCCACATCTTTGTAAAAGCAAACGATGCTCAAAGCCAGGCTCACCAGGATATTGATATTCCTGGGCTGCATGCCACAATCAGTATTTTGTTTAACTGCACCTTTGTTTATCCCAAAACATCCTGAGCTTTGAAAAAAACAACCCCCTCCTGCGGTTTTTAAAATCTAAGGAAAAAACACAGCAGCTTTGGTTAATTTTATTTAAATTTCTCTGCAGAAAATTGGCTGCTCATCTTGATGTGGTGTCCCTCCCTGGAAAAATACCACAATTACCTTTACAAACTAAAGTTGGCTGATTTTTAGGGGCACGTGGTGCCCAGCAGCCCCTTTGTCATCCCCAGGTCAGGCTGAGGGAGCAGGGCCAACAGTGCCAGGTTCACCCCCACAGCTTGAGGCAGGAGCTCCCCACCCCAAACAAGTGAAGAAAGGAAGAGAGAGGCAGAACAACCCAGCCCTGCACATCACACTGTGACAACGAGCACTGGAGAGCCAGACAGGGCAGGACTGCACTCCCAGGGCACCCTGCCCCAGTCTGACACCCAGCTTAGTGTCCAAAGGCACTTCCCTTCCGACGCTGTGCACTCGGATTTATTGGGCAGCTTTATGGACTGATACTTCCTCACATTTTACCAGTTTGATTAATTCAGCTGGCACCTCTGATCTTGCCTCCACTACTAATATTTTCTCTTGAATGGGATGGCTCTGTAGTCTCACCATTCATGTGTTCTAGTCAGATTTTACATCAAAGATGTCCTGGGTTTTATACTGTCAGAAGCAATTTTGTCCCAGAAGAATGAAGATTGTGATTATCCCAGGAGGAAAGCTGTCAACTCAGCTCTGTGTAGAAAAACTGCTGTCTACAAAAGCTTATATTGGACACCCTCTGGCAGACTGCCCTCTTAAAAAGGAAAAAAAAAAATCCACTGTTACCTACATGAAAGACTTTTTCTAGGAGGGTTTGTGTGTTTGCTGACTTGGTTTGTACAGAGAATTCAAATGAGAAGAAAGAATTATGTCTTCCTTTTATAAGCACTCATTTTTTTCAGGGCAATGCAGAGAAGAGTGATAAAGGGGAGCATGAGGAAGGCATTTTGGAAAGGGAGTGACAAATGCTGAGCTTTGATGATGCTCAGTCACTCAAATAGATCCAAAATTCTGCTGGGTCACACATTTATCAAGAGGCGGTCGAGCCTCAGTTTACCCTTTCCACAAGCCTCCCACACTGCTCCAGACACAGGGGATCTCCAGATCTTTGCTAATTTTGGCATGTTTGGACCAAAACACACCACTGTGCTCTGCAAGCTGGTTAAGGACCTGCACACAACACATTTTGTGCAAGAGTTGTCTTGCTGCCATCCCAACGGGACAGGAAGGACATCTCACAGCAGCTGCTTTTCACACAGTTCAGAGCCTGGGGTGCTTCACCACATTATAAATCAGCTTTGTGTCCAGCTGAGCCAGTGGGGCCATCCAGCAATCTGAATGCCAATGGAATTTCTTCTTGTCTGAGGATCATTTCCTTTTTTCTTTTGTTTTCTGAAAGTATCCCAGAAGAAATCAATGCCAGTGAGCAAACTTGGCATAACTATGCTGACATGAAGTCTAGGAACTGAACTAGGTGCAAAATCCCACCAAAATAAGACTGAAAGACAAAAATTTGGATTTAATGAAGCTCTTGAACAAAACCCTAATACTCACTGATTTCAAGAGAACCCCACTATAAGCTTACAGCATGTTTAAGTGATTTACTAACTCAGGGCTTGATTACACACAAAATAACAGACAAAAAAAAAAAAAAGGCAGAAAACTTGTAAAGAAAGAAGAAACTGAGTGGCAAAGCCAAAAGAAAATTCTACAGTGTGAAAAGCAGAGGCTGTCATTCTGTTCAGAAACACAGGTTTCACCCTTTAAATTTGTGCCTTCCAGGCTTGATCTAATAAGGTGGTGCTTTGTATAACTTAAAAAAAAAAGTTTAAAAAAATGACAGGATGGGGTACATTTCTATTACTGGAAATGGAATTTTAAGCACTGAGTTTATCTTGTCAGTTTGGCTCAGCAGTGATGTGAGCTTGCAAGGGGTGAAGTGGATCCCTAATTGCCAGAGAGCGGGACAATAAACCGATAAGCAGGGGAGCTGAGAGTCCTTTAGATGAGAGATGTTCCAGGAAAGGGGGGAATGTTTGAACAGGTACTTATCCTCTTGGAACTGGTGTTTGCCTCACTTTTGTTCTCTGATCCCCAAAAAAGAGCACACTGGCAGTTGTTTGGGCCAAATCAGGGAGACAGGTATATACCTGCTCTCTTTGCTGCCAATGCCAGCTCCACCCTGCAAATCTTGCAGCTCTGTTTATGCTACATTTTTCCATGGCTCCAGACAGCCACAATTTTAATTGGACTGGCTGATTGTTTTTTTAACCCTTTTTTATTTATTTTATTTGGTTTTATGATGCTAATCTTGGCACTGGAGGACTCCCCTAATTCAAATTACAATATCAAAATGCAGATCGGGTAATATAACAAATGGCCATTCACCTAAAATTAGGCAATCTACCATAAACAATAAGTCAAATTAAACCCACGCTTCTCCTTTCTTCCTTTTGGCCTGTGCTGCTCCCCAAACATCTAAGGCAGAGGGAAGGTTCAGAGATGCAGGAAGGTGAGAGGGGAAGTACCAACCCTGCCCTGGGCTCTCAAGCTCTGTGATGCGTTTTTCTCCTCTCAAATGGAGTGCAACAGAGGAAAAACAAACCCCAAACCTCGGCCAGCTGTGACAAGGAAAACCCAAAAATCAGGAAAAAATGGACAATTTAGGTGCAAGTTTTTCCTTCTGAAGAGTTGCCATTGCTGTCAGGAGGATAAAGAAAGGAGAAAAGAACTTGGCTCCAATTTTGGGTGCTTTGTTCTGTTTATGGTGCCTCCTGGAGCTTCCTCCACACCCCCCAGCCCTTGGCTGTTAGAAGCAGCAGCAAAGGAAAAAATAAAGAATTTCAGGAGCACATGAAAACCCTAACTCCCTCAAGAGACAGGAAAGGTCTTAAATTGTCTTGGGAAGTACCCTCAAGACAGGCTGGCCTATCCAAAGGGAGCCTGGGCACCACCAGAATCAGGTGGAGAAGGGATGTTTTACTTCCAGATTTAGGCAAAAGTTTCCCCTCATTCCCATTTGCTCAGGTGGTTATTTATGAATTAACAAGCTGGCTTCAAGGCACACTGTACCTCCAGAGTTCCCCCAGATCCTAGTGGGCCACTCCACAAAACACCTACAGATGCTACTGACTGACAGAAATGGTTCCCAAACAGTCTGAACTCTGGCAATCCCTAAAATAACCAAAATAACCAAGTTTTGTGGAAGTTCTCCAAGTGTTGGCCATTGCCTTAGCAGGGAAACGCTGCTGCCCAATATAAGACACCAAGTATTATATTTCCCATCCTGCCTAGATGGTTTGCAGTTTGAAAGGAAAAAAAAAAAGTCCAAAATAATGTGCCAGACAAAACTTTAAAAGCATTTTTGTTTAAGGTAATTATGATCTCTATTTATGCCTATTAAATTACAAAGATTAATATTAAAGAACACGCAAAAACTGCCAGAAGGCAACACCTGAACTGTGCATGCTTAACACCAGCACTGCTTCTAAAGTAGCTGCTCACTCATCTCCTTAGAGCTGCCTGGATAATTGCAACTTTTTTGTCTAGAGGAGTTCATTTGAAATGGAAGAGAGCAGGCATTTCCTATTCCCCAGCCTGGGAATGCTGGGTGCACTTTGATCCCTTGTTTACACACTGTACCTCTGATAATGCCTTACAGTGAGATGAGATTTTGTTCACCTAAGTACAGTGAGATGTTTGCTGTCACCACAGTTGTGCCAGCTTTTCCATCAAATCCTGCACACATGGAAATGCCAGAGCTTTCCTGAGTCACAAATAGCTGTAGATAAACTAAAGTGTATTTTATTATTTGTATTATTTGGCTGTAAAGCTCATGGGCGCACTGACATTTACCTTCATAATTTTCAAGTTTCCTCTAAAGTTTGTGATGAGATTCCTCAGAGTTTCAGCTCAGAAATCATACTTTGGGGTGAGTATGAAAAAGACCTTTACAAATTTTAGGCAAATTAAGCAAAGAAAACCTTACCCTCAAGTTGCAAGGAAGTATTAGAAAATAAATTGCGTGTTGGTCTGCAAGATAGACTGCAAAGATCTTCATTTAAACATGCTCCAAGCCTCGCAGACCTGATCCCAGGAAAAACTTACAATTTTGTCTGTTTTACAGGAACTGCCAGCATGGTGTAAATTTCGGAGGAGTAATACTGATTTTGGAGTGTTATTAGCAGCTTCTTCAAGCCAAAGCTGGAAGAAAAAGGAGAAACGAAGAGAGAAGCTTGGCATCTCATGTCCCTCAGCTTGGTCTGGAAACCTCATTTATGAGAACAGGATGGGTAATAAATAGCTCTGTCCAAGTCTCACGTGGACTAACATGATTAAAAAGATAGCACATCACTCAGCACATCCCTTTGGTTCCTCCCTAATGAAGCACAGCCACGTATCCAGCTCTGATGGGGCTTTATTGAATGCCAGAGCCTCATATCCTGCTGCAACCACTGCTTTATATCTGCCCAGGGTTCCCTCGTGTGGAGCTACCCACACTTTGCACCACAGGCACAGGAGGAACAGCTGGATTCTCCCCACACCCTCCTAGGAGTCTGGGACAGACACCTGAAGGGTTTTGGGATGCTGCAAGGGTTGCTGGTAAGGAGGAGCAAAGATGTGAAGTGCCTGGGAATCCTTGGGGCATCCCATGGAGAAATGAGCAGGGCCTCTCCTCAGATACTTGATAGAGAAATGCTTACATGGCCCATCCAAATGCAGGGCCTGAAAACTTCAAGTAAGTTACCAGGAAGAAGAAAATAAATTATTTTCCAGTTTAGTTTTGAGTTTGTCTAAAAAGAAAGGCTCCTGCACTGTTTCTATCACAAAGAGCTCCCTTCTCATAACTCTTCACTCACTGCTCTTCCAGAGACTCCTGCTGCTCCTTCCTCAGGATTTCTACCTGCAGGTAGTTAAAACAACCCTGACAACCCAAAACTCTGCAAGTGCCTGTTTCAAGGCTGTCATCAGTTTGCAGTTTTTCTTCCCCCCAGCTGACCAGGTGAGGCAGAATTTACAGAACTCCAGCAGCAGATCATGCATTCAGCCCCTCAGAGCAGGGGGAGGTACAAAACCTTCCTCTCAAGCACCCCTCTGTCCCCTTCCCAGCCTCTCCCCGAGGCTCATTCCAGCTCGTTCACAAATCAGAGGTAAGTGACAGCAGCAAATCAGACCCCATCCATCACCGGGGAGATGCTGTGGCGGGGAGGGCGAGGCTGCGCCGCCGCCGTGTGAGCCAGAGGTCAGCACGGTGCTCCTCAGCACCCATCTGCAGGGCCCAGCCCTCCCTCCATGTGCTGGGGACCTCATCCAAGAGAGAGCCCCCCTGGCCACGAGGGCAGGGTGGTGATGTCAGGATTATGTCTGAAAGGTCAAAACTGGGGAGCCTAGCAGCGCCACTTCTAAGAATTAAATCTTGACTGGATCCTTTCTGATGCTGCTCTTCCCAAAAGAAGGTTGCTTACTAGTGTGCTTCAGAGCAGATTTTGACACTTCAAGAATTAAATCTTGACTACATCCTCCAGTGCTCATCTTCTCCAAAGAAGGCCACTGATTAGTGCACTTCAGAGCAGGTTTTGATGCTGGGTGAGTTGGTTTGTGATTCCAGGTGAGGGAGGGAGCTGCGCCGTTCTGCGTTACCCTGACAGTTTTCTTACACAATGGCTAGAGCACAGCACACAGGTAGTTTTAATACCACCTGCTGTGCTGAAGTTAATGGGAACTATGATTATAAATCCACAGAGAGATGAAAAACAGTGCTGAACCAATAAATTAGAACAAAGTGTTAATTAAGAAAAATCCCCAAAGCGCTGTGAGCAGGCTGGAGCCCTTCAGTGAAATGATCTGCTTCAATGGATGATTAAATTACCAAAAATGGGGTGGGGGTAACAGTTGAATGTCTTAACACAATTTTTAACATCAAAGGGCTTTCATTTTGCCAGGAAAGAGCCCTCAGCACCTGCAGAATGGCGTCAAAACAAATTAAGTGGTTGCCACCACACTGCCATTAACCAAATTCTAGCCATTTGTAGTGCCTAGAAACTCAACTGACCAACTTTTTAAAAATTTTTTTCTGAGCAATTACTTTCTGCACTCTGTGTACCTGCCTAGGTACTGCACTTTAATAAATGATAGCTTCTGCTCAGGATACAAGATACATAACATGATGACAACAGCAAGTTTTTACAACCTTTGTTTTACAAACACAAGATATTAATTTCCCTGATATGGGACCATGCAACATTATTTCAACTGAAGCTAATTTCCCAAATGCTACACCATAAATTCAAGTAATTAATGAACTTAGCACATTCACATCTCCTTTAAAAGATCTCTATGTGACTAATTCATGAAGCTGGGAGGAAATAGTATAAACAACTTCCTGGGGATTAAAACAAATCACAGAGACATTTGATAAAGGCTATTTTCCTTTTGGCAGGATCAGAATGACTTCACCCTGCATTGCTGAGGTGAGTGTTCAAGCACAGCTCCCTCTCAAAAGGAGGAACTGACCCACAAAGAGGTTGGTTTTGGTTCTAATGCTGTGGCCAAGTGACTATTTTCTTTTTCATTACTCCTATTTCTGCTTTAGGCCAAGATCAGGTGTCACAAGTGAGAAGCTGTCATTTCAGAGTAACTAATGCAAGGAAGTGTTTAAAAATCTCTTATTGGATTTCCCAAAGTGAGGAATACTTTCTCTGTTAAAAACCACAAGAAGGCACACGAGCTATAAGATGCTAAAATTTGTATCTTTTTTTATTTCTTGCTAACACACACAAATGTGGAGAGACTCATGTAAGGCCTAGAGCTAACTATCAACAGCTATGCTGGAACTCTCCCTTCTGCTCCAGCAAAGGCAAAAAGAGATCAAAGCTTTAAAACCTAGTGAGAGAAAAGCCATATAGTTATTTTTAGCCTCTGCATTTCACTGGTTCCTTCCTGATGCCTTCCTATTCTCACACCTACGCAGAGGAGATGGTATCCCATGTCCTGAAGCAAGTTTTGTAATGAATGAGGAACTCCTAGTTTACACTTCCAGCTGTGCTCTTCTGGGAGAAAACAAATTAGTCAGTTCTATGCTGCTCTTGTGAGAGCATCAGAAAAATCCCAGTCTTGATACTGAGAGATTTCCATGAAAAAAATCATCCCCCTCTGCTTTTCCCAGGTCTGCAACCCTGGTCTGGATGTGTGGTAGCTGGATTTGAGGAGCACATGTTGTCTTCTGGGGATGTGTTCATGGCCCCTGGGCAAGGGGACTGGTATTTGACATCATCTTGGGGCACCTGCCCAGCTGGACTGTCCTTTTTATAGATATGGGGGAAAAACCCAACCCCCCTTTCTAGGACTGTTGAACTGCAGTATTTTCTGAGGTTTCCATCTCTAATTGTTGCTGCTTTAACCTAATTCCTAATTCTAGTTCCCCCCAGGAGCCTATTTATGGTTTCCTGTCCTTGGGCAGGCATCCCACTGGCTCAGCCCTGAGAAAACCTGAGGGATCTTACCTGCTCCTGCCTCCTTAAACAACTGGTGATTACATTAGTCTCTCCATCTGACTCCAGGTAGAAATGAGCAGTTTCAAAGGAGTTGAATTTAGGAAGCTTTCAGTCTTTTGGAGTTGAGATGATCAGTATTGAATCAGAGCATGGCATGAGCTGAAAACTGCTTTCTAGCCTTATTGTATGCAGGAACTTACTGGCACCACCAGAGCAACATGAAATATTTCCATTATGTTGGAATCCTCCTTGACATGCCATTTTCTTTGTTGGTATTTACAGCAGTGCACAATTTTCTGCCAAACACATGTTTCAAGGTGGTTAAAGCCAAGCAAAAGCAGAAGAAAGGAAAGCAGAAATTTACCTACAAGCCCTAAAGAGGGGTCAGCTTGACTTTCCATCATATTTCCTCTCTGTGAGGAATTTTGACAGGTTTATGTGTGACACAGGGTTACCCTGGAAAGAGGAAAGCCTGTAATTAGATGCCCTGCCCTTGGCTACCTCCCACTGGCAACCAGTCTGCCTTAAATCTGCCACCAGGAAATGCCCTCAGGGAGGCAAAACCACTCACCTGTCACCTGTGGGATGTACCTGAACACCCCCAAATTCATGGGATGGCTACAGATGGGGTCAAGGGTTTGTCTGTTGCACTGCTGCCCTACTGAACTTGGGGAAAGCTTTTTCCCCAGCAGCAAAACACAAACAGGAGAATCTGACCCAGATCCACCACCAGGACCCCTCCTGCTCTGCACCAGGGCACAGCTACTACACCTTATATCCCAGTGTGGAACAGGATGTTTTCAATGGCTTCAGAAAGAGTTTGGCCAAAAAACTAACAAACTTATTTGAATGAAACGTTCTCAGTTTGTATGTGGCACCGTGCTTGCCATCAGACAGCTGCTGGTTCTCATTTGGGGGAAAAGCAGCCTCTGAAACAGTTGAAACTATATGGTGCAAAAGGCAGGCACAACAATAAAATACAATAAAGCTTGAGGAGCATGAGACAGGACAGACCGTGCCAAAGAAACGAGCTGAAAATTTTTTCCATCTGAAGTCACTCTAATATTTATGATTTTGTTATTTCTTAAATGTCACCTACAAAAGAAGATGTATTACATAACTGAGAGGTATTGCTAAATACCCAAACACATGCACGAGGACACATGAGGGCCATAAAACTTCAAAAGGTGGCTGCTTAATTAAAACACTAATGCTGTTAAGCATGTGTTTCTTGGAACTGCTTTCAGTGTGCTCAGATACACACAGCTGCTTATCTCTCAGATAACGACATAAAAAAGGAGAAGACAAGCCTGCTCCATGGGCATCATGTGCATGTGACTGATGGATACAGCACTGAGTGAGGGGAAAATACTTCCAGACAGGCAGGAGGGGATTTTGCAACTGCAGATCCCAGTTAAAGTGGGGCACCAGAGCTGTCCTGAGTTTCTTGGGCAAGCACCAATCTGTTTGGCAAGGGGAAAGGAGCACCCAAACCCCAGACTTGGGAAATTAAGCATTTCTCTGCATCTTCAGAGCTATTTCACAGGAATAATTCCTTTCATGATGGTAAGAAGTGTCTCAATCACAACAGATTCCAACCACACTGCAGCCATAGTTTGGGTTTGAGCATCTAACTGTGCTTCACTTCCTGGTGTTCAGCTCTTCAGACCTCACAGCTAAATTCCCTTAACTGGGAAAACTCAGGCAGTATTACTCTAAAATCCTTGGAGATGCAGACTGAATACTTTATTGAAATATATATAATTATTATTTTTAATAGGGAGAGGCGGCATTTTAAGAAACAAGCACCCTAACTCTTTGGAGACAAGCTGGCCATGTTCAAGTCTTTGGAGCAGTCAACATCCAATACATAAACACAGGAATTAAAATAGTACCATTATTTGAAGATGACCACAAGCAACCACTGACACTGACAGACATCCCTATCTAAGTTTATAACTTTCACTCCTTTGCTGAAATACCTTTTGAGCAGAAAAGTGTAAATGAAGAAAAAGTCACTGGTTTCAGTCCAAGTCTTTCAGAAGGACTTAATATATGGCATATTTACAGCAAGGGTGGCTGTGGGCAGCTTCCACCCTCTCCCAGCAATAAACCAAGTGCAGGATTGGGTTACCAGGACCTGCCAAGTAGCTTTGCCAAAGTGTGAGAACCAACACAAATAATTACTAGTTAGCAACCTCCCGTGGCATTTGGCAGCTGGAACCCATGACCTCTGCTTAGCAAAAGCTGGAGCCACAGGAAAGTGACAGGGATGCAGAGACCATGAAAATCTGGGTATGGGCAAGTCTGAGACAGGGAAATTCAAGAGCAGAGGGAAATGACAAAATTAATTGAGTGCTTTGTCTGTCATAGGAAACTCTACCCCAAAGTCTAGAAGGGCCTGTCACTTGATTAAGAGCTTAGGGGACTGCACAGAGCTGGCTGAAGTTTGTTGCCATCCAATCAAAATTCCTGTTCTGCACAGAATCTGGAGGCTTTTCCATTTTAAAACAAACACTCCCACAAATCTGGTTTTTGAGGTTAGTGATTTTCAATGAAAAAAATTGAAAAAAACCCCAGACTTTAAAAAAAAAAGTGGAAAAACATTTGTTCCAGTGCAGAGGGACTTGATGGATATTTTATTTTTTTGTGTGTGCAGCTGCATAGGAAAAAAGAGCAATCTTAGCAGTGTGCCCATACAGCTCCATAAAAAGCATTCCTGCTCTTTGGCTCAGCCAGCTCTGGTGCATTTCAGGGCAGTGTCAGGACTGGAGTGAAAGCTGTGGGAACATGCCAAAGCTAACCTGCAGCAAGCTGAGGGAAGGTTCACACTGCTGGAATGAGGCATTGATGGAGCTCCTCTAGGAAAATTCACAAGGGAGAGACTCCACACTTTGCTCCCTCATTTTTATCCAATGCTTCATCCTGGCAGTTTATTTCCTGCTTTTTGCCCTTTGGGTAGAGCCATCACAAGGTTTTAAGATCCCTCTGGTATAAAAATCCCAAATCCAGTGACTGAGTGGTTTTCACCTTAATGGCTTTTTATTAATACCCGATATAAAGGTACACAATATTGCTGCTTTGAGAGGGCTCTCCAAAGGAATGGAAAAAGAAATTTTCTTGCAGTGGCAATGCTTTATCCCAAAAAAAGTACTTCTGTGCCACCTAGTGGAGTCACAGTGAGTGACATAATTATCATTTCATTACCAAAGCGCGGAGTTTAAATGCTGTCCAAGGGATTTTCTTATCACACATTTGTGTTTCAGTGCCCAGGAAAGGACAGGAATATCAGCCAGGTGGGACCTCAGAAAAAGTTTTTATCAGGTGTTCTGGAATATGCTGCAACCAGAAGATGCTGCCCTGGTTTTGGGAGAGCCAGCCCAAGGGCAGAGTAGATAAACCAGCCCAAATCCTCCTTGCATTCTAGCAAGAGCCCTGTTGAGCATGTACTGCTGGGTCTTTTTAAAGGTATGCTGTGGAAAATGACTGCAAATGAATGAATGCTGTATTTCACTGGAAACCTGCATTCACTTGCTTTTAATGAGAGCAGTGAGCTCTCCCTTACCAGGCAGGGTTTGGTGATTGCTGTGAAACCCCTGCCAGCCAGACTTTGCAATGACTTGAGGTTTCCTCCTGCAGTGCTGCAGCAGCCCGACAACACCCAGCCAAAATGTGATGTAGTTTTACTCCTGCAGAAGGAAACCCACAGCCTTTCAGCCAGATGGCAGCTTGAGGGAGAGTTGAAGTAGAAATGAGTTAATTTGGGACTGTGCAGTCTATAAAGAATCAAGGCATCCCCCTGAAATGTGAGACTCCTGTGCCTGTCCCCAGTGACTAGACCCCACTAGATGGCAATCCACACCTTGGCTCTGGCCCTGCAGCTCCTCTGGAAGTTGCATTCCTTGCCTGGTTTAAAAATTAAGAGGCCCAGGGTCTTCATACAAGTATCTTTCTTCCTTTTTATCCCTTTTTCTCTCCTCCCTAATAGTTTAGCTTATTAAATATGTAGTAAGTGATTTTTTTTTTCTTTTTAAAATCAGCTGGACTTTTTGTAGTGTAATGCTTATGTAGAGCTTAAAGTTTTCTGGTGTAATACACTGCTTTACAGAATAAATAAAACCCCTGGGTATTTTGAATCCAGGCAGCATCAGTTACACAAACATTTTGTCATTTATGGCCTGTAATAAGTTGGCTTCAGGCCTGCAGAAGAGGGAATTCAGTCAAACATCAAGAGATACATCACAAAAAGTAACTCTGAGTGTTTCAGCACTAGTCAAGCCCCTAGTCTCTCACTGCCTAAAAAAGCCTTTAACTCATCCTCCTCTGCCCTAATTCCAGACATTTCATGAGATGTTCAATGAGCACCAAGGCCTAAAAGGATATTCTTGCCTCTGAAAAAGTCCTAAACTTTCAGTTTGCAGCAACACAAGTCATATATATATATATACATATATGAGAGACAGATATATATTTAGAAAGCTTCATATAATAATGCAATTCTTGTGTATTAAAGCTGTAGGGAATAGAGGAACTGCTTTTAGTCTGTCCTCTGGTTCTCAGGGTATAGATGAAAAATTGCTTTATTATTTGCTTTGCAAGGATTTGATTGTAAAGCAGTTGGCTTTGACTCCTGTGCAGACATCATTAAACAGGAGTTTAGTAAATTAATGGGGGCCATCCACAGGAATGGTTTGCTCATGGAAAAGCAGAGTGAAAAAGCTGCACTGCATCATGGGGTTTACAGAAGCAGAGAGAGAGAGAGAAAATGGGGTGTTTGTGATATTCAAAGGTCATATAAAGCTTTAAACTTCAGGCTAAGCACTCATTTTATATAAAACCTCATATTCACCAGCTCCCTGGATAGAAATACATTCCAATGCACACCACAATGCTTTAATCCCTCACAAGCTCCCCTCCAGCTTTGCTTGTGCTCTCCATCACCTTCCCCCAGCACTGGCACAGGTTGCCCAGAGAACCCATGGATTCCCCATCTCTGGAAGTGCTCATGGCCAGGATGGCTGGGGCTCTGAGCAGTCTGGTGTTAGACATCCCTGCCACAGCAGGGAGTTGGAGCTGGATGATCTTCATTGTCCCTTCCAACCCAAACTGCTCTGTGATTCTGTGACACACAGAGCCAAGCAAGTCCAGCCCTGCTTCAGGGGCAGCTTTGTGCTGCTGCAGTCATATCCTGAACCCAGCAGAAGCTAAACTTGTGCTGGATTTAGTGCATTTAAACCAGCATTGCTGCAGCTCCACCCTGCTGAAACAAATGCTCAAACTCCAATAAGTTCTCTTTGAATGATAATGAGTGGTTACAGTAAACTTGCTTCCTCCTTCCAAAAGCAAAAATTTCCTCCAATTTTCTTTCAAACAGCAAATCCTTCTCCCCCCCAGCTGAGCACAAACAAACATCTGGAACTGCTGTGCTTTAGGTTTTGTTTATGCATATTTAATAGATGGCCAGAGGGTTAGAAACTGCCAAACAATTCTACTCTTAGTAGTTTACATTAACTAATTTCCATGGGATTGGGGACTCATTTTCCAAGTTTCAGATCCAAGCAGAGCTTTTGTGGTTGAACTGTGGCTCCTGGAAGGAACAGCCATTAAATGGAAAGACCAGGCAAACATCCCTGATTCATCTTCATCTCTGAGTGTCACTGCACTGGGTGAAGCTGTGACATTTAACCCTGCATGAATGATGCTGAGTAAGAGCTGGGACCAGCAGTGGCTTGAGCTTGGCAAACTGCTTTGGAGGCAAGATGTGGATGGGACCTCATCATGGCTTTTCTCTTTGGTGAATAATTCTACATGTTTTTAAACTTCTACTTGAGTATTTATAGGGACAACTCCTATCACTGTTGCTGTGAAAAATCTGTTTACTTGGTCAGATCCCTAAAACTATGAATTTCTAAAAGGATGGGCTTTCAAACCTGCATTTGAGCAACAAAGGAGACAGCATTCATGGAAATACTGCAAGCCCACATCTGCTTGTGGGGTTAAACCTTCCAGTGTAGAAAACATTTGGATGCACTGCTTCCTATATGTTGGGAACAGATATGTTTTTGATCTAGAAGCTAAAATAGTAATGACCACTGGATATTAATCTTGGGGAGAAAATAGGTCAGCTTTGGGAAAAACAATAGATGGCAGCAGATCTGATGTGTGAAAAACACATCTCAGTTATTTGCTGTAGAGATAGAAAGAAAAATTGTTTGATATAAATTGATTAGCTGTGTTTGCAAAACTCCTCACACATCTGTGTGCATCTGTGGACAGACCACAAGCACACACCTGGCACCTGAATAATGGCAATTCCACAGAGAGAACTCAGGGGGTGTGCTTGAAAGAAAAATAATTATCTTCCTACAGCACTAACAATATATTCAGATATTACCTGCCCTAGTGGTACAAAATAACATTAAGACTGACCAGCTGGGCTTTTTAATCTGAAATGCTCTTGGACACACACAAATTGTGCCAAATTGCCCTACAGGTACAGGAAGAGTTCCACCAAGGGAAACAGGAGCATTTCAAGTTTCCTGCATGCATTTAGATGGTGGATTTTTAATTGTTGATTGATTTTATTTCCCAAATTTGGCATGAGCCAAGAATTCCATCCCCAAGTTGCTGTGCTGAACCAGGAGGGAAAGAGGAGGGTGTAGCTTCCTTTCAGTAGCCAGCTGTTATTATCAACTTATTCAGGAGGAGATAAGCTTCCCACAGCACTGATGAGCAGGAATTCTCATTTTAAATGAATTCAACAATTATGAATCAATCTGTTATAACTACCCAACATATTGCCATGGGTTCACAGTTCAAAAAATTGAAATTGTACCTGCAGAGCATTAATTCTGTATCTAACCCTGCCTGGTTAAGCATCAGGTACACACCCTTACTTGCATTTTCAACCACAGTTCGCAAACTGGCTGCTTTCTGTTTAAAAATTACCTTAATATTGTATTTTTTTAGTCTTCAACATGGCTTCTTTAGGTATATTGAGAGTGAAAATTGTTATTTGAGTCTATTATGGGTTATGGTGGATGGTACTGAAAGGGAAAGAAATATGAAAGGAAAACGATGCCATTGTTTCCTTAATAGATTCCTATTCTTTACAGCATGCAGGAAGTTTCTAAGCTTGCATTATTAATGTGCACTTATCTTTTATGCAGAACAATACTAGAAGAGATTTACAGTAATTTTCAAGGTAAAGCAAGGAAATCAAAACTGGGGCACTAGCTAGTTTAGTGCATTTTTTAAAGTTAAGCCTTTAAAGAAGTTAGAAGGGGGAAAAAAGCTTGTTCACTACAGATTCTCAGTAAGTCAAGCAGAAAATTATAATCTGAAGAAAAATAGCTTTTAAAGAAAGCACAGGCTTGCAGCATTTTCTTACAATTACTGGAAGACTTTTGCATCTCACAGCAGTTCAACACCACTGAACAGCAAGTGTAGCCTTGGTATAAACACATAAATCAAAAACTGATTTCTTATTCTAAGCCCAAAGTTTCAGGGAGGGGAAAAAAAAAACCCATCAGAAGAACACAGACAGACCCATGGTCTTAACTCCAGACCTTCTCAGTGAGATTTTTCCCTATAAAATGGCAGAATCCAGAGAACATCTTAAGGAAACAATGAATTCACAGATAAGAGATAAACCTTTCCACAGAAAAAGTCACCAGATTTTGAATAAAATTTTCCCCCATGATGTCCTTGTTACAGAGGATGACAAATGCCACAGCACCTTGCATAGCTCTGATGGAGATTTACACCATCTGTGTAAAGTCCTAAGCCTCTGGATCCCAGTAAACTGCTCAAATTTCACAAATATTTTCACCTCACTTTTAAGTCTTAGTGCCAAAAAAGTAACCACTGGTATAAACCCAGGGTGTTTCCTTGACTTGGTTCCCCTACAACAAGCTCTGCTTCCTGAGCCTTTATCTCCTTCCACTCTTCATGGAATGATCATGTCTTTCCTTAATTATTGCTCCTCTAAACCATAACAATCTGCCTTGCTAAGTCTTTCCAACCTTCCTGATGATCCTCATGGCTTTCCTCCAAATTCCATTCAGGTTATCTGGTTTTTCTGTGCAAAAATTGGTTTTGTGGAGGTGTCACTTAAAGCAGTTCAGGGGAAAGTTCTCAATTGTTCCTTGGATAAGCACTAACAGATTTTCACATTTTGTATTTTGGGGACAGAGTCTACCAAAAATATCAACCTGGAAATATTTTAAACTGATCACAGGTGAAATACACAGTTAGAGCAGTGCAGTAGGAGGTTGTACCAGTTTCCTGCTGATGCAGTTTTAGCCTCCTGTCCACTCCAAGGCTCGTGCAAAGCCAGCCAAAGACAATGGAAGCAAAGCTGCTAACCCTATTAAAATATTTTGGCTGACTTCATTGAGTGGAGCTCAAGGCTACAGTTGCATTTGAAAAAATATTATGACAAAACTAAAGCTGCTTTAATTTAATAAAGCAGCTGCATGCCTGGCTATTGTGTTGTTTAGTGTTTAAGTATTGACTTGACCACAAGAGAATATCTGAAAAGGGTTTTAAGAGTGAATGGAGAAAAACCATTTCCCAAAATGGTAGGTGAAAAAAAGTCTTGAAACCTGGCAAAGGGGAGGTGTTATGGGACCTTTAATTTGAACTTTTCTCACCCCAGGAAATTCAGAAATGCCTGCAACTACAGCACCTGCAACCAAAATTAACAGATAATCTAATGTATTTAAAATATTTTGCTTAACTGATGACTGTCAACACAAACAACATGGTTTGTTCTCTTCTTTTTTTAAGGTATCCTGTGCTCTTATAAATAAATTTGTTTTCTTTCTTTTGCTTAAGTCTTGAAAACTTGAACTAAAGAAAAGTGGAAATTATATTGGTGTCTGTGTAGGTGATGAGAGTGGACAGAGCCTTGGTACAGATATTTGTGTAGTCACCTGTGTCATTTCTTACTAGGTCAAGCCATAGCACATTTTTATTTTGCTTATTTTCCTTCAGCAGCCTATGCCAGACAGAAAATTGCAAGTGGAAATCATGGGTCTTCATTACAGAACTGACAGGAAAAGCTGCTAATTAAACTCAAACACAGTGTTAATAATCCATATATGACTGTGAGACAAATGTCCAGTTCCTGGGTCCAGCTTGCCATCAGTATTTTCAGACAGAAATGATTTGTTCTTTTGTTGTGCTGAACTTGACTACCCCCCATCCCCTGAAATTCCCTGGGTGCCAGAGGAAAAGCATTAAGGATTTTTCTTGTGCCCATCTACAGCCATTGCACCAGCTCATGGGAAGATTTTGACTTTTGACATCCAGAAAAAGCACAGCTTTTACTGGCTGTATAGGCAGGCAAAAATATCAATTTAAAATGTACTATGAAGAAGGAAGGAGCTGCAGAGTCCATGTGGCATCTCCCAAGACTGAGCAGTAGGATCAGTGCTATTCATAGAACCAATCTTTAAAGCTGCAAAAGACCTCTAGGACTGAGCCCAATCATTAACCCAGCACTGCCAGGTCCACCACAAAACCTGGAGACAGAGGATTTATGCCAAAGCATGGTTGGATTCCCTGTTAAGGGGATCTTTAAGCATCAATTAGACAGCAGAGTTGCTGTGTGGGAATGGATTTCACCCCAAGTGAAGGCATTAGAAGAAAGCAGGACACGTCTCCATAAGATATCTGTGAAACTCACTTCAGTAAACAAGAGGCAGGGGCCAGAAGGCTCCAAGAGGAGAGGCAGAGCAGCACAGAGAATGTGTGGTTACCACAAAAATACACTGCCTTAAACAAATCCCAGAAAGAGGGCCTTCCTGATCCTGAAAAGCTTGATTTCTGAGGGGCTATTTTTGACCAGATAAAAGCACATGTATCTGAGGGACTGCCAGCTGCTGGCTCAGCATTTGTTCCACCCCTCTGCTGGCAGCAGCAGAACAGCCATGATAAGGCAAAGCAAACTCAGATATCATTTCCCAACTCACCATTCAAGAACTTAGTGGAATTACTGAAGGGGGAGAGAGGTTTGTGGACACTTCCAGCCCCTGAGATGTTACTGAGCTCTGTCTCATTTCCCTTTGAGCACATCAAACTGGCACGATCCAGCAATTTGTATGTTAAATGTCTGTCAACCATTCCCGGCTCATTTTCCCCCTTTATTCTTCAGTGCTGAGTACACATCTATCAAAGGAGGCCAGTAAATAATACCTCAGGCAGAGTTTTTACTGTAATTTCTTAAATTTTCTAGCAGTCCACAGTTATCTGGCCATACAAAGGAATTATTTTCTCTCCACCAATTAGCAGAGCGGGAGTTCAAAAGCCTCCGCGACTGCTTTAACACAGAGAATTCCTTAATCCATAAAAATTAATGGAGATTATGTTAAAGAGACTTAGATATTTAAATCCTTCTCCACATTAGTCACTCTCTTTTATGTGCAGGTAACTGCAGCTGAAGTCCTCAGGAGCCCTGTGTGTGGCAGAACAAACTAATCTCTCCAAATGAGAAACGTGAGTTTTTGCCAGTTCTCCCCTGGCAGCAGAAGGTGGCAGCCTCTGAGCTCTGACTTTGCCCCCACTGAACCTCTTATGATTTGTGTTAAAATCTTAATTAGCTCCAAAAGTCCTAAACGAGCCATTTGTTATTGCTGAGGTTGGTTGTCCCAGTTGCAAATAACTTTGTTGTGCAATTGAGTCGAACCAAGCACCAAGAGAGAGGTTCTAAATTTTCATTTTTCCTTCAATCTGAAATGTAACTTCACCATCTTATACCAGTCCCAAAGCATCCAAACAGAAACTTCACACTGCTCTTTTTATGGCTGCACAGTCTTCACATGCACCAATCAATTGTAGTTACATTAAAAGGTTTTGAACTCATTTTCTCTCAACATCATCACTTTAAATAGACATATCCCCAAAAAGAGAGAAGATTTTTAGAACAGAGTAATTATCTCCATGATAAAAAGTTGCATTTCAAAGATTTGCTAGAGGGTATTTACTGACTGTACCTGTCAAAAGACAAAAGTTTCAGAAGGGGGATTTTTATTTTCCACTCTCCCTTCACTTCTTTTCTCACTGGCCTCTGAGTGCATCTCCCAAATATTTTTTTCCTTTTAAACCCAGAGGCTCTTTGTGGAAGCAACAAAGGGGCAGATTTCCCAGATTTAGGATGATGAGGAACTACATTTACTCAGGTCGATTCATGCCCAAATTTACATCTCTTTTCAGGGCTGGGGTTGACTTTGAGCTGCTCAGATGCTACCAGAAGGAACCACAGCCTCAAAAGGTTTCCACAACCTCAGAGACAACATTCACATTTCCATCCTGCCTTCCATGGGCTGCTCTCCCCCTTGTGCCTGGGGATGCAAAGAACAGCTTTTTTTCTCCTTGTACAGCTGCTGCTGCACCCAGCAGCTGGGCCAGTGAGAATGTGCAGGTTAATATAATGATTTATTATAAATAATTATGATAATAATTTTTATTTCTAATATATAAATATTAAAAAGATATTATTTATAATTATTTCTTTTTCATAGAATCATTTATGTAGGAAGAGACCCCTAATTAGTGACAGGAAAAGGGGGAATGTCCTTAAACTTAAAGAGGGTACATTTGGGTAGGCTGTAAGCACCAACAGCAGCACACACTGAGGGCTCACAGAACAGTTTGGGTTGGCAGGAACATGAAATATCATCTCATTCCAATCCCCTGCCATGGACAGGGACCCTTTCCACTCAACCAGGTTGCTCCATCCAACCAGGCCTTCCAGGGATGGGACATCCACAGCATCTCTGGGCACCCTCACTGTAAAGAGCTTCTTCCAGACACCTGATCTCAAGCTCTCCTCTTTTAGCTTTAAACCATCAAGCAGGTTCATCTCATGCCCAGCTCAGCAGTGTTTCCTTGTATTCATTAATTACCTGCAGTGCCTTTTTGGAGAAAAGATCAACCTACAGAAAACCTTCCCTTCTTACACCTACTGACAGTGTGTTTTCCCTGGCCAGAATTAAAGGACACCAATCTCACACTCACATCCCACATTCCACACATCCTATTTCACTTCCAGTGCTGCCCCATAGCACCACAGGAGAGATGCTTGGAACCTCCCCCGTATCACCTTCATGTAAAACCTGAACACAGGCACTTTTTCCCTCCCCTCTTGGAGGGTTTTGTAGAAACAAGGCACAGGGCAAGCCTAGGAAGGAAGGAAGGAGCTGCCCCTCCAAGCTGCAGGCAGCCCCCAGAACTGGCTCCTGCATCCCCCGTTACCACTAGAGGTCAGCCGGAGCCCGGAGCATCCTCTGCGCACGGAGGGATGGATGGAGGGGCGGCTCTGACCTCTCGGGCTGCTCTCTTCCAAAATTAGCATCAGGCCAGGCAGCTGTGAAAGCCAGCCTTCAAAACAGCTTAATTCAGGTTGCTGCCTTCAAAGGAAAAGTGTTGCAGAAGAAGGAAAAGAAATGCAGTGAGGTGAAGACAGCAAGTGAAGCCTTTGGTATCTCAGAGGGACTTTCTGCTGCAGCTTTACAGCAGAAATTCAGGTACCTGGATATGCTATTTGGGCAGAATTTAATCACAAACACACAGCACCTTTTCCAGCAGATTGAACTAATCCTTCCATAAAAATCTGGGCTGAAACCCTAGGTGCTTGAGACCTACTCTAAATAAACATTGAAAATTATTTCATAAAACCACAGAGCATTTGTGTAGGAATGGACCTTAATCATCCAGTTCCAACCCTCTGCCATGGGCAGGGACACCTCCCACCAGACCAGGCTGCTCAAAGCCCTGCAAAAGTCATCCCTGCTTGGAAAACTGGAACTACACTACCACACAGCAGTTTCACTCCTTTGCAGCAATCCAGAGCAGCCCATTGCTCTGTCAGTAGTCAATAATGCATCAGTGATGTATTTAAAACAATATAAGAAAGCAGATTTTATCCTCTGACATGTCATTAAAATGGACATTCCACAGCAGATGTGCAGCACACAGGACCCGTGGGAAAGTTCACTGAAACATTTTCAGAGAATTTTCAGCAGGCTAAGGTTTTTTTTCCTATTAATTTTATGCTTACAAATTGATGTTCCTTTGGTGAAACAATATGATATAATTTTGGAGGTACTGCATTCCTCCTACACAGTTCAATAAATTCTTATTACATTTTATATTGTTTTCCAACATTTTGGCAAGGATTATGCTAGAAACTACCAAGTTGTATGAAGAATAGCTTTTTCTTTTTTACTGCATATTGCTGGAAGCTTTACAGACAAACTCCTGCAGCCTGCTAAGAACAACATCTAATTCTTGTGGAAACTATAAATGAAGAGCAAAAAAATCAGTAGCCTTTTCAGTAAAGGCAGCCGTCAGTCCCTGAAAACTTCAAGCTGCCATTTGGTTTCTGGCTTTTCCAGAATTAGGTTAATGACCAGAAAACAGCAAAAATTCAGTCAAGAACTTCCCAGTAGTGAGACTGTAATGGTTTGAACATCTGATATGGGGTCACTTGCATTTCTCAATTTCATGCCAGAAAACCAAAGGCTAAAATGTGACTTCTTAAAGAGAAACAAATCAGAAAAGCCAAAAATACGTGCAGTTTTTTAGCTCTAGTGATCACAGAGAGTGTGAGGGGGAATTCATGGAGCAGAGCCTGGTGTCTGGAAAGCAAGTGGCTTATTAGCAGTGCCTGGTAAAGCAGAGAGCCACTCAGCTGTGTAAACCAGGAGTGAGAGAAAGAGAGAGCAGCAGGGCATGAGCCTCCATCTAATCAATTGCTTTGCAGATGTGCAGAAGCAGGAGAGCTGGGATTGGGGATTGACAGATGTTGGGGCTGCATTGATCCTAAATTTCAAACTGAGAGCCAAAGAATGGCTTTAAAGAAGGGTGACTCCAGGGCTGTGGGGGCTCAGGCAAAAATCTAATCAAGCCATCTAACAAGCTACATGGCAGACAGCTTGTCTGCATGGCCAACACCTTCTTGGGCTGGCTCAGGGCAAGCCCATCACCCCCACCAGAGGAAGGCACTGGGCTCTCTGGGCCCGTGCTTGTAGGACAGGACAGAAGCAGAGGATCTGGTAGGACAAACTGCTCCCTCTGCCTTTTGTAAAGCAGAAGTCTCTGTTGTAGCTCATTAAGATCTGTAATAGCCCTACAAGCTTGTATACACCAGGCATTTCATGAATAGCGAGTTTTTGGCAGCTGACCAATCATCTGAATATTTCAAGGCTTGGCAATATTTCAGTCTCCATAGCAAAGGAGGTCATTTTCCTTCTATTCCCTGGAGTGGCAGCTTACAGTTCACTCAAATTCCTTCAAGTGACCTTCCCACTTATTTAAAATATTTCTTTTAAATAACTTGCCATTCTGTTCCAGCTTGTTGCAGCAGTTACAGCTGCAACCCCCTCCAAACCTAGGATAAGGCTCTGATTTTATGTCATCTCATTACTAAGTCCTCCCCTGGCAGATGCTGATTAGAAATGACCAATTAACAGTTCTCCAGCCTGTGGAACAAGCCTAATTAGCCAGACTGAGGAGTGCCCAGGAAACTAATGACTTTTCCCCTATTTGCACAGGCCAGGATGCCCAGTCAGCACAGCTTGGCAAGGCTCAGGGGGCTGTCAAAACCAAGATAGCTCCCTGCAGGGCAGAGTGGAAGCATGATGCTCAGTGAAAAGGGCCTTCAAGAGGAGAAGCTGTTCCAGTTTGGTGCAGCATCTCCCTTGGTAGGAGCATCCAGCATGGCTGCACTGGGCACAAGGGGAATGAGACCCTCTGGAAGGGAAAGCTCCCACCCCACAGAGCCTGTAAGGGATTGGTCAGCACTCAGGCTCAGTGATGCTGAAATACAAACCATTCCCAGATGAGAGGCCTGAGGCTTGCAGGAGCACAACAATAGGGTCAAGAAGAGGAAGTTTTGAGGCAAACATATTTTGGCCTGGTGTGAGGACCCCACTATGTATGATTTGTTCTTTTTTTCCTTTAGTTGCAAGTCCAGCTTGGCTACACAGGATCAGGCTGCTTTCCACTTGAATGACCTTGCAGTTTTGCAATAAGAAAGTCCTTTTTAGTTTCTATGAAACTGCAGGGCTGACCAAAATAATTTTTCTATTGTCAAACCTATTAGAATAGGAGTTTGAACTGGCTTTGCTGACTTACAAAATTATTTTTTTTCCACATAGTAATAAGAGAAACTGTCACTTAAGACTGGAAATTCCCACAGTTGCTAAACAGAAAAAACAGGAAAATCTTAATAATGTCATGCTTTGTGCAAAAATATTTGACAATTAACAGTCTCAAATTTCTTGTGCATTTCTCTAAATATTGCAGTTGTTTTGTGAAGACCACTGTGAACACAGCTGTGCCAAGCCAACAAACAGTTGAGGCCATTGTTGGTATTTTGGCAAAACTCTCTTCCAGAAAGGCATGAAAGCCAGCTGGGTTGGAAATTGCAGATTCCAACTTTAAAGATTTGAGGGATCGAGTATGCAAAAATAAAGAGGGGTTATTCTGCCATATTTCCCCACAGCAGTAACAGCCCTTTGAGACCCACACATGGCAGGGGGTATATCCAGCCTGCAGGGCAGATAGGCTCCATGAGGAAGGGGGAGAAACAGCCAGGGCTGTTGAGGAGACAGCCCAGCAGCACTGGAATGCAGTTTAGGAATACATTAAAACTCCCTCCCAAGTTTTAAACATTTCTATCAATGCCAATAAGTCCATTAATAGAGGAGGGCTCATGTAGCCACATTTCTCCTCACAGAGAAAAGGCAGGCACAATTCTTCCCAAGAATATTTCTGGGATTCACATTCTCTGAACCTCAGAGAAAGGAAAAACAATTCTTCTCTCATTTGCTGTGCCTGTGTTGGTGCCAAAGTCGAATGCAATGTGGAGATTGTTCACCCAAGGTGATGGTGTTTTGTGCGTGTGTCGGGAGTCTCGGCTGAGAGTCACAGGGCTCTGTGCAGGTGGGCAGAGCTGAGTGCTTGGCAGATTCATTTTAGGTGTAATGTAATATAGTATAATGAAGTAATTAATTAGCCATCTGATAAGATGGAGTCAGGTGCATCATTCTCTCCCCTCATTGGGGGCCAAAATATCCACTATGGGCTCAACCAGTGAGGCAGATCTGGCATGGAGTGTATTGTGCCACCTCACGCTGCTTTATACTCTGCAAATGGGCTGTGGGTTTCAGTAGCTGTGTCTGCAGCTGGGAGTAGAATCAAAATATCCTCTGTGGGTAGAGAGATCCAAACCAGACCTACCAGCCCAGCCAAAATTCCCTATCTAAAGTTTAGCTCATGTGTTGGTGCATAGCTGTGTCATCACATTCACAGTTCACAGCTGTTTAAAGCACCTTGGGGAGCACAGTTCAGAGCACTCTGCATCTTGTGGGGACCTAAAACCACCCACTGAGGTTATGGTGCCATGAGGAGTCCCACAGACCAGGTCACAGCAGGTGTGTGCAGTGACAGGACAGAAACAGAACAGCACCACAGGATCTGTAGCCTGTGTAATGCCTTAGCTGGAAATAATGCCAGCAAAGGCTGGCTGGCACACTGCAGCAATTCTGCTGGTATTCCTGTCACCAGCATCAATGGAGAGAGCACAGATTCCTGTCCCACAGAACAGCAGCTTGCAATGAAACAAAGGGTTAAAATGTTTAATCTGGATAGGTGTTATTTCCCTCCTAGTGCCATGCTGCCAGGTGTCCCTGTGCTGACTGAAGCTGCTGGTCCTGCTGCAGGATTCCTTGGGGTGCTCCTGATAGTTTCTCCTTCCCCCCCAGCTGCCAACACAAATCAGCCAAGCACAGCTGGCTGCCCCAGAGCACCCAGGTGGCCCTGGGCTGCCTCAGGAGGCCTGCAGTGATGTGACCCCAGTGTGGGTGACACACATCACACAGGGAGCCAGTGGGTTGCAGGCAGTGCCACAGCACTTGGGGCTGGCAGAAATTTTACAGCTTTTCTCATTACAGAAAATGCACCTCAGCAGCTAGACCTAATAAAAGGCAGTCCTCACAAGCAAGGCAGCAATGATGCCAACATTCAAAGTGGTAGGGAGTGCACACTCTCTTTTTCTGGTGGTGGAGGCCAAGCAAACATGATACAGTTTGTGTTTAGGGAAGCATATACTCTGCTGTGATGTTTGATCTGGCAAGAAACCACAGTTCCTTCCTGCAAGCTGGCAAAACACTAAACACAGGGAGTGCCATGCACAGACAGTCTCAATTAAGCTATCTTTTCTGAGCTATAAAACAGCACTGGGCACATAAAACAACAGAAAACACATTTGTTTCCTCTCCATCTGCACAAGATGTGCAGTGATTCAGTTTTACTCAACTGGCAACACCAGAGGAAGAAAAAACCATGCATTTAATCTTTGTTTAGGACCACCTAACCCCATACTGGCTACTGGTTGTTTCTAAACTTTTAAAGGTGCCTTTAGAGGAACTTAAATCTGGAGCTAAAGTCCATTAACCATGGTCTGTACTAGATTAAATAGGGCACAATTGCAGTAAGTTACTAAGCAATTGGAAAATGCAAAGCAACCTTGCACAAACCAAGAAAAAACACCGAACTATGCAAACCATCAAAACCCCCACCAATCACACAACCCCACTGCTTTAGTTCCTAGTCATGAAATTCAGTTAGGCAGCACATGTTTAGAGCAGAAGTAATATCTCCTTAATAACCTTTAAAAACCTGACATTTTCTTAGAAGCCATGCCTATAAATTAAGCAATAGGTTAATTAAAATTACAGTAGATCATGACTAGTTATTTGACACTTATGTGGCCCTGATGAAGCTGATTGCAGCCATGGCCTTGACCATGGATTACACACATGAAAAACCTCAGGCTGCTGCAAGAAATTCAGGCTATTTCACAGCAAAAATCTTATTTTGCATTTGGGTTCCCTAAATCACCAGCTCCAATAGCCCAAGTAAGAATCTAAATTCTGTTGGCTAAGCAGGGAGTGCAGGAAAGCTGGGTTGGGAGACCTGACACATCAGTTGTCCCTTTGTGGCCAGCTCTCTCTTTCCATTGTGCCATGTCTTAGAATAAGACAAAGAGAAACCCTTGGATTGTAAAATAATCTACTAAGAACAAATTTAGGTCTGTTCCCCCCCCCCCCCCCCCCCCATAACTACAGTCTACATGATGAGTACCACTCAACCATAAGAGGAAAATAATCATATTCAAATTTGGCCTTTGATCAGCAGCATTTCTCCTCTGCACAAGAAAAGTTCAGTCTGGGTTTGGCTGGTGCCTTGAAGATAAACAGAAAATTACCCTGCAGTTTTTCTGGCAAGTTGGTGAGGAAAGAAGCCAATACCCAGCTAAAATTAAATCGGGTTGCTTCAACATTTAGCCTCCTCTGGATTTGAAGCTTTATAACTGAGGATGCCAAATCTATGATTTCACACATGAAGGAAACTCCCCAGCCTGACCATTCAGGGGACCCTCTTGTGTTTTCAGGAATCTCTTCCTTAAAAACAGACAACTTTGGCTGCATCAGTGCTGATGTGGGCCTGAGGACTTGCCCAGTGTGGGTATCCCATGCACAGCATAAGCCCCTTGGATCTCTCTAGCCTGGCCAAGGTGCAGCTGCAGTGGGGCTAGGAGATACATGTGGAGCCCACAGAAGCTGTTGCAAAGCCATGCTTGAGCTGTCCTACCTGCAGCACTCATAGATAGACATTAGACATCCTCTCTGTGTTACAGGCAATGTGCATGTCCATCACAGAAGCCATGTGAGCCCTCTATGAACTGTTTTTATGGCTAATCATGCCAGCTAATTGCAGTACATTATACACAGATTGTCTTCTTGTTTACGGCAGGATTTGCTCTCCATCCCCTTAGACCATAATCCAGTGCTCAGAGCTCCTCTCACAGACCCTTTGGAGTGCTGCTGGCCTCAAATTAGTAAATTCTAGGTGACTTATGGTGGTATCTAAAAGACTTATGTAGCATGAAATACTGGCCTTGGCCAAAAGCTGAGATAGAAATATTCCATTTTAAAAGTTAGCAGAAGCTGCTTGGACACAGTGGGATACAATTTCCCTAACTACTAACCTGAAAAACAGATTACCTGTGCAAATGGCTGTTTAATAAACTTGGGGAAGTTTTTATGATAAAACTTACCTAAATTAAGACAGTTTGGCAGTGGAAGAGGAAACAATCAGCACAGAAAGAGCAAAAAGCACAAGTCCAAGGTGTCACAGCACACATCACAGCTGAGACAGCCACAATACACAGAGTGTCACCATATATTCCAGAAGGCTTCAGCCCACACAGAGTAACACCACCCCACTCCAGAAGGCTGCAGGCATCTGCTCTTCTTGTCCTTCAGCCCTTTTATCCCCTCCTGTTGATGCACTGCACCTGTGTGCCCTCTGCTCCCTTGGGTTGTTGGTCAGTGCCCCTGAGCACGCCTTACCTTCAATGCTGCTCACCTGCTGCTCACACCCGTAGCCCATCAGCCACTCCCAATCAACCCAAACTGTGAGCCTACACCAAGGTTCAGTCAGAGACAGCATCTAAACAGTATCTGTACCTTAAAGCACCCAACAGAAATAAAACAGCAAGTAATTGTGACACACAGCAGACAAAGTCCAACAGATGCCTTCAAGACCATATAAAACCATCTAGATTACAATCCACATGAAAACTACTGTATCTCTTACTAAACCATAAAATGGATCCATCTGCCTGGGGGGTGGGAGGGAATCTATAGCGCAGTCATAACACTCCTTCCTTTTGTCTTATTTATCTAATCTGAATGGGAGGAAAAACCCCCAAAACTCTATTTTACAATTAAGACTGTAATGTGGACATGGTAGAGAAAGAAACCACTTGTGCACTTAGGGTAGAATTAATCAGAACAGAAACTCAAAGCTTGGTGAAAGGCACTTGTTACAAAATGCAGAACATTAATTACTTTCACAGAAATACACAGCAATTAAACAAATCCAATGGTCAGGATATGCATGCATGCCTAGAGGACAAGTCCCAAAGCTGCGTTGTGAATTCTATATTACTTTATCGATTATAAACTAACAGTTCTAGAAACATAAGCCCTTCTGCATTCCTCTTCCCCACAAATGGCCCCTGAAACAAATCAAGTCCCTTCTGACTTACATGTCTGGTAACAACAGCAGCCAAAGGTGGAAGAGGTGATTTGGCTTCCCAGTATTCCCAGCTGGTCAGTGGTGGCACATGGCACAGTTGAGGTGACCAAGACACACAGAGGATCACCACAGAATTCCAGAAGGCTTCAGCCCACACAGAGTCACACCACACCACTCCAGAAGGCTGCAGGCATCTGCCCTTCTTGTCCTTCAGCCCAGCCTTTTATCCCCTCCTGTTGATGCACTGCACCTGTGTGCCCTCTGCTCCCTTGGGTGGTTGGTCAGTGCCCCTGGGCACTCCTTACCTTCAATGCTGCTCACCTGTCCTGCACACCTGTAGCCAATTAGGGGTGATACTCCCAATTACCACCACCTGTGTACTTACCTGAGCCAGCTTTAAAATAACATATTTTAGCAAGGATACTACAACAGTGAACCTTTTTTTGCTTGATAAACAGCCCCACATTCCCCTTGGATACATAAAACTCTTGTGATATGATGTGTTGATGATACCTGGCTTTATCAATCACTAAAAGTTTTGCAGAACTTTTTATCCAAGAGAGGTATTTCTTGCCCCATTAGACAGATGGTCTGGGAAGGTCAGGATGAAGAATAAATGAGTTCATCCTGACTGAATTCATGACCACTTATCACTAAAGACATCCTGGCCTGCCCAAACCTGGCCTCAGTCCTTCATTTCTCTGGAGTTTGGCAGAAGAGGAGCCGTGGTATTCAATTTAGGTGCTTGTAGCAGGCAACCTCAGTGTGCCCCTCAATTCCATTTCATTATTTGCAGTTGAGACAGGCCAAATCCTCCATTCTCAAGCTGAGACTAACCATGTGTGCTGAGCAACACCCTGTTGTTTCCTTGCAAACCCATTTCTAAAGTTTCCCTTTCCAGACTAAAGGAGAAAAGAGGAGTCAAGCAGTTATATATTTTTAAGGAGAAGCTGTTGAAATCTCCTCAGTCCCAGGCTGTTTCCTCACAGCAAGGGCACACCAGCATAGAGGAAGTCAGCAGAAACCCTGTCCTTGCATTCCTGATAACAAATGACATTTTTTGGGGTTCCTGGTGGTAATTAACATGGAATTCCTTGCACATAACCAGCATGACATAAACACTGTTTTGTCCTCCTCTCTGAGTAACTCAAGTGTCTTCTCTTTGTACAGTACTTGAATTCATTATGGTGGCCAATGCACTTTGAGCATTAATAATGACATTTCTACTCTCAGTCCCTCCATAATGGGTAAATTACCTTTAGGAAGGGGAGCAGAGAGGATATATGACTCTACCAGGGGGACATAAAAAGTCCACAGGGAGAAGTTAATTGCATCCAGAGTCCCATGCTAACACCTTAAACCCCAGACAGGCTCTCCCCTATATGTACTGAAGGCACTCCATAAGCAAAAGGAAAGCGTCTCTCCTCCTATACTGGATTTTATCAGCTGCTTAATATATTGATGTTAAAATGGAAAAGAGGGAGCTGCTACTTTATTAATTCCTCATTTTACAGTGCCCAACCCTCAGCTGAATACAAATTAATTTTTTTTTCCTTTACTGTCCTCAGTTTTTATGGCCACCATGCCTGTTTGGCTGCTCTGGGGATAAGGCTGTTTCCATGAGCCCATCCCCTCCCTCACTCCCACCCTTCCCTCTCAGGTATTTTTATTAGAGCATCCATCACAGCAGTATCTGGGCACAAAGTGTCACCTGGCTAATGGTCTGTGGCTTTCAGACACCATAACAGCTTAAAGACACCCATCAGCACATCAGCCCTGTCACTCTGGCCATGCAGGGTATTTCAATCACAGCACCCAAGCACAGGGGGAAGGAAATTTGTGCCAGCCTTCCTGATCCCGATGCCTGAGAGCGTCTCAGGGCACAGCAATCCCTTCACAAAGCACAGATAAATTACTGAAGTAAGTGGTTTCCCCAGTTTTGTCACTAAATGTGTTAAATTGGGCAAAATTTACTCTCACCTCACCCCTCTGAAGGTGGGCAGGGGTAGCCAGCACACACAGCAGGGACAAAGCACCTGCACCTGCAGCATCCCTGTTTCAGCTCCTCTGCTCCCCCAGGATGGCTCAGGGCCACTCCTGCTCTCCAAAACCAATCTGACTCCTCCAATAACACAAAATCAAAACTTCGGGTGCACTTCCATAAGTGCTCCCTGCCTTCCAAAGGCAGTGCCCAGCCCTCCTCCCCCCTTCCAGCCAGGCAGTGATTTGGTATTCAGCGCCTTTGTCTCCTGCTCAAGTCAGCTCACATAATTGATAGTGGAGCAATTTCCAACTCAAACTCCAGCCATTAACATACAAAAAGCAGAACACATTTATTTGGAGTGCTTCGCTGTTGGAGGGAAGGAAACATTAGTCCAGGAAGACTTAACAAGAATGGAAGCAAGTAAATGGCTTTTAACTCAATCAAGGCATTTATGTCCTGATTTTTCCCTCCTTTTATAGAAGGATTTTAACCCAGGAAAAAAAAAAAACATGGACATCCCTTACAGAAGGCTAAAAAGCCCTTTGAGTTTCATTATTTATTTCAGACTTCAGCTGGATGCAGATATATATGTGCTCTGAAACACTGAAGCATGGTAATCACAGCATAATCAGTATTCTCATCTGCATTAAGAGCTGATCTTGCATTCATCAGATCAAACCCAGTGCTCAATTCAGTGCTATAATATATTCCATTTCTCTTGATCCATCTGTCAGCACATTTCTGCTATGCAGAGAGTATGAATGGCTGCACAAGGCTCCAAATTGAGGAACTGGATTTCTCCTTGATCCTCATGGGGAAGTGTATGAAGCAAATTTTGGTTTACTATTGGGCTTTTCTTTCCACCTGCCTTGGCAAACGGTGTGTGTGTGATGTGCAAGTACCTGCAGCCTGGCAGGTGCTCTCTGATTCTCATTAAGATTTTTTTTCTTCCTGGCTTCTTATATTTGCAGCTCACAAATGGGCACTACAGCTCAGTACCTCCCCTTTGCCCTTCTGAACAGCACAGTTATGAGTCTCTTCATAAGGGGAGGTTATCACTGTCATCAATCTCTCCCCATTCTCAGAGTATTTTTTTTAGTTGAAGTCACAATTTTGTGTCTTTTGAACATCATTAGGCTTGTTCTATGATTTAGACTGTGAGAAACATTCTGCATTTTCAGCATTGCCCTGTCCCCTCTCCCCTCCTTTTTTCCAGGGATTTAATTGCAGAGCCAAGGCTTTCCCTTGGGAGATGCATACACTTCAGCACACAAGACACAGGATATCAGGATTTCCCTTCCTCTGCCCCAGACTCCAGCTGTCCCCAAGGCAGCAGGGCCTGATCTGGCACACGGGATGTGCAGATCAAGCCCACCCCCCTGCAGAGCAGCACCACACAGCAATGCCCCTCACAGGGCTATCAGCATCCCCACCAGATAACCTCCTGTGCACACTGCTACCTCTGGCGTGCTTCAGAGGGGAGCTGATAAAATTCCTCTCCATAACTGCAGCTCAGGAATTCCATATCTGCCCATCTCACTTACCACACCCATTCCACCCAGGGAACATCAGTCAGGATGCTGCTGGAGGAGAGATGTGTGTACCAAGAGCAGCTGGAACCAGGCTTTGGGTGAAAACAGAACCTCAGTTTTACCTGTGGAAGAACGACAGAGTTAGCAACGCTTGGGTTGTTTTCCACCAGCTATAAAAATAATCTAGATCTACACAGAAAAGCACTGAGTTATTTTTCAAAGTGCCTTAGAAATATGTTGAAGGTCATCAACATTTTTTTTTTCTTTTACACTTTAAGTAGTTATTTTCAGCTGTCTAAAGGAGACCTCAGTTATTGCTCACAAGTCACTTTACGCAGTTCAGTTCATGTCAGCCTTTTTCAAACCACTACAGTTCTTGGATAAAGAAAACTTTAAGGAAACAAGCATTTACTGAATGCTCCAGAAGGAGGAATATATTTATCAAGCAAACATAAATCCAAGTTGGCAGAGCAAAGCCTGAAAACTAATCACATTCACTGTGAGTTTAGATTAAAGGGTTTTTTCCTAAATTTACTGCTACTGCTTTTAGTGTTATTTTTACTCTACTCAAGCCTTCCTGCAGATTATTCTACACATCTCACAAACATTCAGATGTCCTAACCAAGCTTGAAAAAGGCCAGCATAGAAACACTCACTTGCTAGAGCTTATCTTTGAGGAAGGTTAGAAACAAAAAAGAGAGCATCCATGCAAAAAACCTCATATGCTCCATCTTCCACCCCACAGCCAAAGAGCCTCCTTCCTCTTCAGTGGGTGTGAAAACAATAATAGATTCATACATTTCAAGACAGAATTCTGGAGTCTATATTTCTACAAGTCTTTACAGCTCTCTGTTTTCTTTATGCAGGTGATTTATCTTGAAATCCTGCTTTGATTTCCTGCCCCCATCCCCAAATATCCTGATAGTTTTCCAAGTAGTGATATAATGAAATGAGTTTTCCTGTCCAGGTGTTTTTACTGACCCATGCCCTTAGTTTCTGTTTAAACTCCCAAACCTGTTATGATTTAGTTCAGTTTAATTTAGACTGAACAACCTATCATGGCTTGATCAAAAGTTAATTCCAGTGGTGACAACTCAGTTGTTCTTCCCTGACCTGACTCAATTCCCAGCCCAGGCTAGATAATCTTGTATGATTAGGTGTCCCCTACGTGATTACAGCTTTCATAAATACTCTGCCTTGCATGAGGCTTGTTCTTTGAAAGTCTCACCATCTTAATGAACAGTTCTGTGGCTGGTGTGCAATGAGAATGGAAAATTATTTTAGCCTTTTGACTGCTTCATTCTACCACTCCTCCAAGAGTTAAATGGAAGTAGAATTTTTGGGTTTATTGCTAACATATATATTGCAGGCAAATCTTTTTACCATAGGAAACAAACAGTAGGATAAGCACAGCACCAACTTTCCAGGAAAGATTTCTAGGATATATTTCAGCTTCATGCTGTTTCTGAAGTTGCCTGTCCAAATATTTAAGGGAATTAATGTGAACACTTGTCCTACAGATTTGACTCTTGTGGTGGAGTGACTTTGAGGTCTCAGCAAATGCAGTCTGGGATTGTGAGTTTTCTGTGTAGTCCAATACCTGAAGTTGCACTAAATTAGTCTTCTCTTTTTAATGTCATCTCTTTCACAGCACATGTGAGAACAATATGGGTCTTTGGAGCTCTACCTTTGACAGCTTCAGACCATATTTGCCTGTGGGTGCATAATCTAATCTAAGGTCTGGGAAAAAGATGCAAATAGATAGATATCCTCTTTACAGAAGGAGTTTTTCCATAGGAAAAAAAACCAGAGCAAACAGAGCTGTACTGGGTAGAATATTGTAATGTAATGTGCATTTATGAAGTCCCTTTGGAATCCAGTCTATATTACAATCACAGAGAGATGGATCAGCACACGGCATCTCATCTCTTATAGTTATTAAAAATGGGGGATGAAAGAGAAAAGGAGAGAGGATGGCTAATAGGGGCTCTGTGTGGTGGTGAGATGGGGATTTGTGTCAGAGCAGCAGTGGTTTCTTCTGGTAATTTTATTTGTGCTATTCACTAAGAAAATACTCACTGAGTGCTCCCTCATGGCTTTGCTGTGCAGTTTGCATTTACCACTCTCCCAGCACCCAGCTGCCAGGCATATGTGGCAAGCAGCACAAAAGCTGCTCCAATGTACTTTGCGTGCACAAAAGTGGAATTGTGCCACCCAAACTCGCTCCCAGCTGCGCTCTAAATCTGCACGTGACTGGCCCTGAGAGGTGCTGCCTGTGCTCAGACCAGCACACTGCCCCACTCACTGCATTTATTAACATCTGCAATGCTGCAAAAAGTTCTGAAATATGCCCCACTTTTCTTTGTTTAGCACATGAATGAAGGATAATGGCATGCACTGCCATAAGTTGGTAAGGAAGTAGAGGTTGATTTTAACCTTCACTCTGTCATCATTAGACTAAGAAAGAATCTTCAAGCCTTGCCTTTCTTTTGGGGAAAAAAAAATGTCTTTCACTCTCTTCATTACCCTACCTGAAGAAATTTATATCACAGAATTGTTAGGATTGGAAGGGACCTCTGGAATCACCTAGTCCAGCCCTCCTGCCAAGGAAGAGTCACCTAGAGAATATGATATGAAATTTGGTGTATGATATCAATCAAAATGAAAGCAAGGGCTCTCATAACTCGAACATTTTAAGAGGCCAAGGTAACATTCTTCTTTATTAATGGATGAAGGGCCTTTGAGGTGGGCACAAATGTAAATTAAGCCTTAGCCTCAATTTCTCAAGGCTTTGCTGGAAAATCCCTGGGCATTTCAGCATCACAGGCTTCTCAGGAATGTTTGAAGATATTTGAAAGGCAGCTGATATTTCCAGCAGCAATACTGAAGAGAAATGTCATGGGATTGTTCTGTTCTTCAAATAATTTCAGCTCCACTTTGGAGGAGAAGACCTATGGGGCAGACTTGGCTGTGGTTCGGTGGTGTTACTTTCTGAGCAACTGAATTTCCAGCTGAGTGTCATTGCTGCTATTCCAGTCAGTTTTGAGTCAAAGACAAGCTGGAGTTCACTACAGATATCAAAATTCTTAGATATCTAATATGAAATAAAACAGAACTAACAATGCTCTTATCACCAAAAAGGCTGAAAGGAAGGAAAGGTTTTAATTTATTTTTTTTACTTTTTATTTTATTAGATATATATTTCTTTTCTGCCATATTATGTTTTCAATATTTACCAATTTAAAAAATGAGCTTTTACTTTAAACCTAAAGCAAAGGCTCTGACTTGGCTGTATGCAGGGTCAGCACCAAGGGGAGACAAGAAATCTCCCCAGAGCTTCCTGCACTGAGGGCTGTGTGCATTGTTAGGGAAAAGCAAATTGAGGAAAGAGCTTTTCCCACTGAAACTGACAGTGGTGAGGGCCAAGCTGGGCAGAAATTACAGCTCAGCAGCTCCAAGCAGGGCACCAGGAGGAATCCTTCAAGCCTGGAAGATAAAAGAACAGCTGCTCCAGCCCCGTGTAAGCTGTGAGCAATCCCTTTGCTCAGCCCCCTTTCCACTTCCCAAATCTTAGCTATGATGGACAGGGGATGAAGAAGGGGAGCAAAAGGGGGTGTTGGGGGGGGGGTATTGGTGATAGCACAAAACCATCTATATCCTGCCCTTGTTGCCTGAGGGTGCCCGGGGTCAGCTGGATGCTCAGCCAGCAGCCCTTGGGGGCAATCCTGCTCGGGGGAAGCAGAAGCCCTGGTGCCTGAGGACAGAGCAGGCACTGCACTGTTCTCTCTCAATTAACCAATTTGCCTCCTTTCTTGTTGAGTCAGTGAGATACAGTGCATTATGGCTTCAGAAGATGCAAACTAATTAAGGGTGAAAGAACCAGCACACATCTGTTGAAGTCCAGGTTCCTCCGAGGAGTGCTGGGAGAGCTGTGGGATCCCATGTGCAGGGCCCCATCCCAGGAGCACTGAACCTTTCCCTGCTCAAGCAATGCCATGAGCAGCCTCTGCACACTGTGTGTCAAGAATGCCCTCAAGATTCCCCTCTACTTGGGAAAATAACACCAGGGCTTTGGCCATGTCTCCAACTCCAGTCAAACATATTTAATACAACAACTGCAACATTTACATCTGATGTCAGCATGTTTATACCCAGTCAGGCTCTAAAACCTTATTGCCTTCACAGAAAAAAAGAGAAAGGACTTTCTAAACAAAGTTCTCTGGTTAACCTGTGTTCTCACTAGTGGTGGTGCCACTTCACTCTGAAAATAGAATGAACACAGCTGGTACGTGCCCTAGGCTGTCAGGGCCAGTCATGTTCTGGTAGGAGCACACTTCTGCTTCTGTTAAGAATATTAACTCATTAAGGCACATTCAGTCTTCTTCCCCCAGTTATCTCCCCATCTTGTTAAAAGCCCTTATGAAGCAAAGTATGACGGTGAGTATGGGGGAAAATTCAGGCTGCAATTCTGCCAGTTGGACAAAACAACATTAAACCTATCCCTAAGACTCAGCTCTAATGTGTTGAAGGGTAGATACTCAAGGATCCTCTCAAGTCCAGCATTAGAAGATGCTAATTTTAAATTGTTTGTTTTGGTTTGTTTTTTTTTTGCTTAGAACAGCCCCAAATTTTCCAGGAGTAATTGCCCTGAGCCAGTGTCCTGTGCAATCCTGGTAATGGTTATGAGATTCCAGGAGGCCATGGAATTTGGCTTATTTCTGCTTCTTATTTCCTACTGCTGGAATAACAGCCTATTCCTGTCAAGAATATAGCCACAGCCACATTATCACAAAGTGGGAATGCAATTGCTTAACACACCCCAGTTTTTCACAGTGTGTCAAGTTAACAGTAATTTTTTATCCTGTCTCTGCCACATAGCACAGATGTTGTTGCTTCCAACATTTCCTTCGTTACTGGAGCACAGCTGAAGAGTAATTTTAGTCCCTTATTTTACACAACCTCTTTCATGTGCTGCTGCTGCAGCCATCAGCCAGACAAGACACTTGACTAAGCAAACTGTCAATGTATTTCACACACCCACAGGAGATGCATAACATCAGATTCCAAGTTTACATGTGAGATGCCTCCAGCTTGTTTGATTTCATGCTGGACTTACTCTCCCTCATTAGTTTCCCTTTTGTTGTAGCTGGGAGATTTTTGACAGCATAACTTTTATTGTGAATATAGCAAAACTTCTCCCCAAAATGGAAACATTTCACACAAATATCTTGTGCTTTATGACAGCCACAAATTTCTTTTTGATTTGTTCTCTTGCAATGCCAGAATTCAATGCCCCTCAGCAGCTTGCCTGTATTACCTGTAAAATGGAAGTGCAGGTGGAGATTATAAATCTCCATTCTCTTTGCATAGACACAGACAAAGAAAAAAAAGCTGGGAAAAGGTTAAAGAATTAACTGGTGAGTTCTGATATGGCATTTGGAGCTCTGCTGGATATTCCTGAGCTCCTGTCCTTATGGAGAAAGGACTTTGCTGTGCCAGATAAATAGGAGGCAATGCACTTGCAGTGTGACTGGATCAGCACCTCAGCAGTAAAGACTTTCCCTACAGTATCACCAAACCCACTTAGCTTAAAACACAGGAAAATCCAAACCACTCACAACTTCCTTCCTGAGTGCAAATCAACCATGAACTGGAATCTCTGGAAGTCACTTAACAGCCTGTAATTTGTATGAGAAACTCTCTATTTTAAGAGAATTTCTGCATCTGTTTCCCCAGCAGACCCTGCCAAAAGAAGACACTGGCAGAATTTCTGCATCTTGCCTTCTGTTTGAAACTTCTGTGAGCAGGGGAATATGGAAATGGAAGATAACTTTTAAAAACATAATCTGAAGGACATCTCTCTCCAGGTCTTGTGCACCAAAACGATCTAGATATGAAACTGAAACAGGACATAGGAAAAGAGGGTTTCCCCTCACATTCCAAGGGGCTAAAAGACAGGGAATGTGGGAGTGCACAGCTTATTGCTTCCTGGCACTCACACTCCCAAATGTGACAATAATGCTGCAAGGATAATCAGTCCAATTTATGTTCCAAGTGTGAAATGTCCAAATCCTGCACAACAGGGGGGCTTTCATCATTTCATCTGCGTGCAATGAATGCAGAGAATAATTAGCAAAATGAATGAAAAGGCTTTGGACTCGATTTTAATCCACCTCTGTGCAATGGGAATAACACCCCAATTCATTAGGCATCAGATGCACATTAGTGAAACACTGTGGCAACTTAATTCAGCTGGGAAGGGCATCCCCCCAGGGAGGGCTGAAACAAGCAAGCCCATCATTTCTCCATATGTGGCTAGCTTCAATTAAACTTCCCAAAGCACAAATTGGTACACACCTTGAAGGAAAATGGGAAAGAGCAGCTACTTTATGGGCCTTCCTGTTTTATTTCAAGATGGTTTCCTCATCCTGAGCAAGTTGAAACAGTAGGAGGGGTGGGAATTTTGATGGGAGGGAATTCCAGCACTGGAACAATGTATTCAGGGGACCTCTGCAATAGTCAGAACAGGATTTGCAGTATCTTTAGGGAATATTATTACTAAATTTCAGCTTTCATTTATTCCTCTGGATTGTTCTACTCTTGCCCTTGTCACTTTGGATCAAGTGCTCCTTTGTGAGCTTGTTTTCTCATTTATTAAAGGCCAAGTGGTATTCTGTTTACTCAGTTCCATGAGAAAACAGAGTGACAGCTTGCTGTGGGCTTTGGGAATAAATGCTGTATCCTGAAGTCTCATTTCCTTGCAAACCTTCCTATTAAAGCAATAAATGGGAAGGGTGAGCCAATTTTCCTTGTCTCTAAACTTTCCCTAAAGGTTTGCTTAGTGTCTTTAGCTTAGAGAGAATCTAGAAGGAAAACACTTGTGCGCTCCAATTTTTGTTTTCTTGGTAAAATATCTAGGAACTTGGCAAGAGCAGAGCTGAGGGGAGAAGTTAATTTGACTGATATCCTGCTCAGTTGGGATCTTCTTGCCTTTTGAGGTCTCAGTTTGCAATTCCAGCACTGTACAAATTGGCCATTACAGAAATTGCTTATTAGTTTTCCCAGGGTTTCAAGTTGCACCCCTGACTTCAGAATTCTCAGAGACACTGTGTAAGAAAACCAGGATGTGTGACTCCCAGGGCTGTCCTTGACTTCCTCCTCAGCTCTGAGAGACAAACCTCCTTCTCTGCCTGGGCCATGGCATGCAGAGCTGAGGATACAGAGTGACTCTTGTCCCAGAATAGTACAGGTACCCTATGGATGTTCCAAGGAAGGAGAACTGTGCTTGAATAGCTATCCTCACTTGTCCTGCTTGTTCCTGAACAAAGGACATCTGTGACCCAGCAGCAGACACAATAAATGGATGTCACTGCTGGTGTTCAGTTCCAGGGAAAGCTGGGGAATTTTCCATGCCACTCACCAAAACCAGCCCTTGGAGCTGATTTTGAGGCTGAGGTTACTCCATTGGAATCAGTTTAGCCGTAACTAACCTGAATGACAACGTGGAAGCAGAGTCCATAACAAATCAGTCAGGGCAGAGATGTCCTCCCTCCATCACACTCCTTGCACAGCTCTGTCATCAGACAGACCTTCCCACCCTCACTCCTCTGATCCAGAGGGCACATCAGGCACAAATGGAGATAGCAGACATCTCCAGAGCCACCAGGTCTGGTGTTTGCTGTGAAAGTGTGAGTCACAACCTTCCTCATCCTTCCCACATCTGCACAAATCAGTCCTTCTGCATGGGCTGTTCCAGGGGAAAGAGAGGTGAGGGGTAAATCTCAGGGAAATGGAAATGCTTGTGCTCTGGCTCAGTGGCCAGACATGCAGGGTGTTCGTCCTGGCCCCAGTGGTGACAGGCATTTCTGACACTTGGGATTAATCTTGCTCTGATTCTGGCCATGTCACTGCAGCTTCTCCTTACACCTTCTCCAACCTGTCATGCAGCCCGTGGATGTGACAAGAGGTGCAAACTGCAGATGCTCTGGCAAGCTCAGCTTTAAATAGTTTAATCCTGGCAAGTTTGTGCTGCTGAGGTTTTACAAAGGTTAAGCCCTTTCAGTGTGGAGGTGATGAATGGCTGCTCAGTGTGGCAAGCACTCAGGACAGCAGGAGCTTCTAAATTCCTCCTCTTTTTCATATTTCACACAGAGAGCAAAGCCTTGAATTCAGTGTGATGCTTGTGGTGATGGCAGCATGGTCTGTTTGTAAACATGCAGCAAGAGGGGGTGATTTAAGGGATAACCACTCTGTGATCCCCAGATTTTCTCTTATGCAGCTGCCATTCTGTCAGCTCTTGGAGGTACAGCCTCCCTTCCTTCCTTCCCTCCTCCCTGCTGCCCAGGCCCCTCTGCAGTCCCAGGGAAAGGACTGGAAATGACTCAAGGACAAAGCAGGCTTCCTCTCCCAGTGTGAAAAGGAAAAGGCCCCTCTGAGAACACAGAAAACCTGTGGGGCAGCAGGATTCCCAGGCACTGAAGCTGGAGAGAGCAGAGGGCAGGATGGGAGCAGAGCATTGGTTTCCCAGTGTCCTGTGCTCCTTCCAAGGCAGAATTCCCTGAGATTTACAGAGATCCATGTAGCATCTTAGAGATCCTATTATTAGCAAGCTCTGTTTAACCTCCCAGAGCATCCATCAAGCCAAAGCATCACAGTAACACTCCCCAGCTGTTATATTACATGGATAATTATAGTCTGCAGATGCTAATGCAAGGAACCCATGTCACTTATGATACATCATGCTACAGGATGAAAGGCTTTCTTTCCGTTTTTTGTTCTTTAGGCTTCACAGTGGCAAATTGTTTCTTTCTTTCCCCATTTTTTTTTATCCTGCAGAGGTAGAAGCACAGCCCCATTCAACAGTTTGGAGTGGATTAATTTTTTAAAGAGTGCTTGGAGGCTACTTGAGGACAAGCAAACACTTTGCATGTGGCTGTTGCACGAGTGAGCAGTCAAAGGGGAAAGCACAACCACAACGTGGCCTCTCAGTGACACTGCACCACTTCTGCAGGAGGCTCAGGCAAGGTCAGGGTGCAGCAAAGCTCAGAAATATCTTGGTGGAAACCTTGGCACATCCCCAGCCACCTCTCTCAATGCTCCACTCTTGCTCCAGTCTCCTGCCTTTTTGCTCGAGTGTTTCCAAGGAAAGCTGCAAAGATCTGGAAACCTCCTTTGCCAATGGATGCACTTTCCTACAAATCATCTGATGGGTACGTGCAATCTCCTTTCTCCACTTGTATTACAGCCACAAGGGCAGTTGGTGCCCCATGATTACAGTCTTGAACTCAGAGTGGCCTAAAATAATGTGGAGAGCACGGATTAGAGGGCCAGACACCCGACCAAATTTGAGACTGCTCAAAGGATTTACAGAAGTGTCTCCAAATCAGGGAGCACTCAGCCAGCTTTATTTTACAAGAGGAAAACCAGGGCACATTCCTGTGACCAAAAAGCATCGAAGCACTGAGGAAAGGAAGAGCAGGCAGGCACAGTTTAAGGATATGCTCCTTTGAGTCAGAGTTTTCAGAATGAACACTGTTAATTTTACATTCCCCCATTAATTTTTCACAAGGCTTTATTTGAAGCTCAGGGCTATAATTTTGGCTCAGGCTTCTGGTGGCTTGAGGATCATTTTGTTTATAATATCACCAGAAAGCCCTGATGGAAGTATCCATCTGTAATTCATGCTGGTTTGCCACTTATTCTCCCTTTTCAGTATACATGAAGCTTCTGTAAAAGTCACAGGAAAATTGCATTTTTGGATTTGTATTGTGTGATTAAATATGAGTGTGTGTAGAATTTTCCAGAGGGGGAAAACCCCACAATAAGACTATATTCTGAAGGAAAGAATTGCATATATGAGTGAGTGGATGTACTTCTGATGCTGCCATTTCAAACAATCTCAGTTCCAGGTTGAACTAGATCAATACTAAATATATATTAATGCATTCACCATTTTTTCTTGTCTTTCTTTCTCTTACCTTGCAGGGGAGCTGGCAATGTGGAGAGATATTGGTGCTGTACAGATGACAGAGCAGAAAGAAAGCTTAGACCAGGTGAAAATAACATTAATTATAAGATAGCAGAGAGAAAAGATGCATGCAGGGAAGATTAACCACTTTCATTTTTATATTCTCCTTTCCTCTGAAAGAGAACGTTAAGAATCCAAATTGCCTTTAATTCCTGCCCACAGTGCATCACCCATTATTTGCAGTCAATAAGTATATTTTTTTTTGCAGAAAGAGGAGCTTTACCAGTCACAGACAGCATTTAATGTAGTACACTCTTTATCTTTTTTTGTCCCCAATTTTAACTGTCACGGCACAAAAGCTAATTTCTGGTGTGGCATTTCCCAGACAGCACAGGAGGTGCTGAGACAGCTTTAATAACTTCACCCCAACCTCTGCCTCTCTCCACATCACATTTCTGGGTAATGCACATACGTGTCTGGTGGCTGAGGCTTTCACAACATCACATCTCTGATCTCTGGCTGCCAGTGTCACTCTCAGTTTGCTTTTATCCTTAATGACAACCAAGGATGCAAACAAGAGAGCTGGATAGGCTCTAGCTGTTTCTGTTGTGAAAGGAGAAGAATAATTGCAGCTGGCTTAAAACAGCTTCCCCAGTTTCTTCTGACTGTATTGGGGTAGGCATTGAAGCCACTTCTAAAAGGAAAAAAATATTAGGATGAGCCATTTTCCCTCTTAGGGTATTGTGAACCACACATATGGAAAGATTTATGCTGAAAATCTATAGTCTTGGTAAGTGTGGGGTTTTAATTTTCTTTTAATGGGTAAAGACAGACAGAAGGGGATGAAAAGAGGAAGATGCATCAGATGGAAAGAAATACAGCTACAAAGATATACAGCTACTGCCTTCAGTTTGAAAGTTAATGAAATTCTGGACATTTTTGTATGGACATTTCAGCTTTCTTTTCCTTGTCAAAGAATGGAAATATTAAGAGGCCCTGTAAATACACAGTGACCTCCATCCTTCAAATGTAATTAATACATTAATTAGCAGCTGCTGTATGTCAACCTTGTTGGCCCAAGATGTGTACATTAACTTCTACACAGGAGATAAAGCCACCTCTAATTGTACCTCTGCAATGGTTCCTCCCCTGCTCTGGGACTGAGGCATGCTAATGACTGCTCAGGGTCAGGAAAGACTCTCCCATTTTCCTCTCTGGGGTTCAAATCTCACCCGAACCAAGCTCCAAGGATCCTTTGCACACAGATGTGAAAATTAAATACTTTTGTAAAGACACAGCTTTGCTTGAGCTGAGCTGTACGTGCTCATGTCTCGGTGCTCTTAAGTGGCTTCCTGTCATTTACTGTTTCCAAATAAATTTGTCCCCATGCCTGTGTTTTGAATGCAGCCCTGGCCTCATCTGCAGCTCTTTGCTGTACTTTTCAAAGCTTGTGGCAACTCAAGAGGGTATAATTTACTCCTGAAAGTGTCCTTTTCCTGTTAAACATCCTCCTTCCTTCCTCATTCCCAGCTAAAACAGAACGAGTAGAAAGAGATGCCGATGATCTGAGCCATGCAGCAGGAAGGATACAAAGTGATTTATTGTTGTGGATCATTGAATCACAGAATACTTGGGGATGGAAGAGACCTTTAAAGTTCTCCTAGTCCACCCCCCAAACAATGAGCATCTTCAACTAGAGCAGGGTGCTCCAAGCCCAGCCTGACCTTGGACACTTCCAGTGATGGGGCATCCTCAGCTTCTCTGGGCAATCTGTGCCTCACCACTCTCACAGTAAAAAACTTATTCCTTTGATCTAATGTATAACTTTATCTATTCTACATCTAATGTCCATTCTACGTCTAACATCTATATCTATCTCTAGCATCTGTATCTAATCTGTGTGGGTCCCCTCGTGCAGCTGTCTCAAAGCAAGCACACTCTCCATGCTGCAGGTGAGTATTTCCCAAAAGCTGCCTCCTGGAACCCTCACTGGAAGGCAGATTGTGGCTGTAGGGGCTGGTAGCCTCTCTGAATATGTGACCAGAGCATGCACTCTGTTATATCTGAAATTCCCAGGCAGGAAAGACATGCAGTGTTAGGGAAGCAGTGTGATAAATTTAGCAAGTGATAATGCAAACAGCATGGAAAAAATGTGTGCTGTACAGGAGGGCACAGGCTCCTCTGCTAGCTGGGACATTACTGACCCCTTGGAAAGAGGGCTGTAACACATTTAAATCTGATCCACAGGCTTGCATGTGTCCACAGTCCCACTGGAGTCAGGGAGACTGCAGAGTGTGCAGTTACAAGCTATAGAATTATTTATTTTTGTAAGGATTGGGAAGTTAGGGGGTAAAATGTCCTTGGCTTCACCTCCCAAATAGATCAGCAATGTAAATAGGCAGTTACTTTTCACTATTGTCAGTGATTAATCTGCCTAAGGAGAGCCCTTACTTTCTCTGGTTCACTTTGCTTTTGCTTTGTTGATATTTGACTGACTTGTCACTTTGCTTGAAACAGTAAAAACATCAATTTGCCAGAAGCCAGAGAACAGTCTCACTCCTTTTAATTTGCTCATTTTCAGTATCAATTCATTTAGAAGTCTAAAGATTTAGCCTTGTGGTATGTTTTCCTGCAGCTGCATTCATATCCCTACCCATGAACCCAGTGCAAGTGAGTTTCTCAGAAGGAGGACAGCTGAAATGTCACAGAGAGTCAGTCAAATTGCTGAGCTGCAGGCATTACCAAGGCACAATGAGAGAAAATCTCAGGCTGAGGCCAACCCTGCCCTCAGCAATTTGTTCAAATTCCTTTCTTTGTTGCTGCCCTAATTTTTCTGAACTGTGGCTTTATAAAATTCTTCATTGCATCCTTATATTTTACTGTAAACCCCAACCAGGCTGTCAATTCACAGCTCTAGGTTTCCTTCCCAGGTTACAAGAATTGCTTTCTTGCCATTGTTTTTTTTTTTTTTTTTTTGCCCCAGTAACTTTCAGTGCCATTTGATTTAGATTGACAGAGAGATATTATTTCCACTTTTAACAAGCCATTGTTCAGATCTGAAGTGGGAAATATCCATCCAGGCTTCTCCTTCTCCATGGATTGTTTTGATCTTTGTGACAAAAAAGGCTGAGATGGGGAAGCAAAGGGATGCAGTAAGTGAAGTCAACATGGAGAACCATTCCTAAAGCTTAAAATCCCAGGTAGTGTCATTGCTAAGGGCATTAATTATTTCAAAACTGTCTTGCTTTTTCACAATGTAATATGAAATGTTACAGTGAAACCAGACACTCCATAATCCTCAGCAGTTAATTCAAGGCTATGCATTAGCATCAGAAAGCAATTAGATGTTTGAATTCACACAGATTGGAAGGGTCACAGTAAATCTGCTGTAAAGAAAATGAACCAAGTGAATTGAAGAAAAACTTCCCAGTCAGATTGCAGTAACTATGTAGTAAATCAGCTCCTGATAATTCAGGATGCACAGAGGAAAAAAAAAATAGAGAAGAATCCAGAGTTTAAGTGCCCATCCTGGTGAAGGAAGGCATAGGAAAAGGAAAGGCTGGAACATTAAAAGGGCAGAGGGAGGGATAATATTTTTTTCTGTTAAGCACTGTAAAAAAAGAAAATGCCAGTCATAATGATAGGGGAAAGGGATGAGAATGATGAGAAAGGGAAAAAATGGTTCTGTTATGCACTGAGCAGTGAATGCTGCTGCAGAGCTGAGCAGGGAGATGTTAATGGGCACAAAAGGCTGGGCTGCCCACTTGGATGGGGAGATGACAAATTGCCAACACCAGAAGACTTGCTCCTGTTCAATTGCATTTTAATAACAGGGAGGGGCTCAGTGCAAGCAGCAAGAGGCTTGGAACAGAAATTACCTTACGAAAATATCATCTTCCTCAGTGTGTGTCACTGCTGAGCAGGAGGGAGACAATAGCAGGGGGAGAGATCAGGATGCCCTCACTGCTTTTAGCATGCTGCTGTGAATGCCCAGATCCTCGAGGATGTGGTTAAGATAACAGACTGCCCGGTGTCTGCATCTGTTTTTGTCACAGATTCCAGACAAAAACACTGAGGTTGCCCAGAAACTGAGGCAGCAGCAGCAAGGGGCTGCAGGAACCAGAGTGGAGCTTTCCCCTGTCCAGAGTGAAACGGGAGTTAATGAACTTGCCTGCTCATTGTGGGGCTCCTGTCACAACTTTATATTGTCAGAGAGTCAGAGACAGAAGTTCTTTAGCAATGGACCATAAAAATAAGTAGAAGAAAGAAGTGCAAAAGCTGCTCCCATCTTCCTTAACTCAACAGCTCTTTCCCCCACCTCATTCTCTCCCTAAAGCACATACAGACTGGATGTGCTGACATTTCTAGCTTTCATTGGATATGAAGAGTTTGGTATTTCCTACAGTTTTGGATGACCAAACTGCTGAAGTGGAGGGAGAAAAAGAAGACTAGGAAGTGTATAATGGGAAAAAAAAAAAAAAAAGCCTGAAGGGAGAAAAGACTGAAAGATGTAAGACTTCTGTAACTTTTTCCCCTGTTGTACCCATGGAACATACACATTAGTCAGTGATGAGACACTGGCAGAGGTTCCCCAGAGAAGTTGTGGAAGCCCCATCCCTGGAAGTATTCAAGACTGGGTTCATGGGGCTTGGAGAAACCTGGCCTACTAGAAGGTGTTCGGGCCCATGGCAGGGGGTTTGGAATAAATTACCTTTTAAAGGTCCCTTTCAACCTAAACCATTCTCTGATTCTATAATTGTGAAGGAATAAACCATGTTCAGGACCTAGTCCTCAAATATAAAGTTTTAGCAGATGACCACCTGCCTACAAAGGTGAAGTGTAAAACCTTAGCACTTCAAACAACACATTATTTATAACATTTCTGGGACAAGCTTGGAGTCCACCTAATCAATAGAATGAAATATCATTCTAGTGGTTCGAGTTCTAAGGGAATTCTTCTCTGGGATTCTTTCACTGTAATTTTTTTTTATTGCTGGCATAATTCCCTTTGAAATGACATTTTCATTTCTGCACTCACATCGAGTCAGCCTTTCTGGGAAGGTTTCCTTGTGCAGCAGAACAATATGGTGCTAATGGGATTACTCACAGCACAGAGTTAAGCATTCATAGAAATCTTTGAGAGAGTGGGGTGATAATTACCAGCTCTCATACCACAGTCCAAATAGTGAAACATAATAGTGTACACATTTCCCCCAAAGTTGTCTGAACTCCTCTTGGTCAGAGCGTTGGTGACACAGGAATGGCTCTGCTGGAGCTTAAGGTCCATTCACTGACACTATTGTGTATAATTAAGGGAATTTTTTCTTTTTAACACAAGCACAGCACTGAGCATATCCAATGTGGAGATTTTCAAGTCAAAATGCATTTAAAAAATGAAAACTCTGCCTCAAATGTAATAAAGATATCTGTACATTTTCCCTCTCAAAGCTCTGTATCAAGATTTTAGTTCAAATGAGTATTCCAAGGTAAAGAAAAACATAGTAGTCACTAGTATTACAAAGAAGAAAAAAAAAATAAACAACTTAAAAGGTTGTTTCAGTATGGCAATGAAAAAATGTCAAGTTCTGGGTTTAGGTTTCCTTCCTCTCTCTGCTCTCTTCACCACCCTCCTTTAGAAGGCAAAGGAAAGGAAGTGTGCAGGGATACATTTTTCATCCTCTTTTATTGTTCTTTTTTTTTTTGGACATATATATCCTCCACTGAGCTGGAACTCATTTTCAATATACTGGCTTTTTACAACATGCTTTTGAACATTTCTGTTGTCTTACATTCTCTGTAATTTTGTCCCATCTCATCATCTCAAAGCAAACTGTTCTCCCTTTCCCTTAATACTGGCTTTTATGTTCTTTCTGAGGAAAGCCACTGAAGTGAACTTTGTGTTGTGCAGATAAGAGAAGCAAGCTGTGGCACTCCTAAGGTTTTAACAATTATGAATAGTTTCATTCTGTGATGAACTTTATACTTACACATCCTCCCTCTTTTCAGTTCTGGACCAAGAGATGCCATTGAAAAAGAAAACATACAGAGATTCATGAATTCAGCTATAAATACCAGCAGTTAACATCTTATACATCAGCACTAGGTAAAACTGGGGGAATATTCACATTGCCTAATGCAACATGGAAACCAGGCACAATGTTCACCAGCAGCTGCAAAATGTGTTGGGAGAGAAGGGAAAAGTGTAGTGACAAATTATGTAAATGGTCCATAGAGGAGATATGTAAATGGCTAAAGCCATGTTATTGATGGTCTCCTAACTGACTCCCAAAGGAATCATTAACCACGTGTAAATTATCTTAGATTTCTTGCAGGCCCTTTTCTCCTCTGTGTCCCTCTTCCCACTGTCTCATTAATTAACACTCTTCTCTCACTTTCTCCTTTGTTTCCAGCTAAGAATAAATGAAAGGTTCACACTGAAGTAAATCATGTGCCCTTCTCAATCGATAGGAAGGGGAGAAAGCCAGCAGAATACCTCTACATGCACTGGGAATTAATTATAGCAACCAAAACCAGTCAATTGATCATTGACTGAGATCATCTCATCAACTGATGATCAGATGATCAATTGATCATCTCTTCTGAGAGGAGGGATGGGGCTTGAGGAGTTCTCACAGGACTGTGCTGAGGCTGTGTGAAAATGAAAATAAACAAAGCAATCCTTAATCCAGAGGCATACCAAGCACTCCTCCTGTTCCTAGGCAGAGCAGGGAGAACCACCGACACGAGGCTGGGACAGGAGTGGGTCTGGACAATGAAAATTTTCCCTCTGGTGGGAATGCAAGGCCAGCCCTCAGACCAGACCAACAGAGAAGGGGGCAGGCCCTCCATCCTTTGCAGGTGAGCTTCCTGAATGACCCCCATGGCAGGGTAAAAACCCCCAAATAGCAAATTGTCCCACTAACCCCAGAGTTGAAGGAAAAAACCCACTGAGAAAAGCCTCCCAAGACTGTGGTTGTGCATGAGATTCAGAAGGTGATCTGTAAATGTCAAGAGCAATGACATTTTGGAGCTGTAAGATGAGATGCATTCCCTCCAGTGGTGCTGATTGATTAGCCATTCACTGTCACGTTGCTAATTGTTTGCCAGCTGCTAATCAATGAGATCCGAAATACCGTGTGTGCGTAAGGCTTATTCCCAAAATTAAAAGGAAAAGAAAAAAACGTAGAAAACATTCAATATCCCTGTGGCATTCATCCTCCAAGAGATATCCCGTATAAGGTAAATACTCAAATTGTATATAAGCCTTTTGTGAAGGATGTGAGAATGACAGAAGTGATAGGCATGCTTTATATTAAATCCCTTACTTTTTCCTTAATAAACTTCTGAAGCTGCTCTGTGACAGGCCCCGAGGAGGCAGTGAAAGGGTCAGCTCAGTGATGGCATGGCTCTGATGTAGCATTAAACAGGTTTCCACAAAAAGATCTGCCACGTGGCCGCTGCCCCATGACTGAATGTTCTGTCAGACAGTGGAGCCCGTTTGCTCTGGTTGTGTTCTGAGCATCCAGAGTATCTGGGCACAGGCTGAAATATCTCTGACTGGGCTGGAAATGGCTTTCAGAGCAATTTCCAGCTGAAATTATCCAGACATTTATCCAGACATTCTCAGGGCTGTATCAGCCAAATGGCTATCTCCCAGAGCAGAATTAAAAGCCTGATACTGAACAGATTATGTTTGGGAGAGTCAGAAGGATATAGAGCATATTCCTCTGTAAGACTGGAATGTAATTATGACTTCTGGGGCACAGTAAGAATAAATGATTGCATTTGTCAGATATTTTGGAAAAACACTATTTTGCATGCAATCCAATGGGTGAGCGATATTCCAGCAAGAACAACAATGCAAATTCCTACTGTCAGAGCAGATACAACAGTTTGGATTGTCATGCCCAAACAAAGAGTTGTCCTGCCTTCATCCACAGCCTGTTTGCATAGCATGAGATCCCCTAACATTTACCAAAAATTGTAAAATTAATAAATAGGTGATCTAAATGTTTTCTCTCTTTTTATTGACACAGTTTTTTGGGGGTGGAGGGCATGACTTATTTGACAGTGTTTAAAGCGGCACTAAAAATAGAATTAAATGATCATCAGTGTCTACAATCTTCAGTTTCTCCTACCTCCTGTTAGCAAGGAGACAATGGTGGCAGGAACAGCTCTGCAGCCTCTGAACCAGCTCTGCATCCAACATCTCTGCCCTGTGTCCTTCACTGGCCAAGGCACAGCTGAGTCAGAAAAAAATGCATGGAGCATTGTGTTTTGAAATGGACTAGAAACCTTCCTTCCTTCTTTTCCTTTCCTTCCTTCCTTCCCTGGAAGCACCATGTGTACAATTTTAAAGAGACAAAAAGGCAAACACAGCTTTTGATTACATATAAAAAGGAAAGCAAATATATCAAAATAAATAAAAGATGAAGAAATTCAGCCAACTGATGTAATATTTAGATGTTTTGATGACACCCTTTGATGGCTCAGACAAGAGTAGGTGTATTTCATATTTCATAGAAAAAGAGCAAAGCAAGCTCAGAAATTCATGCTTAACCACTAAAGAACAGCATTTAGAAAGCTGCAGCAGGGAAATGAGCCTTTTCTATCAAATTGCAGAAGGGGCTGAGTGGGAGGACTGCATGAAGGAAGCAGAAAGTGGTGGTCAGAGGGGAAAAGAACAGGCCCTCATACTCAGAGGGAAATGGCAGCGGGGGAGGAAATGGGTTTGTTTTCTCTCTCTTTTTTTTTTTTTTTTTTTACTTTAGAAAAGTACTTAGAAATATTAATATCTAAGAAAAACAGTAAAGGAAGAAGAGAGATATCATCATGTAACTGAAGTATAAGATATCAGATAGCTGCAATTGCAGCTGGTGGAGATTATGTGTAACATATAACCTGTTGCCAACTCCTTTGATGAAACCAGTGCTCCCTTTATGCTACACTTACAAATAAATGAGGTGGTGACCAGTTACCATTAATCTTCTGAAAATCACAAATGAAGGCCAACAGTTTTCTATCAACCTCATCATGAGAATACAGTCGAGGTAAGATCAAAGCTCTGGGGTTACAGCAGGAATGACTGATTTTGACAAAATCTCTCCAGTGATTTGGAGAATGAAGGATGAACAACAGGACTGGATTTAAGCACGTCTGTCAGAGTACCTGGAATTGTTGGCACACCCAGGGCTCCTAAGAAGACATAGCCCCTTTCCCAAAACCTCCTCCTCTCCCTTCCTTCCCGTGCTCCTTCTCACAAAGTTCAGTGCAAGGGCTGCAAAGGGCAATCCACAAAGATTCCAGAGCCTGCCCTTCCCTGCAGACATAAAGGCTACAACAAAAACCCTTCATGTCCCTCTTGGCTTTGGTAATAACTTTGCTGCAAACTCTGCATTCCTTCACATCAGTGGCATTCATTTCCAAACCCTTTGGTTGCTCGTAAACCATGCTCCCAAGATACTGGGAGGAAAATACACACAGAGACACAGAAGCCTCTCTGCCCCATCATCACAGCAATCACTGCAAACTCTCAAGCACTGTAAAATGAGGATGTGAGGACAACCTCTAAAATAGACAATCCAAGGGGTCAAACAGAGCCTAAACTGATTGAAAAACTGAAGTGTCCACCACCAAAATGATCCTTTTGGCTGACTTAGGGATGGTTTACTTTCCTTGTCTTTCCTATTTGTGATTCCCCACTTCTGATTCAGATTAAGTTTCTCTCCAGATGAGTTGGGATATTATATTTAATAGGGGGAAAAGAATCCCACATCAGCACAAAGACACAAAAGCTGAAAGTGGCTCCCATTCCCACAGATGTCAAGTCCTGTGAGAGGCTCATGGGTGCTGCCTGGCAGAGATGAGGGACAGCAGGCCAGTTTTCTGCTCTTGTTTGGCCATTGCAGTGTATGGGAAACAGGGATTTGGGCATGCCTGGTAAGCAACTGAGTGAGTTGTTGTGGTGAAACACCAAACTCATCAGCCAACTTTTTCCCCCTCCCCATTGGGACAGCTTACAGGACTTTGAAGTTTTTTAGCCAAGGAGTATTAGTGTGCTGTGACAGCTGGCAACACATTCCAGTGGGTAAGTGATGGACTGGCTCTGGAGAGAGTAAAATAAATTATGAAGTGGGTGAAATTTCAGCCCTCCAAATAACAGTCCAATGATTTCATTGGAATGGCTCTGTCTGGCAACATACTCAAACACATACAGCTGGGCAGAGCACACAAACACTCCTGTATGGAATAGCTGCCTGCATGGGAAGAGAGGGAGTTCTCCTTGGATGAAGCAGCCTGAGTGGGAGACGGCAAGAGGGGATTTTCAAAATGTGTTTGTGTGAGAGCCAGTCACATATGGGTCTGTGTGACTGTGGAGCCAGAAATGAGTTTTAGACACTCTGCTCAAAGCCAACACCTTCAGGATTCCTCAGGTGCCATCAGAGAATGCCATCCACTGTCTGCACTGTTAAAGCACCAGCATATCCTACAGACTCAATTTCTGCCTCAATGAGTGCAGTTTGCAGGGGCAGTTTAGCACCTGGAAACATGAACAAGTAAGGCAAATAAGAACCCATGACTGAGAAGCAAAATGAAGTCAGTGTCTTCCTCACACTTGGAATTAAATAGGTTTAGATGGTATCACCCTGCCAGGTCCCCCTTCAGACTCCACAAAGGCTGCCTGACCTGTGGCTTTCATCACAGAGGGATGGAAAGTCAGTTGCCTTATTTTGTACCAGGACATTACAGGTGATGGATTTGGGCTGGCTGACAGAGGTGGTGGGGCAGAGGAGAGGAGAGCAGTTTTCTGGGGACTGGAGGTTTCCTATTTTTAGCTGTAATTCATTCCACAAATTTGTACATTTTGAATGCATCATCACCAAACAATAAGCAGCCTACTGTGTGAGTGTTTGTTGTTGTAGAGGATCTTGTATTCTCCTTTTGTCAAATGTAGTCAGTGTAATTGAATTTGCTCAGGGAAGGACTGTGCAGCTTAGCTCTCCAGAATCTGTACATCTCTTTCAGCCTCTGAATGGGATCCACTGAAATGCAAAAAAATCCCTATGAACAGGTTTTCTTGGAGGTGTATTTGCTTCCACCCTCAGCTACTCCCATTTGAGCACAGCTTTGTGGCTCCTGTGTCAGCTGCCTGACAGAATAAACTGTGTGCTGGGAACATTTACTGCAAAACTTATTGCTCCTTGTGTTTGTCTTGCCATGGTTTAACCAGCATTGGCCAAAGCTAATGGATATATGGTCAGTTCCAGGAATCAGTTTCTTTCTATGGTTGAAAATTTCATGGGGAAGTTACATTTTAGGGATAAACCACTCCTGCCTAATGTGGCATCATCCCATTTTCTCTCTTTTCCTCACACAATGCCTTATTCCAGTGAAATGAATTGCTGATAGGAGCCAATTACTACTTCTTGTCTTAGGAATACCTGTAAACACATTCTTCTGTTTGGGAATATCTCTCTAGTACTTTTGCCTCTGTATACTTAATAAATTAAAAACCAAATTAAATCAGAATTAGATTTCATGCTAGCCCATTAAGCAACTAAAAGTTTATGTACTTTGACAAAATCCTAGAGGACTCCAAGAATGTAACACTTTTTGTGCCATCAAATTTCCAAATTTAAAGTCTGGGAAACTGTTTTGATTACTCTTAATTTGTCCCCAATATTGAAGGAGAAAAGGCTTGCAAAGAAATTTACAGTTTTGAAAAAGAAATTTTTATATATATGTAGCAACCTTTTGTTTTCTTTCAAATTTAAACAAGAGGACTGAATAGTCCACAAGGGAAACTAGAACATTTCAAACTGACTTACAATGACAGAATGATTTGGGAAGAGTTTTGTTTGTTGTTTCGTTTCAATATACATTCACTTTCTCTCCAAAATTTTCTGCTAAGCTATCAAAGTAAAACATATTCTTTTTTGTTGTCTGCCTTTAATGGTTTTGTTTCGTTGTTTTTTTTTTGTTTTTTTTTTTTTTTTTTGCATAGGATCATTTATGCTGCCAATTTCCTTTGTGTGTTTCAGCTTCTCTTCTGTTTTCTTGCTGTTAGACCTCTTGAATACCTGTCCAGCTAGGTATCACAAACTCACATGAATGCTTTGATAGTAGCCAGAAGCACTGAGAGCAATACTTCTGTTCATTTAAACAGAACATATGATTATTATCTTTGGTATAGTTGCAAGGAGGAAAAAGAAAAGATCAGGATACTCTTGGACACTATCCAAGCTCAGCTGAAATCCTCAGGGGATTTTAGGGTTTAAAATTACCAGGATGTAAATTTTCACAGAGCACTGGCTATGGAGGGACATCTGTATGTCCTGTTTCAAGTGAGCGCATCACTAGGAATATTCTGAGAGGGTGGTGCTGATATCCAGACATGTGAAATAACAACAGGATGGTCACATTCATTCCCCTCCCTACCAGCTCCCTCCTGTGAGATGCCTCCCAGTTTAGCTCCATTCATCACTCTGTTATTTTTAGCCTGGTTTCCAAAGGAAACCCTGCACATGAGACTGTGTTGTCTGTCTGCTTATCACTGCCTCCATAAAAATGCACCCTTCCCAGTTGCAACCAAACTGGACAACAGGACAGAAGCCTATGGGATGTGAAGTAGCTGCCAGTTTCTCAAAACCTGGAGAGGCTGTAGCAGGAGCTGAGCAGCTGCCTGGATTCTAGGACTGGACACAGGACATACATCACCAGCACAGCACCACTCACCCTAATGCCAAAGTTCTTCAGGGATGTAGAGAAGGGATGGGCTATCCAGAGCCATCAGGAGCTGGAAGATCCCCGCTGAGCTTCCAGAAGGAGTGTAAAAAAGGCATTTTTTAGCAAACAACTTTACAAAATGACACCTCTTTCTGCTGTCATTATTCCTTGACTCAGAAAAAACCCATAAGTATGACCCCTGGTTCTACTTTGCTGCTGATGGTGAATTAGGCAAAATGTAACAATGGAGACAAAAAAGCCCAAATTTCCAGCAAGCATCACCTGCTACATCCACAGAGGGTACAGCCCAACCACTGGAAGAAGCAGTGGCTTGACTGGCTGGCCAGAAATGAAGTCGACAGCGTAATTAACCCCAGGTGATGACCACTGCTCTCAGTCAGGAGTTGCCTTCCTCTCCACCAGCCAATAATTCTGGTGTACAGCCAGAACCACCTCAATTTGAGCCATCCTCCAGCCTGGAATCAGGGCTCCCAGCCTGACCCAGCACAGAAGCAACATCAGCACAAAAAACCATTTGCAGTGTCTACAGCTTAAATATTACCAAGCTGGATAAAACATCTGTTTTGGCCAACACCAACAGACCTGGCAGCACTGCCTGCTTTGGGGCTGTTTGTTTATATATTTATTTATGCTTCCTTTGTCTTTGTTGGGTTTTTTTAAATAGCAATCAAAATCTTCCCATACAGAAGCATGAACTAAACCTATATTTAAGCCTTTAAAGCGAAGAGTGGCCGAGCGCCTGCAGCTCTCATTAAGAACCAACTCCTTTGGAAGAGCAGCTTGGCACCACTGGAATCAAAGCTCTGGGAGAAGAGCTCCAGTGCTCACTTCACTTCCCAGCTAACCAAGGAGCCAGCAGAACACTAGGAGGGGGGGGGATGAGAGATGTTCACTGTGTAAGAGTTCACCAGGATCTTTGGCTTTCTTTTAAAACAGCCCGTTTTGAGTCACCAAGTGTCATCAAGCACCGAGGCTGTGAGGTTCACTGACCCCTCTGCAAAATGCAGGGCTCTTGTCCCAAATATTTATCTTTTCTGCTGAAAATGTCTGTGCTTGATCTCTGACTGGAGTAATATTCTTGGAAGGAAAAGCAAAGTACTTTCAGCTGTTTAAAATAACTTTACAAATGATTTTATAAAAAAGCAGTCATACATAGTTGCATGTATTTTGCAAGGCCAAAAGGGAAAGAAGAGAAAAAAAGAATTAAGTTTGACAACTGGCTTGGCCAATGCTTTCATGTAGATCTGGTGCCTTTTCTGGACTTGAAATAAAACAAGGATCTGCCAGGGAAAACATGCAACCTGTGCATTCATAGAATAACAGGCTGGTATGGGTTGGAAAGGACCTTAAAGACCATCTTGTTCCAACCCCCTGCCATTGGCAGGGACTCCTTCCACTAGACCAGGTTTCTCAGGGCCCATCCAACCTTCACATGAGGTGAAACTTTGAAAAGTGCACACAAGAGCTAGTGGTGGCACAGACATCACAAAAAGGATCTGTCACCACAGCTGCTCTTGTCTCATGCCTTCTCTTAGTTTTGAGACAAAATGGATTGATGGGGCAGTGCAGGAAATAAATTTACTGAACTTGAAGGAATTGAGTACAAACTGGGAAGATCCAGATTGAAAAAATAATTGTGAAGAAGGTTGTACACATGGTACAACCCTGAAATATCCCTGAAATTACTGAATCAAACAGGAATTTGAATCAATTCTCTGCATTAAAGAATGTAAAGTATATTTATAAAATGAAGCTGGAAATTTTGGGATTACTTTCTCAGGCTTGAGTTCATATTCCCCTTTTAAACTGAGTGAGGAGATGCCACTCAGTTTAGCAATGGATCTAAACTTAGAAACAGGCTGTACACAACCTGACTACCACACCCCAGATGACCATCAGCTATCACACCCTGTGCAGCCTGCTCTCTGTGTTTCATATCACTTTAACAAAGGCACAGAAGCACATTAGTTTTGAAGGTAAGGGTGGAGTGAGGAAGAGAACAAAAGAAGGAAACCTGAACAGGGATAGTGCATTAAAAAAAGAAAACCACTCTAAAAAAGAGAGATGCTGTAATATGCTGGAAAGCAGTGATTGTACTTAAAGCCCTCTCCTCCTCCCTCTGTATCTGGAATTTACACTGTGAAATTCCTACTGAAATGACTGCAAGGAATTACTGAAATCTCCACATAAAATCTGTGTTCAGGGTCGTGGATCGTGAGCTCATTAAAAGTGTAGAGATGTGAAAAACTTCTGTTCTTTTAATTTATGCACTTGTGCCAAGAAGCTTTTGTGAAATATTTATAGGGAGACTTTTTCTACTTTTTTTTTTTCTCTCCAGATATTAAAATAAATAAATAAATCAATAATTGTTAATTGCATTTAGGACATCGTTCCTTTAATTGGAAGAGGGTATGTGAGATGACCCTGCCTGGTGGCAGCTCTGGCCCAGCACAGCTGACAACTGTGGTGTGAAGAGGAGAGCAAAGCAAACCTTCCCTTTTTCTTTGAAAGAACTGCTATAACATTATTATTTTTTTTCTGCTCAAGGCCTGCTGCTTTCTCCGTGTCATACTGATGAAATGGAAAAACCCAAGAGCAGATTTTGTCCTGTGGTGGAGGTGGGGTAAAATTCCTGCCTGCTATCACAGGAAAGGTTGTTATTCTCATTAAACCATCCTCTCTGCAATATCATGCCGTGCTTGTGGGCTGCTGCAACTGTTTCTTTGGCAAATGCTCAAGTTAATATAAGCAATCATATTGTTCTAAGGTCATCCAGGAAACCAACAGCCTCCCTTTCCTCCTGACCCTCTCACCAGCTTCCTGCCATTCCTGTGCTCTTCCTAGTGCACTGGCCTGATTTCAGCCTTGGGGAAGTGAGCTGCTCAGAAGCTCCTGCTGCAGAGAACCCCTAAGAAATAAAAACTTTTCCTGAAGCTTCCCCCTTGAAAGCAGCACGCTTCCTGACCACTGCCAAACTCTTCCAGTGCTCAGGGTCAGGAACTTCTTGCTTGACCCTGATGGGATAGCAGCACTCTCAGGAATTTGCTCCCTAGGAACATTTTGCTACAGCCACAACTGCACCTTTGCGTCCCTCTGAGTCCAGGGAAGAAGAGGGGTAAGCAGGTAAGAGGGAAACTTGCTGGGCAACAGCAGGGAAAGTGATCCATGCTTTTGTGATCTTCCACCACATGCCCTTCCCATCTATCATGAGCCTCTGCATGGAAGAGATAAGAGGAAGATTCTTTAAACTGAAAGAGGGTGGGGTTGGATCAGATATTAGGAAGAGATTCCTCCCTGTGAGGGTGGTGATGCCCTGGCACAGGGTTCCCAGAGAAGCTGTGGATGCCCCATCCCTGGCAGTGTTCAAGGCAGGGTTGGTTTGGGCTCTGAGCAACCTGGGATAGTGGAAAGTGTCCCTGCCCACAGCAGAGGAGTTGAAACAAGATGATTCTTTTGGTCCTTTCCAACCCAAACCATTCTGTGATTCTGTGGCTGGATGGAGACTGGTCAGTGACAGTTCACTGGGACACTGTGGCTCACCTTTCCAAGACAAAGCAAAACCTGCTAAGAACACCCAAAATCAGGGCATTACAGAGAAGGCTGCAGAGGGTGTCTGCCCTTCTAAGGGCTCTGTGAAAGATAAGGGGCTGAAAAGGTGGTGACAGAGGCAGCAGGCATCCAGATCTGTCAGGGAAGTGTCTGTGGGGGCTGTGGGCAGCACAGACCTGTGGCTGGCCTTTGGGTGGGACCTGGCAAACACTCGGAAAGGCACTGATGTTCACGCTGTGCCTGGGGCATGTCTGCAGGGACAGGATGACAAGGAGCCAAGCCCTCAGACTGGCAGCCTGTTCACCTTGTTGGGTTGTCCAAGCCACAGGTAATGGTGTTGATGAAACAAACACCCTGCTGGAGCAGCTGCAGGCATGTCGAGTGCCTGTGCTGATGGGAGCAGCTCCAGAGGGTAAACAGGGGAGAGGAGAGCCACTGGCATGTGAAGGGCTTGCTAGGAATGGGCCCACGGACATGAAACCACAGCCAGACAAAGGGAGGGGGGAATTTCCACAGAGCACTTGAAGATCTTATAAAATGTTCATTAAATTAGGTTTGCAGCGATTGTCAGCACTTGAATTATAAGGGCCAAATGCAATTGAAAAACTACCTTTTGCTTTCATGTGAAATGGTAACTGCACATCAAACGTTTTAATCTCCTCCAGTGATAAATATGTGGAAATCTGTAGGACTATTTATATAAAAGCTTCCAAAAGATATGTTATCTCTGCAATTTACCCCCACTCCTTCCCCAAGGGATTTTTCTTTCATGTCTCCTTGCACGGTCTACATTTGTTTACTGGTGAATATCACTTCAAATGAATTTAGTAGCAGGGATGTTTATAGAAATAGCACACTTTCAATGACTTGTGGAGAATACTTACAAAGTGAATGTTGTAAAACACAAGTGTGTTTACATTAGAAAACCAATAACAGACTGGTTAACAGGCAGTCAAGGCGTGGAAGAAAACAAGAGACCTGTTCTTCAACTCCAAACCAGCCTACAGTCTTGAATATCAAAATGCTCTTGTGGTGGTTCTACCTCTTTTGTGTCAAACCTCTTTCCAAGTAAGCTTTAGACCAGGAATTTTTCACTGAAACTGTTCAGAGATCACGTGTACAATTATTTTAATAATAATTTGAAAATACATTATTCTGGATGATAGGAAATGAAGCAAAACTGTTCCAATAAGCAATTTGCAATAAATTATTCAATCACCTCTAATCAAAAGTGCATAGCATGAAGGCAAGTAGAGAAAAACATCCCTAAGCAGCACTTTATCTATTATATTTTTGAAAGGAACCATGTGTGACCAATGAATGAAATTAACTTTCCCAGAAACCCTGGTACATTCTTGTTTTGGAGAACAATAATTTAGACATCAATTTATTTGACAAGAGGCATTCACTTCCAGGTCATTCAGCTGCTTGACAGTTAGAAAAAAAGAAATCTGAATCTGGGGTGAGATTCTCCTCTATCTACAACAGAATGACAGAACCAGAGAATGGTTTGGGTTGGAAGGCACCTTAAAGATCATTTAGCACCACCCCCAGCTGTGGGCAGGGACACCTTCCACTAGACCAGGTTGCTCAGGGCCCCACCCAACCTGATCCTGAATCAAGTATTATTCAGTAGCAAGAATCAGTTTCACTTGAAATATGCCTAATTCTGCATGGATAGAACCACTTTCCTTCCAGCTATAAGAAATCTGATGGCCAAACTGAGGCAAAATGAAATGCTCATTGTAAAGGAAAAATTGCCATAAATACAAATAAACATCCACAGCTTCGGGGAAAATTAGAAGTAAAATCCTTATGCTGAGAGGAAAAGACATGGTCTGCAATGAGCTGAGAAATTCTACTAAAGCCACCAAAATGGGAATGTTTCCAGTGTGGTACAGATGATCAGCATGGATGGACTCAGCAGAGGAGTCCTGCTCTGAGCCTGTAGATGGACACAGCTGATTTATTTTCAAGCCAAATAAACCCCTCCTTCCTTTCTGCTCACTATAACATTGGCAAAGCTAGCTTTTGTTCCTTGCCCTGACTTCAATTCCCTCAGGCCAAAAGGAAATCAAGTTTGACTGAGGAAGAGACAGCAAGCAGGAGGAGGAAGTGCAGATCAGTAAATGTGGTCTCAGGCTGCCCAAATACCCAGGTCAGAGCCAGAGTACAGGTCAGAATTAAAAGAGGACATAGAAAGTCCATGTTTTCATGCAAAAGAGGGAAAATGATCAGCACATCCTCTCTCTAATTTATCAAGCCTGAGCCACTACTACAGCATTGAAAGCAGCTCTGAGTGTGCCACATGCATCAGGACTGTTTGACAGAAGCACCTGGTAAGCCACCAGCCACAGGGGTGTTGGTGTCAGGACAAGTCCAAGTGAGGAAAATCCAGTCAGTCCAAACAAATACACAGAAACACTGATTTTTAAAGCACAATAAACTCATGACTAAAAGGTACCATTCAGAAATACAGCAGCATTTCTTCCTTATTTTTTAATCACCGATCAGTAAACGAGCACCTTCTGATCTGTTTCAACCAGCAGACAAACCATTCTGCAAAGGCTTAACAACATTTTCCAGTCTTCCCAGTACCTTGCCAATTTCAGCAGGGCCATGAAAGGAAAGAACCATCCAGCCATCATCCTGCTAGAAGCAGAGAGTTGCTTTTAATTATGGAAAAAACAAGTCCCAGCACCTAGCCAAATGCCAGGTAAAATTCCACTTCTAGAGCCTTGAAGAGGTGGCTGAATAATGTCTAGAGGGAAGCCCTGGACTGGTGGTTTCACTGGTGCACAAACTTCCTCCCAGCTGTCATTCCAGTACACTACTCTAAACCAAAGCAGGCTAAATTGAACTAAAAAAGAGTCCTCTGGATCCATGACATCCCCTTTTCCAAACCTATACCAGAATCGTGTAGTAATCCAGCCCAGTTTCTAAAATGATGAATTACATTCTTCAGAACTTTGCTATATAATTATGGACACCTTTTATGAAACCAGATATCCTTGTAAATTTGGATTAAACTACTTGCAGAATGTTTACATAGAGTACAGTTATCTTTTATTGTTAAACACAAAGTAGACAATGCTAACATAAAAATCAGAAAAAACCCACTCATTTTCAAGGAATGTGTGGATCCTCAAGAGTTCTGAGGAGCCAAGAGAAATGCAGACATTTAAAAGAGTAGAACTAAGAAGTGAAAACAGCATTGCCAAAAGTATCCCTATTTTGTTGGCACAGTCCATGCAAATGAGAACACTGCATCCTTGTTTCTTCCAGGCAAAAAACCCCTTCATGCTAGATGAAAGGAATTTCTAAATTATAGCTATAAGTTTTTAACAAGGGTTCACAAGGTTTCCCTCCTTAAGTACTGTTTAGATAAGGTGCTTTAAAACAGAAATTCACCCTTCCTCAGGTTCAAACAAGATCGTGGCTTCCTGTCATTCCAAGCTTCTCTGTAGCTCTGTCAAACCACGACTGCTTGTTCCCAGCAGTGAGGATTCACCACCAATCATCACAGGAACACCTCACACCTTCCAGGAGCAGCATTTCCTTGGATGGGAAGGCAGGTAGGGTTGAAGAAAATAAGTAGGAAGAACATCCATGCAAGACCATTTGGACAGCACATCATGGCCTCCCTAACATTTGTTGCTGTACCCATATGTTTGGCCAATTATCTGCTGGAAATTAATTGCCCCACTGTGTGACCATTTTATCCAAATTACCCCTACAGAGAGCCAGGAAAGAAAGCTGTGGCAGGGCCATTGAGCTCACATCCTACCAGGATGAGAAGAGCTGTAGGTTGTGCATCCACCTCTCCATCACTCCCTGTTCCCGAGTTGTAATTTTGCCTCACCCATCCGGGGAGAGAACGATGGGGTGTCAAGGTCTGCAGCCCTTAGGGGTGAGAGGTGGGGGGATGAGGTTTACTGGAAAGCTGCTCACATTTCATTCGAGTAATCCTGTCTGCTTCCAAGCAGATTTCAGAAAAATATCAGTGTTCTGCTGAATAGCTTTAATGGGATTACCTTTAAGGCTTCTCTAATAAGTGGTGTTATTAAGTTGTCTGGATCATATGGAGAATTATGCATAACCACTGGCACTCCCCCTTTTTCCCTGGTTTTGTTACAAATTGGAATTAGTGTCTACTTGGTGTTGGGTTTCATGTTTTAAAGAGGATTGGGTTAGGGGAAAATCTTTTGGGTAAAGCCCTTTTTAAAATTTTGCCTATATTTAAAAAAATCCCTTTCTTTCAGCCTATGAAATGTTTTCTAAAAGGGATTAGAGATGCTGTTCAGTACAAATCTGCCAGGAAGTCCAAATCAAGATTTTGCAGATCAAACAATGATACAAATGATTGCAAAGGCCTAAGATTTTGCAGGAAAAAAATTGTCTCATATTTCCAAAGCCAGTCTGAAAGCTCAGAGGGAATTAAAAGAAGTGGGTAAAGCCTGAAATGATGTAATTCTTTCAGCTTTCAAGGTGAGTAATTTAAAAAACAATATTTATATTTAAATCACTCATTTTAACAAAGTGAACACACTTAAACAGCATTGACTAGAATGTTTTGAACTTGATGGAAAGTCTCTCTAAAAGTGAATGAAAAAAGAGTATCAAATTCAAGCAGTTCTCAGTTCACTCCCTTGAACAAATGATAAAAAAAAAGTGGTATCCTTAGACCAAAATAAACTAAGATAACATGAATGAAGAGTTGTTAAAACACAAGAAAGATTCACTCCCATGAAAACAACCTAAACAGATGACATAAAACCTCAGAGCTACTGTATCCAGACAATTTATTGAAGGAAATCTCCCAGGGAATGACACTGAAAGGGCCTGTGCTCCTGTGGGACGTTCTGCAGCAGTAGAGGTGATCACCAGGAAGGTTACAGCTGTGTTGGTACTGTTGACACCTTAAACATCTGTCTCATTTACCTGTGACAGGAGTGAAAGGGGCCCTAACTCCAGCACAGTGACTGCCAGCAAGTCTTGGCACAAGGAAATTTGTTTTCCCTCTTTTATGGCTTGATCCTCCTCCACCCTCTGTTGGCAGCAGAACTTCTTGTTGACTCTAAAATGTGTCTCTACTCTGAATAGTTTCCTGTGGCTGAAGAAGTCAGAGCTTTGGATTGCTTCAGAAGTTTGTTTTAAATTCAGTTTCAGTCACTATATATATACACATATACCTATATATCTACATCTCTATCTATCTACATATATATATATATATATCTTTTTATTGCCTTATAAAAACAGGGAATGCTGATTTTTCTTTGGAGTTTCCATCTTGATATGTGGGACATCAAGATGAAGTTGGAACTTCAAGTGGGAGAATGCTAATGCAGCACAAGGAACCTGCGTGGGCTTTGTTTTTCACATGGGAAATAGCAGAGATGAGCTTCAGAGCTGCAGTAAAAGCAATTGAGCAATTGCCAAGATTTGTAGTCATGATCTCAGGATTTCACTCACTTGAGCAAATACCCTTGAAACTCCCATTATGGTTTGTGAATCAGCAGCTGCCTTACTTTCTTAGAGATATCATCACTACAAATAAAAGTGTTGAATCCCCAGGGAGATTAGAAGGTTCTGGTCTCTATTTTGAGGACTTTTTATTTTCTGGGCTGTGCACGGGAGCCCGGCTCTATTTCTTGGAATGGGAAAAAAGCACCTTGGGATTTGCTCAACCAACCAGCTTCCTGTTTTCCCAATATACACCTGACCTTTCCTAACTACCTGGTAGGAGGAGGAGGAGTTCAAAACAGAAGAAACCACACTCTGGCAGCCCTATAGCACAGCTCAGCATTTTCAGCTGTGAGGAATTTCTTTGCTGTAAGTGGAATTCCTCATGCAGAAAGGCGTTCGTTCTTCAGGATGTGCCATGCCATAAAAATCTCACCCTTCCTATATCTGCTGCCATTTGAAACATCCTGTGCATTATAAGCTCAAAGATGCCAGTAATAAAAGAAAACGTGCTCTGAAGGCCTATGATTCTGAGGCTTCAGGACACATTTGGGCTGCTTCACCTCTTCACACAGCATAAGGTGAAATCATTCTTTTTCCAGTTGCACTGGAAAATCTGTTCATGCCCAGGTTTTCTGTGTTTTTCTAGCGGCTCCCAACAGACATTACCAAACCAGCATCACTGCTGAGTTTCCAGGCAAAGATATGAGGCCCTGAAGCAAAATGGGGGTGCTCAAGAGGAGTGCTTTTGTTGGGATGACTCCTTTCAAAACAGCATTTTTGGTATATTTGACTGGCCAAAGAAATGTTGTACATGATTCATTTTTCACTGACTTCCAAATATGTATATTTAAACAGACAAATAGTAGAGAAGCCTGAAAAATAGAAACATAATGAGTAAAATTTTCATAAGCACCTAAGGAACCTAGGTCCTAAGGAGATACACTCTGCTTTAAAAAAATGATTTATACATTGTGACTGCACTAAAAACCATCTTCGACAATTTTAGGCTTGTGATTCAAACAAATTTTCACCAGTTGACCTGTGTTTCTAAATGGATGGTAAAAGCCCTGAATCATTTCTGAAAGCACTTCAACTTTTTCACTCAGTGTTCTAAGTATATTTACAGACACAAAGTTTTCTATATCTCTGATATTTAAAAAGCACCTTTGTTCCACACACTGCCATAGACAGAACATTCCAGTTGTTCATTTTCTGGGGGTGTGATAGGAGTCTTGGTGCAAGAAAAAGATTGCACTTACTCTCAGAGGTAAAGGGAGAACCTTTTTATATTTGGCAATACTTTCTCCCAAGGGGAAGAAGCTGGTTATGATCAAGACAAGCTGGAGACAAACACTGTCTGTGACAAATGATGGTTAGCAGGACCATCCCAATATCTGATCGAGTTTAGGATGCTCCGATGACCTTTCCCATTCTTTTTTTTTTTTCTGTGAGAAGAGTTGAAAGTCAAAAGTATGAGTAATAGAAGTCTAAGTCTAGTCCTTTTTTAGACATGCTAAAAACTTCCCCCTCTGTCCCTCACAACCCGTTTACATTCCTAATCTTCATGTGGTGCCTATTAGCTGAGCATAAATATGGAATGTTAAGTCTCTGTGTATCCCAAGCTATCTGCAGCCTCAAAGGATTGAGGAAAAATTAAACAAGAGAGTAAGTAGGCTTCCAGAAATAACAGAGCTTTAACAAACACATGAAGTATTTATAGAACACGTAAAGAACAAAGGAAATGCAGCATTTCCTCCCAGTCCATCAGTTTCATGAATGCTATTCCCATTCCATGCCACTACTCTGAGGAAAGGCACCACAGCTAATACACCTAATAAACTCCCCTGGACCAACCTGATTTTTTGTCAAAAATACACATTCCAGTGACATATGCATTTCAAGATGTAATTATTTTGTAAATAAAGTCATGTTTTTGAAAAAGGAATCTTATAGTAAGCCTTTGGGCTGCAGAGGTGATGGTTACTTGTACACCTGCAAGACCTGCAGTGGGGAAGCGACTGTATATCACATTTTTGGGCCACATAATGTTACTTGAACATTGTAGCAGCAGAGTCTCTGCTGCTACAATGGCAAATACTGGGGTAGTGTAAACTACAGGGGGGAAAAATACATACGTGATCCATGTCTCATTCAGAAATCTGGGCCAAAGAGCATTTATGCAATTAATGGAGGGTAAAATGATTTGGGGACATTCTAGCGTCAAATTAATAGATTGGTTTGTGTGTGATTGCTCAGTCAGTTTTAAAATTGGATATTACAAAATAGCAGGCACTTAAGAGAAAGTTTAGGTGTACAGCTGCAAGAAAAAAAGGATGGTTAGGAGTCAGGGGCCTGACCTGATGGGCATCTCTGCTGTCAAAAATTTAGCAGTCTTCAAAATTATTTTCAGGGTTTTTTCAAGAAAAAAAATAGACAACAAAGAAAAAGCCATGGCATCTACAAATATTCACTCTCTTGATTAGACAAAATTGAAAAACCAGGGCACTAGAAAGTCTTGGACCCTCAGACTCAGTTTGTCAAGCAGAGACTCTTGAATGAGGACGCTGGAGCTAATGGGCTTCTCCCAGTGCTCTGTGCTGATCCATCCCACATATAACTGTGGCTGTTCAAAGCTTAAGCCTGACACCAGAGATTTCTTAAAATCCCCAATCTCAAAAAAAAAAAAAAAAGCCAAAAAAGGAAAAAAGGTAGGAGATGGAAGCCAAAAGCTGACCTGCACTGAAAAGTTTGAGCTTCTTTTTAAGGTATCTAAAACTGAGTATGGAAAAAATTACAACAAATAACTATTTGACTTTTTCATGCAAGTCAAAGATCATATACACACATACTTATGAATCTCTCTTGCCTGTGCTAATGGAAATCTTCAGAGAACTTTAATTTAGCTGCTGTTAACAATCCTGCTACAATTGAGTCAAGTGCAAAGTGCCTTGTAAATAATAGAGCTGTTTATAACCTAAAGGGCAAATCCAAGTCCTGTTTAATTTCCTTACTGTTGGTCATAAACCAGTCATTTCAAGAATAGAAGTGTGATGTGCAAACATAGCAAATCTCTCCCTTTTATCATCCTGTCAGAGCAAACCCATCCTCTTTTCCAGCTTCGCTACCATCTTTGGAAGTGAGACAAAACTCCATCTCTAGTGACATAGAAGAAGTCCAGACAACCCAGAGCTCCCTGGGCTTAACAGGAAAAAGAAGTCTCAGCTTTTACAGCTGATTTAGTTTGGGATGTTTTGGGATTGAAGCCCCGGAGTGGTTTCTCATGGCAGAACCTTTGCTAACTGCAAAGGCAGCAGAGCAGCACCGCGGCCGGTGGCACTGGAGCTCTGCTGGCACCTGAGAGCAGGAGAACCCAAGGGACAGAAGTCAACGCTTTCTTGACAAGGAGCTGGCTAAAAATAAGTGGCCTGCACGCCTTCCCAGAGATCCAAGCCTAGCTGGGAATGATTCATGCCCATGGAAAGGGGCCAGGTTTGCTGGATGGATGCATGAGGCCGTAACAATGAGCTCATGAGCTGCACTTCTTGTGCTGAACGGTGAAAATGTGCTCTGGAAAACAGAGATAGGGGTGGAAATGCTTTGGTACCAGCTTAACTCTGAGAGACCATGGAATTTTCAGGATGTTTGATAGTATAATCTCACCTTTTGTGGGTTTTTATAGACAGGCCTAACACAAGTCTAGGAAACAAAGACTAAAGTAGAAAATAGAACAGGAGATAAGCCTTATTTACTGGGAATGTATCCTGCAAACAAACTTCAGACAACTCATAGAAATCTTATTTAAAAAACTAATGAAAATTTTTTGGCCAGATTAGGGCTGTGGATGATCTCTGTATCTAAAATAAATCCATTCACATCATCTGGCTCTTTGGTTGTTAAGGGTTCTTAAAATACTTCACCCATTTGCCAATTTATCGGTCATCATTTTTGAGAGCCAAACTTGTAACTTTTATTTTAGCTCAAAGAACTGATTTTTTTTCTCAGTGGAGACATTGCTGATCTACCTGTGATCAGATCTGCAACCAGTGCTTTCTAGCAGCATGAAGGAAAGCAAAACATTAAAATAATGATGAAAGTTAGGTTAAAGATTACAAAGTTAATTTGAAATCCCTTTCATTCTCAAGGTAAACTTTCAGAAGTGCTTCTGGAGGGAGGATCATCTTCTTACCCTTTTGTTATGATCTTCCTTTGCAGGAATACTTAAGCCTGAATGGACTGAAATAAGAACAGGTTTTCAGTTTTTCAAAATATTTTAACAGTTTGCCATACAGAGAAGCAAGCTGGAAAGAAAATTATCTGTAGGAGATAAAAAAAAATTTTCATGTCTTGTTTTCCATGTTGCCTGTGATTAAACTATATCGAGATACCCCACGTGATCCCCCTGCCAGATTGGCTGTGAGGGTTATTTAATCACTGATAGTACTGAAAAACAGATAATGTAGCAAGAAAGAAAAATGGCCTGTGAAAAGAAGATGGAATTATCTGCAGAAGAGTGTACTTCAAAGCTTACCTCAGCAGAAAAGGCTGTGGGTAATTTGTTATTAATAAGGTTTTTGCATGCAGTTATTAATATTTGTTATTAATAGGGCTTTTGCATGCACTTTGTGCTTTTACAGTGACAGCAGGTATCAGTCTCCTTCTTGGAAACATTTATTTCTGGAACTTCCAAACTACTTGGACAACAGCATGTGTCAGGGTGAAAATTCATGGTATCAGAGAATGGTTTGGGTTGGAGGGGACCTTAAAGGGAGCCAACAAAGGGAAGTTGTTGCACTTTCTCATTCCTAAATCCCATATACAACCTTGTTCTCCAGGAGGAAGAACTATCTATACAACAGGCTAAAATGCCTATTGTTGACTAGCACACAATGTTGATCTGAGTGCAAGTATTGGCACCTTTGGAGGGATTAAAAAAACCCCAAAGAAACCAGACCATAACAAATTATGGATGAGAATTACATTTAGTACATCCAATACTCGATGTACTTCTTTCTGTGCAATGCTCTGCAGATGTCTGCTTGTAATGCAGGTTAAATACAAATTAGGAACATTGTGGCTGTTTACTCCATGTGTTCAAGTTATTTGTAAATAATGTACAGTACAACTGTGCTGGGTAAAACCCTGACCCCTGCAAGCCTGGCTGCTGGGCCTCAATAGAGTTTCATCATCCAGCTCCTGTTAATTCATGAAAGCAGCCTGAAATGTGTTTGAATAAAACCCTGGGCTCTGCAGAGACATTTATATCAGCTCAGTCGATGTGAGAAGAATGACAGGACTAGTAATAGCAAACCCAAACAACATGCATCAGTGTTTGACAGCCCCTCTGTCAGCTCAGGTCACACATGCAGCACGGGTTCAGGCAGTATTTCAAAGGAATGGTGCCTGGGAGCCCTGGCTCCCTTCTGTCGAGACCCATTAGTGGCAGAGACTCCCGGACACAGAGACAGAGCCCACGGCCACCAAAGGTGCAGCTGCTGACCTGCTGTCACTGGCTGTGCTCAGACACTGCTCTGGGCCCTCCTCCCAGGCAGGAACAGCAGCAGCTTGCTTTGTGCTGTGCAGCTTGCTCACAGAATGGGTTGGGTTGGAAGGAACCTTAAAAATCCTCTTGTTCCAAACCCCCTGCCAGGGGCAGGGGCGCCTTCCTCTAGTCCAGGTTGCTCCAATCCCCACGGACATTTCCACTGCCCCCACAGTAAAGAATTTCTTCTTAATATCTAATCTGAACCTCCTGTCTTTCAGTTCAAAGCCATTCCCCCCTTTTTAAAACATGCAGAGTTGTTTGTGGCTATTAAGCAGCTACTCTGAGGCACTAAGGCACCAGCATCCCTTCAGGATGTCTAAAAGCAGAGTGATTAGAAGGAACAATCTCATCCCAGAATTTGCAGAAGGGCTGATGTCTTGAACTGAGTGAGCTGTGCTGGAGAAACTTAGAAATAGGGCTATAATAGTGTTTTATACTGTACTTATTTTTATGATCCCTGCATAACATATTGGAAGCAGCTGTGACATTTTTGAACACGGGGAAAATGTGATGGACCTATTTATTAAAGAGGGTTAAGAGCCCCAGGTGGTCTGGAGATTTAAAGACCAGGAAATACCAGAGACAAATGAGAAAACAGGGTGATCCAAGCCATACCAGTTGAAATAGATTTTGATGATAAAGCACAGTTATATATCTTAAAATCTGAGATGGATATGTCATGGTAGGGACAGCATTACTGAACAGTTTTAAGGATGATAATTGCACAGTCCTCTTATATGTGCCCTCACCACACAGATTCACCCAGTCCTACACACTGCTGGAAAGCCTGCAATTTTTAAAAATTTCAGAAATGCCCAGGATTTTTATACCCCACAGTTATAAAGTTGTAATAATTCATAGACTTCATGTGAGAGTGTTTCCTCGCCTGAAATTGAGCCCTGCAGTGTCTCAGCACGTTCAGATCAACACAAAAACATGGGGCCAGGCTGTGCTTTCACAAAATACAAGGATGCTGATGCTTAATACAGAAAATCAGGCTTTCCTCTTTCTATCAATCATATTCAATGGGAAACATGCAGTGAGAGGCTTTAAAAATGTGTTTTAGTCCATCCTGCATCTGTAGCTTGTCTTGCTCTGGAAACCTATGGTCTTTGCCACATTACTGGACTTTATCCAGCCTGATAACACAACTCCATCATTTAAACTTATTACTCAGAGAACTGCCTAGCAAGACAACCATGAATGCCTGCAGAGTACTTACAGATAATCTCCACATATTTTGGGTTTAAACAAAGCTGAGTGAGAACTGCTGCAAACCCTGTAGATATTCACTGGTTTCAGAGCTGGTTTTGCAGTGCTCTGACACTGCAGTGCTGAATTTTATGCTGCTTAGTCTCCACTGAGCTCAGTCAAGGGTTGTGGGTCAGCACCGACAGAAGGACAAGTGTCTGGCCAAACTGAAGGCACTGGGAGTGCTACCACTCACTTCAATGGGGCCATGATTCCACTGCAAATATCTTCCCTGCCTACACACTCTTAGTGATGCCTCATTCCCAGGCTGTAGCCTGCCTCGGGGGTAGATCTCCCTTTGTTTGTTTGCAAACAGGCTCAGAGCAGCATCACCTACACAAGTTTTCATTAAGTGGGTCAGCAGTGGGCCATTAGCACTCCCACGTGCATTATGTACCAGTGCAAGGTGACATTACTCATGGCTGGTTACTCATGTTTGAGCTCCCTGGAGAGAGCAATCCCTGGTTTGGAGCTGGCAAATATAGCCTTGGTACAGTGCAGTGAGCCTGCTCAAAAGGCAGGATATCCATTTGACCAGGAAAACACAGGTTTCATGTCCTAGTCAGGGTGGGAAGTGGAGTACCTGAAATCCAAGTGCCTGACTTTGTGAAATCCTGGGAGAAAATCCTCATCTTGCAAACAAGGACAAGAGCCCAATAGTGATGAGGGAACACTATAAGAATGATGTGCTTTTGTTAGTCAGACGTGGACATCTTCTCTGTGTGTGAACATAAAGGCACAGGTTTTTCCCATTTTTAGCCATTCAGTACTATGGAGATAAGAACAATGATACCACAACCCCTGGCAAGAAAAAAAAAAAGGAAATTTTCCTGATTGTTCTATAGTCTTGTGCAGTATATACCTTCATCATACCTGCTGCATAAAAACGAAAGGTCAGAGCTACAAGAAATACAATTTACAGATCCAAAGTTCTGCCACCAAAGCCTGGGGTAAGCAAGGCCAGTTGTGCTGACTGTGTTAGAGTGTTAAGCTAAATTTAAATGTTTCCCAGGAGATTAGAATGACATGTGGAAGGTTCAGTAATATTATTTATTATTTAACGATGGGTTTTCATTCTGGACATGGTTCCTTTGGGATGTGTACTCCTGGCTGGTTACAGAGAGTGCAGCTGGATGCTGCCACTTCGAAGTATCTGTGCACTTTGAGCCAGTAAAAACACAACCATCCAAAGAGTCTCTTGTATGATATTAGGAATGTAAGCCATGACTTAGGTTTCCAGGCCAACACATCCAAAAATATCATATAACAGTTGCAGAGGAGAATGATGAACATTCCCATTTGCTTAACTTTGTTTGCCTTTAAGGGCTAGGAAGGTAAACCAGATTAAAACAAAAAATAAGCAAAGGCCACAGGATGGTTTCTTCAAAATATGAAGGAGGATTTTCTATGAGTTCTTCTGTGTTTCAGAAGAGCTATGAGAAGTCAAGGCCCATTGCCTGCTCATAACTATTTGCATCAGCTGTTAACCAATTCATCTGCAGTTTCTAAATAAACTGCAGCTAAATATGGATCAAAAGTTTTTGTCTGCTTTGAAATACCCATCCTGGGTGCTTGGTCTCTCACTGAATCTATCAGTTAGAATTCTTATTTATTTTATGCCTTCTGGTTTACATCTGAAAGTAAACAACCACCTCTGCATACCTCTAGAAAATGACAAGTTTATAGTGGAAAAATCTTGTGCTCCCTTACATCTGTGAATATCTACATCCTCAAAACTAGTGGTAAACTGAAGGAAGACGATTTTCCTTTGACCTCCAAGGTCTTGGATCCTGGCAGGTTTTTGCTTCAGATCCACTGGACTGTAAATACTTGCCCACTTCAACATCTCACAAGAAAATACATTTAAAATAAACTTGCATTCTGGGGCCAGACCAGAATGATAGACCTAAAGATATTCAGACTTTTATTTTGTGACTGTCATTGGTAACTGTAGAAGATTCCTACAATAATGGGGTATTGTCCTCTCCTTATAATCTGATAATTTATGGTACAATTGCAATAGTCAGTAATGTGGTGTCTTTCTGTGCAGTTTAACACCTGACAAAACAGCTTCAAGAGCTGCTTTGGATCTAAATCCAATATAAACACCACAGGCTGCCATTTAATGCTTAGAAACATTTACACCACAAACATTAACAATGAAGTCCTTTCACTTACCTTTGGACATCATTAAAAAAAAAAAACAAAAAACCCCCAGGACCATTTGGTGTTCCTGAAAGTGACAGAAATAATATGCAATTCAAGACACCCATTCAAGATTGGTCTTTGTATTCAAAGATTTTTTTTGAGGGGTCAGTTTTCATGATTCTCATCATCTTTTCGAACAGCAGTTTGGAATATTGGCATTTGATCATCTTTCTATAATATTTGTCTTTTAATTACCTCTCCCAGTTTCATTGTCACAAATATCTAGAGATCTATTACAAGTAGGTGAAAATCATTTGCACTGTGATCTTTTTCTCCAGCTTTCTTCTTCTCCATCACAAATTGCCTATTCTCACAATATCTTCCAAATATTTTCCATTTTTAACTGTTGAACCAGAGTTCCTCCGTGAATAGATCAATTCCTCTGCTCAAGCCCATGAAATATAACTTGTACCAATGGGTAAGAGGAGCTCAATACATAATTCTTTTTGCTGACTGATAAAATACCACTCCCAAATAATTTTCTTGATACAATAAATTATTATAAACCTAATCTTTGTTTCCCACAATTAATCTGTAATATTTGCTTTGAATTTCAGCTATTTCTCTCCCTAAATTGAGGGGCTGAGGAAAGGGACTCCCACAGGAGAGGGATTCAGGCACAGCCAGAGATGTCTAATCTAAAAGCCAAGCACATTAAGTATCGTTCAGTTCTGACTTTGACAAATTTAAAGCCATTTAGCAGTGGAACTCACTCAGCCTCTGAAATACCAACTCTTTTAGAAGTTCACCACCTGTCAGGCTACCTCTGAACAAAGGCCAGTGTGGAAGCAGCACGGGTTAAAGCAGCTTAACCAACAGAAGAGCAAATAATAACCAGCAGGTTTTATTTCTATAAACACAGCTTAGTGCCAACTGGTGACTTCACGTCTATGGAAAAGTTTAAATATTCTTGTCTAAGTTAAGCCTTGGAGATTTTATTTGAAGTGATGTTTTCTAAAACATTCAGTAGGGCAACCGGAGCTGTGCCATGAGCGGGATAAAAAGTCCTGAGTAGAAGAAGCAAGAGGAGACTGCTGACCATCTTGAGCAAGGACAAGGCTGGTCTCTCTGAGCCTGGAGGGGGCTGTGGTGTCCCAGTCACCCATGTGGACAGCCTGGCCTCCAGCCCAGGTGGAGGAGAGCTGGGGTCAGGAGTTTGGGGAGCTCCAGCTAAAATGCCTGAAACCCCCACTTTGCATTGGCATCCTGACTCCAGGTGCCAGTTCAGAGCCTCTGATTTGTTCTGATGGTTTAATCAGACCAACCCTGGCAGAGATGCTCTCAGCACTATGAATCTCCCACTGCAGGTTCCATGGAAATGAGAGGTCTGTTAGGGATCTGCCCGGCTCCCTGCCTGCCTGCTTCACATAGTCTTGGAGAGCTCAGGATCACAGGAAGGGGAAAACTGGAAGGAGCCACTGGAGATCACCTAGTCCAAGCTACCTGCTCAAGCAGGATCCCCTAGAGCACCCCTGTCACTCAGGACTGTGTCCAGCTGCCTTTGGGATATCTCCACTCTGGAGTCCCCCTGGACAACCTGTTCCAGTGCTCAGCCACCTGCACAGCAAAGAAATTCTTCCTCACATTCTGGTGGAACTTCCCATGCATCTGTTTCTGCCCCCTGCCTCCCATCCTGTTGCTCAGCAGCACCAAGAAGAGCCTGGCTCCATCTTCTTGACCTCCTCCCTTCAATGCTTGTATACTTTGAAGACCCACAGCTCCAGGACAGCCAGCACAGCTCCCTTCCCCCTCAGGCACTGCTGCCTTTCATGCAGAATTCCAAAATGTTTGAGTTTTGGTTTGAGTTGGAGCAGCACCAAAATGATCAGACTCGAGATCCCCCACAAAGGAGGATTGTGTTTCCTGGTCCCATCCAAGATCAACAGCTGGGGGTCAGCTGTGGCTGCCTGGGACATTCGCTGGTGGATTCACCCAGGCCAAGTGCTGATCCTGAGGAACAGCCCAAAGAAAGACAGGGGAGAACAGGAAGAGAAAGTTGCTAGGAATGGAGGTGCCTTTTTAACCTTTTCCTTTTTTTTAAAATAAATTACCCTTCCCAGTAAGAAAAACACATTACTTAAGTGAAAGAGCTCCCTATCAGCTCCCGAGTCTGCTCTGCCAATGCAGCCAGAGCACAAAATTCAAGAACTACCGTTCCTTCCCACACACCCTCCCCCAGAACATCCTCCCACAAATCTGAATGCATTCAAACTAGGAATGCAATTCAGGCAAAATAAAATTTCTTGGTATCTGTTCCACTCTCAGTAAGAGAGGTTAATCCTCCTTTCCCCCAAGCTATTTTATCCTCTAAGCTTCTTATCACCTTCTGCACCGTCCACAATGTGAAGACACAGTTTTGGTACATTTCTAAAGTTTGCCACTGCCAATGCTGTCAGGAGATTGCATTATGACAGGGATGCAATTTTTTTTTGCAAATCCTAAGGTAGGAAGTACTAAAATAATATAGAAAAAGATGCTGTACAGTCATATCTACTGTCCTCATTTTTAGAAGAGTTTTATAGAATAATAAAGTACATTTAAAGACATCTATACTCAAACATTCTTGAGAGTTCTTTTCACCAGAAGAGAAAATTCAGTTCTCAGAAAACAGTTATGACTTTACTGCATGCAGAAGCAAATGTGAAATTCTCTTCTTTTAGTATGCTTTTTTCTCATTAGAATATCTTCTCTTCAGCATCTAAGAAAGAAAACCCTTTTAAATTAAACAGAGCTATTGTTCTTAATGTGTGCCAAGGAAGGAAGGAAGTTTTTGGGGGCTTTAAAAATTTATTTTAATAAAAGAAACCACAAAAGGGAGCCCTTAAATACTCAGAGTCATGCAAGAAAGCACATGCCCATCCATGATAACCACAGATTCCTTACAGGGATATGCACCAACAGAGCGAGACTCAATTATACAACAGCTTCTCCTGGCACTGAAGGAGTCAGCCAGACCTGCTTTTTAGAAATCTCCAGCTCACAGCCAGCTTAATGACATCTGCAGGATGGAAGAGGAAGAAAGGTAGAGCAGTAGGGAAAAAGGTAGCAATAGGGAAAAAAGGTAGAGCTACATTCCAGCTTTAGGAGCAGCAGCATCAGAACCTTCCTCTCTCCAAACAATGAAACTAAAGCATTTTTACTTTTGCAGTCTGTTTTGTCACTGAAAACAGAATCTGAAAAAATCCCTGGTCTTGATTTTAGACTCAGAATTCAGATGCAAATAAGAGGAACAGTTCAAACTGAAGATATAAGTGTGATGGGGAGAAATGGTCTGCACACACAGTGAATCCAGGTAAAGACTGACAATTTGGAGGCAGATCTGCACAAGGGACCAAACCAAAGCCCTGGATGGAAACTCCTCCAGGGCTGGGTATGGATCAAACTGTGGATGAGGACCTATGTCCTGATTTCTAGGCCCATAACAATGCCATTATTTTCATGAACAGGGTATTAGACCATCTGTAATTTGCCTTCTCCATGCCTTTCCCCCCAAAACACATCTACTCTCCCTAAGGTAACCCACCAAGTAGTTGCCCCAGCTGCCTATGCTCAGCTTTCACCTCTGTGCAAGCAAGACTCAGAGGCATCCTTCTTGCTGGCATGCACATTTCCTGCTGCCAGCATGGTTGGGAGATGTCTCTCCTGTGCCTAGGAACTCCATGCTGTCACTAACTTTAGTGACACTAAGGATGTCACCAGTTTGGTGGCGTTCTTTCATGTTCATGATCTGCATCTGCCAGGGAAGAAACCATCCCACCTTTGCAATCCATCCCTGCCACCTGATCCTGGGCTATGACAAATGCAAACATGACCTCTCTGGTTTGCTTATCACAGCAGACAGAGCAGCTGCCTCACATATTTAGGACTTGTTTGTGCTGTCTAATTTAATCTAAATCTACTTAAAAGTACTTTGGGTTGAAAACAAAAATTACCACAAATTTAAGCTGAGAGATGTAGTTACAATATTCTGATAAAGTGAAAATACATTATCCCTATGATTTATACAAGAATTGGAGGACATGGTGGACTATAGCACAAAATACTTATCCAGTGGAACAAATATTTCTGCAAAAAGAAGGTCATGGCAGCTTCTCCAAATGATGGAGCTCTGTAGATAACTTTCCAACTTTCCTTCTGCACTATAAGAATTGCCTGACACAGACTGGATCAACATTGGAGGCAGGTTTCATGATAAGGGCAGTTTTCAGAGGAAATTATCTTCTCTGCTCAGCAAAGCAGCAGACGGGTCAGGGTCCTCCTGAAGCCAGAACAAACAAGAAATTTCCCAGAGTCTGGGAAAATGAATTATCCTCTCTCCAAGGTGGAGCTGCTTCCATTGCACTGACAGCAAATATTATGTACAGCTAAAAGGCAATTTTAATGAGGAAAAAATGGGACATAAGCTTAGGAATTAGCAGTGTAGCTACTATTTCTCTCTCCCCTGGCATGGAACCTGTCCTAACCTGAAAGGGGTGGAGGATGACTCCTGCTCCTTGTGCCTGGGTGGAGGTCCCTGCTGTCCCCTAGGGAAAGCTCTCAGCTCTCTTTGCCCTGTCCCTCCTTGGGGGGCCCTGGATGGAGCCTGCAGGCACCTCTTCCAAGGGCAGCTGCTGTGTGTGGCACTGGCTTCACGTGGCCTTTGCTGGGCTGCAAAAGGCTCTGAGCTTGGCTGGGGTGAGGCACTGAACCTGACACATCTGCAGAAACATTTGTTATTTGCCATGGTGATGCAGCTCTGTTGCTGACACACCAAAACCACACTTAATTTCTATTCCCTCTGTCTGCAGCAGTGACAGTGGCCCTGGACATCCACACAGACCTCACCACACAACCCTACTGTCATAGGTAGGGGTGACAGGCTCCTCCACCCAAGGCAAGGATCTTGGCCAGACTTTCTACATCACAGAAACCCTTTTTATTTTCTACTTCTACACACTAAAGCTTTTCTTTTTTTTTTTGCATAAAGGTTTGAAGTTCTGCCCTCGTTTATTTTTCAAAGGAACACCTAACTGAGTGAATTTGAAGGACATTTTAGAGCTCGACAGGTAGAAACAAACTACACATGAAAAATATAAGGTATTGTAAATAAATGTGAAATATATAAATAAATACAGAATGCATTTGTACTTCGCTGGTCTCAAAAAGGGAAAAAAACATCAAAACATCTCCCATGTCTGAATGACCCCATGTATGAAATGGCACTGTGTCTTTCATACATGAAAACATTTGGCATTTTCCATAGTAAACCTTAATTTCTGAAGTCTTAAAGCTGCCAAGATCACAAAGTGAGAGTTCTTATTGGGTATAACTTGGTATGAGTTAGCAGGATATTTGCTATGAACATGTTTTCTGAGCTGCAGGTTGTATATTGCAGTGTTTGCCTTTCAAATGTTGACTTTGAGCTTCTGAAAAAAAGTTAACATTGCTGAGGTATTACAGTCAGCCCCTTATTAATCAGTTGGCAACCTTCCCTCTCCCAAAAAACAAGGATCCACTTCATTGCAGGAGTGCAGCCTTCAGATCAATACAACCAGGATGTGAGAAATGAGGGCTAAAGCCTTCCTGCTACTGCACAGGCTGCAAGGATGTACTGAACCACATAACAGAAGGGGATTGATACAAAAGCATAATGAAAGGTTTCCTCATTTCTACTCAGGAATAACAACCCATAAATAATTGATGCCATTACAGCAAATGCAAAACCATTAGAAGGGTTTACAGTTGTCTTTAGCAGAGATCATTAGAGTGTGCTTTTTCAGTCTAGGAAAATGAGAAGTGAAGAGCTAAACCTAGGAAATTAAAAATGCTGAGAGACTGAAAATTTGTGCATAAATTATTCTCTTTCCCTCCATCACATGGCTGGGGTTTGCTTATTTGTTTTGACTAACAGGTAATATAAACCACAGAAACGTCAGACTTGCCTGCCCAGTTTTTTCCATTCAGAAGATTTGTTCTGCATTTCTGCCTTGTGCCGTGGAAGGCACACCCCAAAAACAGCACCAAGGAGGGAAAGCCACAGTGTAAAACCTGCCAGACTCCAGGCCCTGCAAAGGGAAAATGGTGAACACAATGTGCTTCCTGCCAGTCCCAAATCAGTAACATTCTTAACGCTGAGAAATTAAGAAATACAGAATTCTAACAGTGACACCAAAAAAAATTAATTGTCTGTGTACAATTTTTGATGAAAATGCAGTTTTTTAAAAATAAAAATGAAACCCAAGTGTGTTTTGTCCAGTCCCAAAAATACAGTCCATTTTTTGCTTTGATAATTTCCAGATTACTCTGTAAACTTTGAATTCTGCTTGAGAGACTAATGGCAGAATTTGAAGCTCAGCTGCAGACCAGGCCAAATTGGCTTTTGCTCTGAATCCTCAGATGTCCATTTTGACTATATTGAGATTACAGAAGGTTATGCAGCTATTTGTTGTGAGGTTTTGGAACAAAAAAAAAAATCCAACCAGAAGCCATTTGTCTTCCAGGAATGTCATCATTTTGCCAGATTCATCACCCATGGATAAGAGGTGCCATGTTAAAGCACATTAATGGGGATATCTAAGTACGATAGAAAAGAAGATCTCTGAAAAAAATGTCAATTTTTAAACAAGGCAGTGAGAACACTCAAATTTTTATCATTATGTTAACCAACAATTTTCACAAAGTCCTGCAGCTGGTTTTAATTCAGCAGAGAAGATTCACTGTGTAGAGCTCACATCTTAACATAACACCAGGTTTGTTGCAGTTCAGTTTGGAATTCAGCCACAGAATAAGATTTTTTCACCTTCCTAAACTCTGTCTCAGGGCAGCTGCAATTACATCACATTAACACCTTTAAGAGCACAGGTCAAAAATGCTCTTTCTGTCTTGGGAACCAGCTAGATGTGGAGCCTGATCTAAAAAATCTCCTGCTGGGGATTCAGTGGAGCCTGGATCATGTTCAGACCCATCTGAGCAGATGTGGGTAGAATCACCAGAGCACTGAGAAATTAAGCAATGAGTGGTCCTGTTTGCTCAGTGCTGCTCTGTTTGCCACTTGACAAAAGTGCATGTCTAGCCAAAGGGGCACTCTGAAAAGGAGAAAGCAGCTTTAATTCTGGCCATGAAATTCAGTAGTTTTAGATGGTTAGTGGGCAGAAGGACAGGTTTCCATCAGGTTTCTCCTGACTGAAAAATTACTTCAGACCTCTATCTTCCCAAACTTCTCTCAGCTTCAAACTTATTATATTATGTCCATATTCTGCTTATAATAACTACAATATAAGTAGGTTATCTGAAATTATCACTCCCTGCAGTAAGTTATCACACCCTGGATCTGTAAGGGGGTCTGCTACTCCTTAAATGTAGGGAAGCAGAACTATTGGTTAATTTATTGCATGTAAATTATCTGAAATGTCTATGCTATTTCGGAATCAGAAAGTGATTTCAAGCTGCTCAGATGAGGGAAAAATCTGTTTGTTATTCACAAACCCTTGCTGCAGAGTAGGAAAATATTTTTTAGTGCAGAGTGTGTTTGTTCCAGATATTCTCCCTTCGTGCCACGTGGACACTGGGGTTGTGCAGTATTTCTGTACTTCCTGGCTGAATACAGAATAATAGCTCAACAAATGCTGAAGGGTACTGCTGCCAGCTATTCCTCTTCCAAAACTCCAATGGTGTAGGCATTCCTCACTACAGGCATGTGGTGGAGCTGAACCTCTCTGTGGGCTGAGATGAGGGATCAGGAATACCTGCTTTTGCAGTAATTGACTAGATCTATGCTGTTGGGTGTATTTGCACTGTAAAGCAGAAATTGTAGCTGAGGAAAGGGTGTCAGGTAGTGCCAACTCATCCAGTTATTTTTACCCCATTTGTACCCTTCCTCTGTCCTAAACTGTTTTAAAGCCAATTCTTGATAGCAAGAGTCTTTTGTTTCTTCAACTAATCAGAGGTTAGAATGGCAGTATTTCTGTTTTCTGTCTGATCAGCACCCATAGAAAGAGCTGTTCAGTGTCTTTTCTCCTTACCTCTCCTCCAGGAGCAGGGGCACAGTCTGTGCCTGCTGACACTGACTTTCAAAGATAATCTTTACTGCAGTTGCCAGGACAATGCACAAAATCATGGAACCACCTCAGAATGGTTTGGGTTGAGAAGAACCTTAAAGATCACCCAGTTCCAACCCCTCTGCCCTCAATTTCTTCTCCCTGGAAGAGGAGCCAGTGAGAAGGAAATGCTTGAGAGGCAGAGCTCTGTGCTTTGGGCCAGCTGAGGGGTTTTAGCTGGAGCTGTGTTACTACTGACACACATCTGCCTTTCCTTGGATCTTGGTGGACATCCTGGAAAAGTGCTGAGAGGATGGAGAGCCTGAGTGGAACAGAAAACGTGGCAGCTTTCACAGTAACCTCACAGCTTGCCATGTGAGGAGATAGGGATGAGCAATGGCATTCCTAGGGGATGCATGGGAGTCTTGGATCTGGCTACTGCAATGTGCAAAGCAGAGCTCAAGGGCTCAGCAGAGACGTGGTGTGAGGAAAGCTTGCCCAGAGCACTGGTGGGAGCTGGAGGAGAGCTCCAGATTAAACACTTGCCAAAGCAGCAATTAACACCCCACCATTAATTTCCCTCTAAGCTGGGCAGTGTCACTGATGGAGGTGTTTGTGTTCCACTGGCCCTGAGCTGCACTTGGCTGTGTCTGGAGCAAGGGACTGCCCCACAAGTGAAGGGCAGCACTTGTAACCCCACCCAACCAGTGCCTGTGAGGCTGCACAGGCACCCTGACTGCCCACAGATGGTGCAAATCCCCTGCCACTCACCATGCCAGCTTCTCCATCTAAAAAGGAATGTGGATTAAGTCTTGGACCTTTTCCTCAGGCACATTTCAATCCACTGCCAAGGAGTTACCTGTAAGTCCAATGCACTTATTTTTTAATTACTCTCAGGATAACCTGGGGCCCTGCCTGCTTTCTGACTTTTTTTAATGATTCCCCTTTCCTTGAAGTTTCTTATCTTCCAGCTGCCTTAAGTGTTTTGGCCTATTTCTATTCCTTCCTGAATCTGCCATAAAACCCAGCACAGCTCCAAGGCACTCAGGTAGACCCAGCTCCACAGGGCAGCTGCCAAGTGGTATATCCTAAAAATTAACATAAATAAAATCCCCCAACACAACAAAACAAAAACTCCACTTTAGACCTCCTTTAGGAATCTGGTTGAACCTTAAAAAATGGGTGCAGTGTCTTGTCTGATTTTCTGCTTCAGGCAAAACATTGCAGGACCTTCTGATGATCGGGCTTGGTGATGGAGTAAAACTCATTTTCATACAACAAATTGTGGTTAGTTTCTGCTCTGTATGTGCGTGCAGGAGGTTATTTACAATTCTCCAGGCACACTGCTGACTGAATTATATTTTGAGATTGCTTAGTCCAGACACTCTTGCTGCTGCTACCCCTGTCCTCTGTAACTTCTGATAAAAGCAAAGACAATGCAAATTCACATGTGCTCAGTGATTAAATAGCCTGCTTAAGTTTTTCAGTGTGCATTTCTGCCCTTTAATGCAAAAAGAATATGCTGAGGTTTCCAAACCCAGGTTTTTAAATTATACTTGTTATCAGATGAAAACATTTAATATGAGCCCATATCCTTTCATAAATAAGAGAGTTTCTCACTTGCTAAAGTTTCTCACCTTGTGACCTCAGAAAACACTTCAGTTTCTCTGACAGGAACTCTAAGTCATAACAGCATATTTCCACAGCACAACACCACTCTCACTACTGAACTCTCAATATTTCCTGGCCAGGAGGGATTAAGAAGCAGTGAAACAACACTATTTTCACAGGTTTGGTTGTCTGGCACTCTCACTATTTGCTTAAGCTGGCGATTTATGAGAAAGCAGTCTCCCTCTCTCTCTTTCTTGCACCACCTCAAACAGTGTTACTGCCACCATCCCACACTATGAAAAATATGTGCATTTTTAGGGCAAGACAACTTCACCCATTTAAACCTTAAACACAAGTTGATATGGACATAACTAAATTAAAGCTAAACCCTTTTTCCTGAGGCATCCCCTTTAAGCCCCTCAGGCTGTTGGAAACTCATCAATGATCATGAGGAATAATGTCACTCTTCCCAAGCTTTCTAACCCTGCAGGGTCCACACACCTTGCTGTACATCAGGAAGACATCACTCAAGGAAGCAGGTGCTAACTTCTTGTGAGCCCTTACCCCAGCAGAGCATGGATGGAGAGGGGTGAAAGCTCTCAAGGACTTCCCATCCCACTGCAAGCTCTGATGGGGCTGGTTGGTTTTATATTTGTTTTGTTTCTGCAGGAACAGACTGCAAATATCCATGGAGACATCATCAGAATGCCTAACAAAGATGACCGTTGTGTCTTGCCCTGAAAATAACAGATGTTTATTAAAATGTCAGCCAAATGACTTACATGTCACTGCCTCTGAGGGCAGCACAGCAGTCCTGCAATGCTGAAAAAGCAATAATAATGAAAAATGGCCACTCATCACTATTGAGTGATAACTGGCATCCTTGCCAAAATGGTCATTTCTGTTGCAGGCCAAGCAGTGTGGAGGTGGCTGGCATCTCTGTGGCTCAAGGCTCCTATTTATTTCCAGTATTTAGATCCATAGGTCAAACCAGTTATTTGGGAATGGATACAGGCTACTTTATAGTTCTGACATTTCTGTTTCCCCAATGGATTGCATTAAAGGTTATTGACCTCTCTAGGGCTGAGTAAGCCCACAGAGAATGTGCTCTGGGAGACTTAGGCACTGAAAGCTGTAACAATTCTTCACTTTAATAACTCTTATCAGATAATTCCAATTACTGCTTGCTTTTGGAGCTCCATGCAGAGGGAGGAAGGGATTTACATTTGCAGGTCAATTCCCAGCATGCTTTACAACACAGGCAATGTCTATTATTTATGACGTGTCCTTCCCTCTCTCCCTGCGCTCTGATGGATTGATGCTATTTGATCAATCACAGATCTGCAGCCTGACACCATCAATTTCAACCACTCTGGCTTTGTCCAAATGTCACAGGAAGGGCTGGGAGTGCTCCCTGGCCCGTGAAGAATCAATGTTTAAGCCGTAGCTGTGTGATGATGTGTTTAGTAAACAAGACTAAACAAGAACACATCAGACAACTCAGTCCCCTGACTTCAAGGTCTGCAAGCACTCTGCTTCATGCATAATTTCTTGTGGATGAAATGCATGTATAAGGTCTGGAGGGCAGATGTACAGAAGTAGCTTTCTCTGTGGAAAGAAGAGAGGAGAAGCAGCAGGTAGGGAGCCCTGCAGTCACAACATCCTGTGGGAAGAACGTGCCTTGTGAGAGAGATGATATCAGTTATGAAAGGCTTTAAACATCCCAGATTTGAGCAGAAGTGGCTGGATTCCCAACAGTGTTAATTCCAGACAGCTTCTCTGAATGGTTCTCGCGTTTCATTATGGATGCATTCATAAGGATGCAAGTTCCACCTGTAAATAATCTGGAAATCAATACTCTTATTGAGAAACTTAATACTCCTATTTTTAACTGAGACAAAGGGAAAACAATCTCCAAGTGGTTTTGAGAAGTTCCTAAGCACTGCTCCATTAATCCTGCCCTGGACACAGCAACTGGGAAGATCAGTGAATTAAGTGTGGCTTTTCACAGACAATGAAGTTTATACTTGACTACTTCACTCCCATGATTCAGTGATGTGAATTTGGTAAGAACCCTCAATAAACAAGAGTGCAACAAATATTGTTTTATGCTTGGGAGGAGCAGATCAGTGGTTACTGAGAGATAAATATTTCCAGATGTGTTTATCAGTTGTTCACTCGAGTATTCAAGCATAAATAACTAACTAACTTGCTTTAAGTTACAGCTCTGACCTGTGCCAGGAATCCCCCTGGCAATCTAAGGAAATTTAACAGTTTTGGAATGGTCACAGGAGATTGAATCTGCACATGCTGAATGTCCAAATGGATACACAAAATTGTTTCAATTTTCCTTTTGTATTCTCATCAGTCAGCATCTAAACCCAAGGGAGAACCCTGCTGAACAGGGTTCATTCCTCCCTCCTGGAATACTGAAATGGATGCTGAGATAGGCCATCTCCAGTGATTAACTGCAGAGAAGGACTCACAGCTGTCATTTCATTTTAAGGTTAAATGCATCTCTTTAGTCTGGAATGAGGTTTCCAAGTGTCTTTGAAAGATGGACTGCAAGCTGAAATTTTCATCTTGGCCTTTCCTGCTCAGCCTTCTCTCAGTTTCCTTCTCAGATATCTGACTCTTCCCACGCGTGGTTGGCCACAAGTGGGCACGTACCTACTCCAGGAGTGGGGAGTTCTGCGTGTTCCTGCTGCATCCCTGAGCCTGACTTATAGACCAGGTGAATTTAAAAGCTTCTTTTTTTGTGTCAATGTAACCCCCTCACTCCAAAGTTCCTTGGTAAAACCACCAATAACGTAAATGCTGTGTGAATCTGGGCCCGCAGTGTGGCCACTCAAAGCTTCTGTTTTATTTGAGTCATTAAGCTCCTAATAGCCTTCATGGGTGTCAAGGCATTATTCCTGCAGCATGTGTTGTTTTCTTTTTGGAAAATCCCTCAGAAATCAACAGAAACCTTTTGAGTAGGATGGACAACACCTACTAGGCTAATCTTGATTTAATCTCTGCTCAGAGGACAGAACTGCTGCTCCTCCTTATCTCTGTTTGCTCTGAATTAAGCACATCTGATTCACTCCTAAGCTCCTTCTTCAGCTTTAGAATATGGATGAGTAAAACCAAAACATTATTTTTTTTAAATCCCATTTTACATTCACATAAATAAGCAAAAGCTTAGCCATAGGGAATCATGCTGTGAAAAAAGTTGAAAAAGAATTTCAACCTCCTCATTATTTTATGTGATTTAAAATCCAAGAACAACATGCTCCAAAATTTTTTTTTTACAAAAGAAGGCGTACTTGTTGATCTAAGTATTCAGATATATCTTATACCTAAAATGAAATTGCATTAGTCAGAATAAAGAATTACACCTACAAACCCTACAATTAAAAGGGAATTCATGGTGTTTAGATTAAAATTTGCTTTAAGGCTCAGTGGCAGTGATTCTGTTCCCAGACCTAAAAAAAAAACCCTAACCCAAACTAACATAAATTTATTTAATTTCTAAAAGCTGTGATTTGGTAGGGATGTGCATGAGAATGTCATTGGAAGGGGGAAATGAAGTTGCCTGGGTTCAGCAATTGCTCACTTCAGTGGTATGTTTTGATTCCTTTTGAATTTGTGCTTGACACCAAATATTCAAGATCTGCAAATGTTTTTTTTTGGGGGGTGGGGAAGAACTACAGCCTGATATTTATATAAATATCCAATCTTGAGAATAACTTTTAAAATAAAATACTCCCTTATAAGCCTCAAATTAGAGAACGCTTCAAATCCACAGACGCACACTTTCCATTTTAGCAACTTGATCTGTGCATTTCAGTTCAGTTTGGAACAGCTTTTCGATCCCCCAAATAATGCAAAAACTTGATTTTCAGACAGTTCCCTGGCCTTTCAGTTTGCTAAATGTTGCACTGTGCTCTCTTAACTGCTACGTGCAACACCATGCCAGCAAAAACAATAGCTGTATTTATGAAATACATTATTGCAGCTTCCAGCCCACAATTCAGAGACTTCATGGCTGGAATCTAAATTATGTGCCAGCATGCATGCAGTTGTTATTAATCCACAGCTGGAAATGTGAGCCAGCCCTTCGAATGATATATTCTTCTTTGTGAACTGGTGAACTACTTCTGCAGAGAGAAATTACCCCAATAATTTACCAATTCCCTTCAGCAAATGAGCACTGATGAATTGTTTAGTCTTAGAGCTTATCAAGGTTACCTCAGGTGAGTTTTCACCAGAATGTGTGTACACTGGCCTCCTAATTTTTATTTTTTTTCCTCTCTGTGTAATAATTAATCTCTCAGTGACATGTTATCTTCCAAAACCTCCTGAAACTTCCTAGAAAACGATTCTCAGCCTGTCTTGGGGGTAACAACACTTCATTCACTCACGTGTGGGTCACACTGGTTTTCTTTCTTTGAAGATTGTGACTACAAAAACCACCCTGTTCAGAAAGCCCTGGTTCCCCCAGGGAATGACAGCTTTCTGGCACCAGCCAGCACCATTCAGAAAGTGATACTTGCTCATTTAAAGTGGTGCTGAATGAACTCCATTGGGCAAAAAGATCTTACAGGAATGAGAGGATGATTATGAAGCCCAAGCAATCCTCCACCATTATCTCCAAGCAATCCTTATCAACTCAAGATCTAACAGAAATACAATAGAAAAGTTTAAGTTGGAATCACAGAATCACAAGTTTGGAAGAGACCCCCCCAAGATCAGCAAGTCCAACCTGTTCCCTGATCCCTCAACTAAACCATGGCATAGAAGGGACCTTGTGAGTGAATTTGGTCAACCCTCCCTCTCTCATCTCCATGTAAACACAAAATCCAAGCCCTTGGAATGCTTCTGAGCTGCTACAAGACCCGCCCACACCCCCTAGCTCTTTGGCAGCCATCAAAGTAAAGCAGTTCCTCCCAGCCCCATAATCTTACACAGCCTCATGAACGTGAGCATGGTGATGGCTCCAGCCTGCAAACCCATTTCAGCAGCAGCACCAACATTCTTTGATGCCACTAGAAGGCCATCATTATACTCTGCACCACCAGGAGAACTGTCTAAGAAAAAACCACTAAGTCCTGCCACCTCCCAGATCCACCACGGCTGCTGGTCACATCAAGAAAACCAAATTCCCTGAGCATTGCTAATGACTGCTTTCTTTTTCCACCTCCTTATCATTATGGTAGAAGTCTCCATAAGAAAGCCTCAAACTTGGTGAATGGCAAACTTAATTGGATGTGCCTGGCTCAATATTTCTATTTTTGATGGCCTAATTAGAGTGGGCAAAAGACAAACCACTTTTATATTCAGATGGCTTTGTAGACTGCAGCGCTTTTATTTATCAAAATCATATGTGTCTATTTTAAACTCTTCATCCTAAAATATTATGTCCTGGAATTTGACAGAAGCTTCCTGAAGAAAATACAAAAATGGTAATTCGAGAATTTAGGTCATTTATAATCAAGGATTCAAAGCAAGATGCTGGAGACAGCTGAAACAATAGGAAAAGTACTGAGGAGAAGGGCAGGAAATAGTATTCCTGCTCAGATTTCAATGGAGCCACACAATGGTACTTCTTGATGAGTGTTCATAAAAAAGATTATGTGCAGGAAATTCAGCACCTCCATCTCCCTAAACCTGAAATATCTTCTTCCCCCAGTTAACAAAAAATTTTTCTGGCTAATCTGTGCCTGAAGACAGCAACAGATAGTTCTTACTCCAGCCTTCCCTGATCTGGGGCAGAATGGTGCCCCTTCAATATGTTCATGAAATCTTCATCCCACTATCTGAAAATCAACTGCAGGCCACATGCAGATTCTGTCTTGGAATTTCCTGAGAGTTTTTTCAGCCTATTGTAATTAGACAATATTCTATGCTGCCTAATCCTTCAGTTTGTGGATATTTGCCATTTTTTGTCCAGGCAGGGAAAAAATGCAAGGGGAATGTATTTTGCCTATTTCTCTCAACTGGGCCATCAAGTGTGATGGCCAGCAAAAAAAGTGTGTGGGGAGGTGTGTTAAGAAAAAAAAAATGGAATTAGATCCTGAAATTAATTTGGGTTGGGATGAATGGGTAATTTTGAAATAGTTTATCCCAAAAGTGAGACATTAAAGAGCTGACATGTGGGATTTTTTAAGGAGCTGTATCTCCTCCAGATCAACAGAAAGCCAATAGGCTGTGAGGTTTCTTTCCTTTACATTCAATCATTACATTTAAAACCAAAACATTTGCAAAAAAAACCACACCTTCAACTTTTTCACAAAACCATCTGAGATCTCTTGCAGCTCAGACCAAACCACTGCAGGCTTTTACCAGGACAACAGCAATAAAGGCACTGGAGGCGGGCAGGGAGGGAAGGGGGTGCTGCAGCCGGCTCCCCGAGGGAGGGCACACAGCCAGCCCCGGCACCCCCTGCCCAGGAGCTCCCAGGCTTTCCCAAGGCTGGCAGCAGGTGAGCCCCAAGTGCTCTGCATGCTTGCCAGCCCTGCCAGAGAGGCTCTGAGGGCACCTGCAGAGGAGGAGCTGTGCCAAAGGGGGAGCAGCACTGAGCATTTCAGCCCTAGAGGCCAACCCAACCTGTGTTTGCCCTGCAAAGTGCAGGGATGCCTCAAACCAGCAGCAAAGGCTGGATCTTTCCTTTTTGTCTCATGCACTTGTGGTACCTCCAGCTGCTGCCTGAGGAACAAAGGATGAGGCAGGGTGAGTGATCTGGGGCTGTGCTTTTGCCTTCCTCTGTTAAATTAATTCCTATTTAGATGCAACTGACACCTCTTCAGATCAGATTTTAAGTCCTTTGCCTATGGAGTTAGCTAATTTAACAGGCAATTAACGTGAGAGAACATGGACTCAATTTTTTATTTTGTGAAGTCCTCAGTCCCCAACAAACATTTTTGCATTTAACTGGTAATTTTGTGAAAATAAAAATAAAAGAATTGGTCATATCTAATGCAAAAGCATAAATTTGAGACATTAGTAATAAAAAAAATACTACCCATGCCTGGTTTTTAATGCTTAGTTTGCCTTTAAAATATTTTGGGTGAAATTCTGTATCATCACACCCAGAGTGAGCCTGGAAAAGGATCAGGAATTTTTGAATGGCTGTAATAAAATGTGATAGTATTCTTGGATGGGAAATATTAGACAGATGGAAGGAATCCTACTAATGCCCAACAATGCATCAAGCAATGTAATTACATGCTGTAGCCAGGATCCAGTTACTAATGCTTTGCAAGGCACAAAGGTATATGGAATCAACTATTTTTACAGCTGCCATAAAACTCCATTCCTGCTAATATTCCTCTACCTCTCCTATGTATATTGCCATAAGCAAAAAATCTGGATGCTAGCAGAGAAAAATCAGGAATTACAGCAGGACAAAGCCTGTTTTAAACCCACAGCAGAACAGATAGCATTGTGCCAGCACTGGATGTTATTTACAGAAATTCCATGATGTAACTCAGTTAACTCTGTTTACCAGCTTAGAAGTTCTTTGAAGTTTAGGGTTAATATAAACCCATTTTAAAAGATATGGGTAGTTTTTTGGTAATTTTTTCCTAGTAAATCAGCACAATGCCAGCAGAAATCCCACAGCTGTCTCCATAAACAGGTGTCACACAGTGCTGCCAGGCTGGTGCATCCCTGAGTTTAGAGGAAAGGATTTGAGAGCTCAAATCCTTTCCCAGTTTCTCTTGTTACTGTGCACCCCACAGACCTAACCCACAGAGATATGGAGATTTACAGAGAGCTGTATATCTGTGCTGTGGGAGTGGAAATAATTGGCATTTCCCACAGTGGCTGTGCAGTGCCAAGGGCGGTACCAGGCCAGGGATGGAGCCCGCAGTGGGCCACAGGGCTCCTGCTGACACATGGCCAGCCCCAAACCCCTCAGAGACACAGCATTTCTCAGGAAAAACACTCCATGCACACAGCCAGGAAAATCAGAGCCAGATTCAGGGCTCGTGTGCTGGAAAAAAATAACAGTGATTGTGGAAAACAGCTCTTGCGGCCTGCACGGCCTGACTCCGGATTGCAGAGGTGGATTTGTGTCCCGCTGAGACGGCCACCAAAGCATCGCAGCAGGCTTCAAACACTCACCCAAACAGAGCCACAACTCACCTCAGCAGAAGGCTTCAGGTCTCTGCCCTCACAGAGCAACATCCCATCACTTCAGAAGGCCACAGACCTCTGCTCCTCTTGTCCTTATCCCAGCCTTTTATCCCCTCACGCTGATGCACTGCACCTGTGTGCCCTCAGTGCCCCTGGGCACTCCTTACCTTCAATGCTGCTCACCTGTCCTGCACACCTGTAGCCCATCAGGGGTGATGCTCCCAATTTCCACCACCTGTGCCCCTGCAGAGTGGCTGGGCACAAACACCCAGGGCTGGCCTTGCTCATCTGTGGATCAAGTGTGGAGCTGGCATTTTAACGTGCTGCACCTCCGTAAGTGAACGAAAGCTCACCACAGCTGCAACTGCTTAGCAGAGTGCATGGAATTATTATTGCTCAAGTTTCCTCATTTTTTTTATCTATCACATACCTATAAATGACTTGTAAAGAATATTTTCTCCTGCAGTTCTCTTTAAATTATAATTTAATTTCATTAATTGACTTAACAAAAGATCTGCTTCAGATATGGGGAAGCCAGGGAAGAGATTAGAAGCTGGAGGCTCTGCAGTCTTCACTGCACATGGTAGCATTATTTTCTGGAAGATTTCACATTCTTACTTTAATAGTTTTTCCATTAAGTTCAATCTTGCTACAGTTAAGTTATAAATTGATACTTGCCAGAGTCACAGTTACTGCACATCTGAGGTATATAATGAGTCATTAGTTTAACAAATCATCAAATACCATATGTATTATTAGCTTTTAACAATTACTGTAGCCTTCCCACAATAGCTCCATTCAAAGGGATATAAACAACACTGTCTAATGACTGTTGTTAAAGAGGCCATGGAACTTGCTCAGGTGGTTTTTCTTGGCCGTGTTAAAGAAAAGCTCAGGTTCAGAGGTGAACAGGAGTCATTCCTACCTTTATTATTTAAAATGCATTCTCATTGGCATTGTCTGCCAGCTTATTTACACAACAGCTTTTCCTGATTCATGTTTTGCCTCCCTGGATTGCTGGAGCCCTTGCTTTGAACAACTTAGAAGGTTCAATGGAAGTGATTGTCTTAGGTGATGAGATACTGAGAGGAAATATCTGAGTCCTTCAGGTTCCTCCTTGCACTGAGCTCCAGCAATACCTTAATTAATCATTTTCTAATTGAATATATGCAGCATTTGTTCCCTTTCAAGAGGAGGGAGGATGTCAGCTAATTATATGCTTCATTCCAGGATGGGAGTGATTAGGTAATTATACATCTCCAATAGCAGAACTTCTAGAGGAGCTGTTTCTTGTGGGGGGACTTTATCTGTTTTCCCTTTCTTTTCAGAGGTTTTGCTCAGTAGAAATATATCCCTGGGCTTTTCTTTACCAGGATATTGCCACTGGAAAGTTGTATTCTGCAGATATCAAGGAGAAATTAAATACAAACAGAAACACTAGGGAAGTATTATAGCAGAAGATCACATATGATGATAAAGCAGTAGCACTTTTGCATATATAGTACAAAGCACACCCTACACTAATGCAAACACCAAGCACAGCAATTTCCATTATCCTTCAGGCATATTCATCACAGATTTTTTTTTTTTTTTTGGCCCTAGAATTAGCTTGGAGAGTAACAAAAATCAGAGGTTTTAAGTCAATTTCATTTGCTGAGATTAAAGCAGAGAGATTAAATGAACAGCAAACAGTGCCAAAAGTTTGGATATCAACACTGTCATTCTTGCAAACTTTTCCAGACCTATAAATCTTCCACATTTTGCTCAAGGATTTTTTTTTTTCTTTTTTTTTAGTGACTTGATGAAAGGCAGCAGCACTTTATGGATATTATAAGTGATGCAAAATGATTGGTAGCCTTGGGAATTCTCCCCGCTTGGAACGACATTTAAAATCTATGAAATTTAATTAAAAATACATATATCATAATTGCTGTGCCTAGTTCTCCTCAGCACTCTGCTATCCCATCTAAACCATCCCATTTTCCATTTTCCCTGCACAATGGCTCTGAGCTGGCCGTCATGAGCTGTTATGACTCTATCAAAAGTAGCTGGTGCAATGTCAGAGCTTTTTTTCCCTCTGCTAAACCAAGGCTCAAGCAGTTTAGCACCATGCACGTGGGAGTCCATAATCCCTGACACAGGACACTGTAACCATTAAGCCACTGACCAGAAGTCCCATCAGAGCTGCTCAGCTTGTATAATCCTGAAGATAGCTGAAGATTTAAAGCTTTAAACCATTTTCCTAGCAGGCCAGAAAGGCTTCTTGAAGTATATTTGAAGATGATTTATTTTTTCATCTGGTACTTATGCAGCTCACGTTCTCTGCCCAGGGCAGGGGGAGGTTGTGGAATTGGATGATGTTTGAGGTCCCTTCCAACCCAAAATGTTCCATGGTTCTGTTATAGAGCCCTACAAATAAAAACATTTGCAGAAAAGGTTTGTGGTTTTCCACCAGTTCGTATCTCCAAGATGAGGATGAGCTTGTTTTGGAGAGAGCAGGTGATGCACAGTAGAGAGTGTAATGTTGAGCAGCACTGATAAAACAAAGCTGAAAACTTTGCCTGGATTTTGGTTTCCATGCCATAAATCTCACACCTTCCCTTGTTCTCCACCCAGACAGCATCCTAGTGACAGCAAATATCATCCCTTTTATTTGTTTGCTGTGAAACCTCCTTCTCTTGTCAGAACCACTGATAAACCTCACAGATGGAACCATGGTTGCAAAAGAAATGGAAATATCACATTGATATCCTCTTTTCCACACTGACAGGGTGAGAACTTGGCCATTCCTTGGCATCTGGATGAGATGCCCTCCACGGCACCTCCTTCTCCATTCTTTAACATTCCTCTCTGTAAAACAAGAGCCACAATTGCTGCCCTCCTCTGTGGTTTGTCTGGAAATCCATTGATGCAGTTACTGCCACTCTCAGAACCTCCTTAAAGCTGAAAGTACATTCTAATTTAGCTCAATTTAAAAAGGTTTCTTTTTTTTTTTTTTTTTAAATAAGAGAACCTTTACTTTTTGTTTTTAGGCAGCCCTTTCAAATTCATATTTTATGAGCTCCTTTAGCCTAAATTGGCAGAGCAATTGTCTCTCTTTCTTAGCAAGTCTTGAAGTAGTAAAGATATTAGTTAAGCATTACAAACTAACTAATTAGGCCTTCAATTATCATTAAAATTGTTTTTTTAACAGTTATCTGCTGATATGAAAACCTTTTGATCCTATAATAGGGCTTGAAGTATCAAAACAAAGATTAGGTTACTCTTACATTAAATGTCTCTATTTATATAGAAACTATTTCTGTCTAAACATTACAAAGGAGACTGTATTATCACAAGCAATTATTTCAGAAATAATTAAAAGGCTTTTTTCCCCTTCAAAATGAAATTTGAGCTCAGCTACAATCAAAACACTTCCCAGTTTTGTTTTTGTTACATCAGCAAAACCTTAAGAAGTCACCTTTAAGAAGACAATCTATAGAATACCTTGATATATTTAATATATTTAAAAAGAAGGTTATTTTCTCAAGGAAAAAAGCTCTAGGAGATATCCTTTCTAAACACCTTAGCAAGGAGGAGGTCTCCTGGTCTTTAAAAAGTTTCTGCTGATGGTTTATTGCCTTTTTTTTTAAATAATAAAAAAATAAAAAAAACCCCAACACCCAACTGGCTGCCTTAATTACAGAGTGCAGTAGCATCTCCTCAAATTAAAGGTCATTGTCAAACACTCTCTGCAAGACAATGCTAAACCAAATGGAAAGATATAAAAATACATCCCAGGGTTTATGCAGCAGAGAGCTGGAGGCACCAGGCCTTGTTTTATGGTGAATTAAAAAAAAAGGCATCGTTCTCATTAACAATCATCGTGTCTGAATGGAGCCAGCAATTGCCCTGGGGTCTATATAATTAGCTTTAACACTTGCTTTAATAAAAGAAGGATACAGGAGGATGTGAACTATCATTTTCTGCAGGTCCTGAGTACTCAAGGAACCTCTGCTAGATTCCTTCTGCTAGGGAGAAAGACGCTCTTGTTCCCCTAAGTAAAATAACAATAACATGAATAATAATAGTAATAATAACAATAACAATAATAATAAAAACATTATTAGATTTGGTTTAGTAGTGACATTTCTGTCTGTCAAAAAGCTGGTGGTGAGGAGTGAAGAAGAGTAAGGCAGAGAGGCACCTTATCAGTTCTGGGGAGGCATCACAACAAACCCCTGCCCCCTAGATGAGGTTACAGAACATCTCAGGAGAAGGTTTTCATTCACAAGGCATGGGGACAACAGGAGGACAAAAGTAGAAGGGGATTAAAAAGACAGAAAAGAGAAGGCTCATTTCCTGCACCCTTCTTCCTTCATGTTGCAGTCATGCTGTGTGCAAAAAATATCCTTTAATCCCTCGAGAGAGACCCCCAAGAAGCAGCACAGGCATCCAGCTGAGACTCAGATGCCTTTGCCTGCAGCACTGGATGTATTTTTAAGGGATTTTTTACATCACCTACAGATCTGGGGTGACTCTGCTTGACTTGTGAAATCTGATCACAGCAGTAGGTGATATGACTTTAGGCAGAGCTGTGGCTCCAAGGAAGAGAGGCATGACTGTAGTGCAGTAAATAACAGCACCAGAAGCTCTGTACAACATGACTTTCAGGCTGATTAAAGCTGCCTTAGATGCCAAATTTGTGTGATCCTCTACCAGGCTCATTAACTGTTCAGATGCTGCTACTGATGGAGGTTTTAAGACAGAGGAATGTAACTCCTGACCTATGGAGAGTGAGATCACACAGCAGCTACTTCATCTCCTCCAGTCAGCTCCAAACAGTTTGCTGTGAGTAAAATAAACATAATTATCCACTCTTATGAAGGAACAAAGGCATTATTTCTGTTCTTATTAATCAGCTCAGCACAGTTCACCATACCATTTTCCTACAAATAGAGATTACCTTTTATTTCCTCACCCCTGATGGCTCCAACTGCACCAATCTAAAGTTGACTTCAATGAAGCTACTCCAGGTGTAAAGGAAATCTGGTTATACCTGAGGACTATAAACCTGATGGGTTTTCTGGGCAATTTCAAACAAAAAATCACAGAACAGTGTGGGTTGGAAAGGACCAATCCCCCTGCAATGAGAGGAGCGTCCTCAATTAGCTCAGGTTGCTCAGGGTCCCATCTAACCAAGCCTTGAATGTTTCCATGGATGAAGCCTCCACCACCTCTCTGGGCAAACTGTTTCACCATCCTCATCCTAAAAACCTCTCCCTTACATATGTGTGACCTCCCCTTGTAGCTTTGTTCCTGGCCAAGGCATCAGGATTTATGATCCCTGCCTGTTGGGCACACCAGGTTCCAGGCCTACATGTTTTTTATGACCATGAACCCAACTCCCCTCACTTGGACCAAAAATACTCCAAAAAATACAAATTAATGTATTCTGTGAAAGCACCCATGGCTCATTTTGTTTATTCTGAGCAGAAGCTCTGAAATGTTACACCTCAGCAGATGAGACGCCCGTGCTCAGGTTTTAGATCCAGAGGGTGCTTGGAATGATTAAATCAAGGGAAAAATATGCCAGAGGAGGAAATGAGCTTCCTCCCCCACGCTCCCTGGTGTCATCTCACCTGCTTTAAACCTCACCACGGCTCCCCACAAAGCCAAGTTGTGTCTGTGCCTCTTCCCATGTCCCTGATGGATGGCAGCCAGAGGAAAGCCAAGGAGCAGAGCAACAGAGACTGGAATATGCTTGCTCATACTTCCGAGTGTTTTTGATGAATAAAACAAGTTAAAAGCAGGCAAAAACCTACACTTTGGAAAAGCTGGCACATGGCATATTTACAAGCTCATGTGGTGAAAAGACTGGAGAATTAAAGCTGGGTGAAGATTAAACTTTTTGTGTTTAAAGACTTCAGTCTCAACACCTGAAAGCCACTATGACCCAGAGAGCTAAAGGGGAGGAACCTACACCAAATCAGCTGAAAAATGCTGTCTGCTCATCTCAAGCCCCCCAGTTTTATGCCTGCCTTTTCCTTCTGTAAGTTTTACTTAAAAAAACTGAAGTAACAAAATTGCAAAAGAAAACGCTTCAGTGATTTCAAACTTTGCAGAAAACTAAAATTGGAGCTGACTCTGAGTCTTCTTTCCACAGAAGAGTTTCAATTTAGATGAACTGCTGCTATTTTCATATATACAGCAATGCATAATAAAAATGTATATATTATGTATATAATTATATATGCAATTGTTATAAATGACAGCAGTACCCTCATCTTTGCTGGCCCCAAATGCCTCCTCAGAGGAGTTAAAAAAGAAGCAGTTTCCAGTTTGGAGGTAAAGGTAGAGGGAAGGAAGGCAGGCAGAGCTTTGCCCACTGCATTTTGCAGGCAGGGATGTGGAAGGGAGGATGGATGAGCCCTGTGGAGCGTGCCAGTGACTGCACAGGCTGCTCACAGAGCTAATGGGGAACGTGTTCAGAAACCAGCCTGCACCACAACAAAGAAATTAATCACAATTTGTTGGCATGAGCCTGAAAACAATCTCTCTGGGTTTGTAATGACAGCAGCTGTATTGGGCTCCGAGTCTCAACAGCATTTACAGTCATCAAAATACTGTACTATAAACATCATTTCACGGGGCCAAACTTCCATTGGATGTAAGGATTTTGTAAAGAGAGTGTATACATATAGATATATTTTAAATCTGTATTGCAATTTGCCAGCACAATCTCCAAGGTCTTGTGGTTATGAAAGTCTGCAAAGCCAGTGGAGGAAAAACAGCATAAAAATGGGATGGGGCAAATGCTCAAGGTTCTTCTCTGTCACCATGCCTCAGGATTGAGATACAGCACAACTTTAGCACAGTGCCACAGCTGGGACTAACTCATGGCTACAGCCAAAGCATATTTAATCTCTTAGACATAAACATCTTTTATTTTTCTTAAACCCAGCTTGAGCACTGGACTGGTCCAAGAGCAAAAAAAGGATAGTGGCAAGAAAGCCTGCAATCAGTTTTTCATCTGTCCCCTAGGATGAAAGAGGAATATGTGAGTCATTTTCTTGTACAATGGAGAAGCCTGGATGCCTCTGCATCTGGTTAAAGCCAAGGACTGGCCAAACCGTATTCCGCTGTGATTTGTCACAGATTACATGCAATCATAAATATTTCTGGGAGTATTTTTTCATGGGTTTTGAACTGGGCAATAAAACACTGTTCTTTCAGTGGAATTTCAGCCACAGAACTCCTATACTAATGCCTAGTATTAAAGTGATCAATAAATGATAAATGACTGACATTCTGGTCCAATACACTGAACAATGGAATGCTGAAGGACAGTGACAGTTGTTCCCATGGGATTTACTTTATTGTTTTCTGCCTCTTTTCAGAGTCATGCTTTGAGTCTTTTTTCACTAATGTTTCATAAGCTGCTATTGAAGCAATAAAAACAGAGATAGGGAAAGCATTTGGGAGTTATGCCTGCATTTTCACACATGATATTGCATTGTTCTTTCTGAGATGCTGCAGTCTGCTGGGAGAAAAGGGACTCAGGGTTGCTTTCTTTCATTTTATTTAACTAATTTTTAAAAGCAATATGGAAATTCTTGCTGTGTGAAGTAGGTTTCCTCTTTTAGTCAGCTGCTCACCCACTGCCAGATGAAATAGTAACAGTGAGTGAAGCTCTATTTATTCCATCATGCTCCGTTTGGATTACCTTAAACTAAACCAATTCTCACTATACAGTAAACTTCAGTTTGCACAGTTATTTAGGGATTAAAGAGGTTATGGAAAACGAGCAGAGATGTTGTTATGAACCGGGTGCTGGAGGGGGAATCCTTCCCCGGGAAGAATGTGGAGATGGGCACTGTGCTGATGGCAGCCCTGGGCTGAGACACGCTGGGTCTCTCCACTTGCTGCTGCCTCCGAGGATGATGTGCTGCCTTTAACCACCTCCTCCTGCCTGCATCAATGTGCCCTGTAGGAGCCAGCACAGGTCAGGAAAAGCCAGCGCTGCCTCGGGGCCAGTAATCCTGTTCTCTGTGTGGATGTGCGAACACGGCATTCCCACGCACATCCCGCAGCGCTGATGGGAGAGGGAGTGTACCTGGAGACTCCCTGGTTAATCTCAACTAACAGAGGATGAACTGTGTGTCATAACCTGGCTGCATTTCATGTTTGGAGAGAGATTCAAGCTCTTTGAATAGCCCTCAGCTTGTTCCCAGGGGAGCCAAGCCTGCTGGCAGCCGGCATTCCGGGTGGTGGCTGGAGTTATCCCGTGGAAGCTCCAGCCCTGGATGCAGCGACCACGCTGCAGCCCCAGCAGAGCCGCACACAACCAGCTACTGCTGCCTTAATTGCACAACAGAGCCCAACTGCGAACGTCCCCGGGAATGGAAGAAACACACTTAAATAGCCTTGTGTAATTTCAAACCAATACATGTGCGGATTAAAGTCCTCCTCCGAAGGGAGGGGTCACGCTGCGTTAGCCGGCTTTCCACCCTGAGGCTACGGCAGCGCCCTGACATCCAAACAAAGTCCTGCCACCAGCTGTTCCCAAGCAGGGGACAGCCCAGACTACATTAGGAGGAGGATGAAGACATTCTGTTGCTGACTCGATCATCAGATCACACCTAACTTCGCAGGCCCTCTTCTGTAGCAACCTCTTGGGCAGATGAGCAATGCTCTCTTCTCACAAGGGGAAGCTCCCATACCTCACATCCTGTGCTGTATCCATCCCGAGGACAGCTTTTCTAGTACAGCTCTTCACTGACAGCCTTCGATGTGCCAAAAATGACACACCCCTGGTGTGTGTTTGAAGGCTTTGGTTGCCAGTCTCACCTCTCACGTGTTGCTGAAGGGCAGCTCTCTGGTTAGCCAGGGCTGCCCACCGTGGAGCTGGGTGTTCAGACAGGCATTCCATGCTTCCCCCTGGGATGTAACAAACATACATGTACAGACCGAGCCTCTTTTCCACATCCATCCTCTGTTTGTCCATCTCCACGCTCAGCACCACCCCACCCCCTGATAATTAGGATGCCTAAATGAGAACAGAGCAGATTTAATTGAGACTGGTTTTTCCATGTGAGGCACCGTGCCCACAGCCTAGCGGTCCTGCCAGAGTGGGAAAACTGAGGAGCCAAGGAATACTTCAACCATGGTGTTACCTAAGTTGTGGAAACCTGTTTTGTTCCTGAAGGAGTAGATTAGGAGTGTGGGGAATATCAAGTTTAAAGCAGCTCGACACTACTTGGCAACTTCTAGTCACTGTCCATGTGAGCTGTGAAAACCCCAGAGTTAAATGAAAACAGATTGAAAAGGCAAACACAGTCATTATTTCTGCAGGGAAAATGCTTTATCCTGGGGATACGGCTTGGCAACCTGGGAGCTCAGGAAACACAGGAGGGAGTACATCTGCTGCAGTAATTTTCCTTTTCACCTGGTTCCTGCCGTGCTGCACAGCGGCAGTGCCGAACAGCACCATGGAAATACCCTCCTGCACCTGTGCTCTCCTTTGTGCCCACTTTTAATCTGGAAACCACTCATTTTTGAGAGTGTGCATTCCCCATTACCAGCATCTGATGGCTTTGGCTAAGAGCTGGAGAAGTGGTGAATCAGTACTCAAGTTTGTTCATGTTGTTAATAAGGGAAGAATAACTCTGATGTTCTTGGGATCATCTTCTCCATGCAAAAAGATCAACCGACTTCCCTACACAGATCTGGGGCACAGAAATGCTCCTTCTAGCTTGTTGCAAAACAGGTTTTCAGCAGATGCAAGGAAATCCTTATGCTTCAAATAGTATCTTCAATTTTTGCACTGTATAATGCTCATATGAACTGCTCCACATTTATTCCAGACCAAATTCTTTTGGACATACAGAGACCAGGTATCAATCTACTCACAAGCTTAAAACTTGTGTTCAGCAGCTGATCGTCCAGTGGTCTTACCCTTAAAAACAAATATTATTTATAAGTTACAGTGCACTTTTTCAATCTCAGCCACTTGTTCCTGGTTTAGTTAGCACTGATTGACACAGAAAATATTAATGATAAAAACATTGTCTTTGGGTTGGGAAATCCCAGAACCACAAACAGCTAGAGAACACTCAGAGGAAATAAATCATTGAAAATGTACCCTGTTGTTGTACTTTTCTATTCACATCTGATATTGGTCATTACTACTGACAGATTGCAGGGCTGGATGAACTTCTGGTGTGTCCTGAAAGGCTGTTCTTAAATCCATCATCCCATCCTGGCAAAGAGGAAAGACTTATCCTTTTTAGAAAACAGGCTTCATGTAAATGAGCCAGCAGTGTGAGCCAAAAAGCACTTTAGTATCAATTTAAGCACAGATTTTGCTACCTTTCCTCAGGTGAAGGGAACCACACTCTTCAAATACTACTATGGAAGTGGATTGGAACTGCTGAAGTCTCGACCCCATGTAAATAAGAATGTCCCTGAATAATTCTGTTCATTAATTTCACATGTTAAAAAAAGTAATTAGCAAAAGCATTTCAAAACCAACTCCATCCAGTGCTCTTGTGGGAAATCTCAGCACAAGTAGAGAGAATTAACCACGGTGTTACCAGGGCCAACATTGCAACAGAGTCAGAGCAAATGCGCTTCTGCCTCGCTCTGGGTCTGCAGTGAACAGCTCTGGCAGCCAAATGAGGGAGGACTCTTAATTATGCACCCTCTAATCATCTCAAGATTTGCTTTAGCAGTGAAGTTTTTAGACGTGGCAAAGAGTGAGCTGCATTTTGAAGCTTCAGAGATGACGTGAACCTTTCCTCCCTGCTTTCTTCTCGTGCAACTAAACTTTGTTCATCACTGGTCCAGGTGCTTTTTGCTCCTGCAGGGAGAAGTCCAGCTGGAAGGGACAGTATGCAACTTGGTCCTACCCAGCTTCTGAAAAAAACTCCTCTGCTTTGAGCACTGTGCCTGTAGCAGGATCTTGTCTCTCCACACCATGAATACCATCAAATGACAGCCTTCAGAAGCAGGCATCCCCATTAATTCTTCAGCAGGCTGACAGCTAACCAGGGCACAGGGGAGACGTGAAATGTTAGCACAGACAGCAACATTCAGACTGCTTTATCTCCCCTTCAATTCAGAGTGTTACATTAGCAGAAAACTGGCACCAGGACACAAAGGCTTGGATGCATGCTCAGTACTGCCTCTCACAGAGCTCTCACCTGTCAACAAGGTTCCTGGATAAGCCTGCCTTTTTTTTCTATTCTTTTTTTTTTTCTGAAAGCTCTGATTGCAGCAGGAGAAATGAGCACAGCTCCAGAGAGAGCTTGGCAGGCTCTCCCCCCGTGCCACGCTGCTCAGCACGGGCCAGACGCAGCGAGGTGGTCCCTGGTCCCCAGCCCAACCAGGCAGGAATCTGCTGGCAGAGCAGCCTCCAGAGTGGAGCTGACTCCTCTCCCACAGCTCCAGCAGCCAGCCAGGAGCTGGAGCTGGCAGCACCCAGCTGCATGGACAGCCTCCAGCGAGCTGCACTGCAAATGCACAAAAAGCAACTAAAAAAAGCAACAGGGGAAAAAAAAAAAAAAAGAAAAAAAGCAGGAGATGAGTTAATGCCAGACAACAGGTTATTCAAGGCAGCAGAATTGCCTAGTGCTGGGAGAGGCCCAGGGGCTTTTCCTGACGTTGTTTTGAGCCTGTTCAGTGACTGACAGAGCAAATGCATCCTCATCTCAGTATTTCTCCTGTGTTTTCTGTCAAGTGCTTTGGGATTTACTGGCGAATAGTAACACCTTTCGTGAGAGCAGTGTGAAAAAAACAGCAACAGAACTATCACACTATTATTAAAGCTGGAGCAAAACTGGAATGTGTTGTTCTTGGGGAAAACACAATGGGAACTAGATAGACAGCATAATGGAAAATGACAGAATAAATCATAATAAAGGTCCACTCTGTCTTTGTCATTTATGGATAAAGTTTTGAGTTTTAAAGTCTCTCTCTGAGATTGCCTCATGTTCACCAAGACATAACAAACACACAATAGCTCTGCTCACAGCCTCAACTTTAAGAGGAGAGAATTTTATTACTTATCTTAATATTTCAAAATAACTTTTCCCCTAGGAGATGCAGGCTTAAAAGTTGTTACATTAAAAAAGTTATTGGGGAAAATAAAAAACCAAAACCAACAACCAGACCCCAACGCCTTACTCTGTCCCCACAATCAGCAAATTACATTTTAATTCCAAAGGTCAATCTGTTTATATTGCCTACCTATACATTTGGAGACTTCTTTATCAAAATGATTTGCCTACTAGATTTTTGCCAATAGGATATGGAGTCCCATGCCCTGTTTCTGTGACTCTTTGTAGCACAAGATGATTAGGATTTAGATCAAGGCCAAACTCTCATTGCTGTCTCTCCAAGGGCCTCCAACTGAAAGGCTTTAGTTTGCTGTGCCAAGCAATCTCAGCTTTCTTGTGGAAAATATATGTAATACACAAGCCAAAATGTAGCAGGGATCTCACAGAGGAGGTGAAGCAGTATTTAATGGGACTGTGTATATTCCATAGAATAAGAGATTTAAAAGAGGTGTTGAATAATTTTATTTAAATATTATTACAATGCTTATCTGGAGAAAATGTCTGTCTCTGGGACATAATAAAACTTATTCAGAGATTAATTCAGTGAAAATTCTTTGCTTCAATGAAAAAGAGCCACTGAATTAACACAGCTCATACTTTGTTATTTCAGATGGAGAACTTAACAAAAGAGGGTCTATAAATGCTGTGAGAAACAACAGAAATCCACAGAAAACAAGTCAGCAGATAATGACAATTTTGCCATTCACCTAATCTTAGGAATCAGCTGAGCTGTGTGTACCAGCTGCTGGGATCTGTGTGAACCAGAATACCTGGGGGGTAAAGCTGAAGCATCATCTGCAGAAGGCACAACCAAGCTCCTCCTGCACACTCAAAAACCCTCTGCAGAGAAATCATGGTGGCTCTACGATCTGAAGAACTGAGACAAGATCACAGAGACAAAGGGTATTATTGCAAGGAGCAGAAAACTTCTCTCCCCTACCTTTTCTACTAATACATTCAAGAAAAACGAGTAGCCACTCAAAGTAAGAGAGCTTTTCCTTAAGCTGAAAATACTATAGAGAAATACTCACCAAGGTAATAATTAACAAAACCCATTTGAACTTGTTAAGCACTTACAGCAACTGAAATAGTTAATTTATTGGCCCTTGTGGTATTTACAGTATATAATGGTCACTTTAAACAGAAGGACATGCAGCAAATCTTCTCCTGCATATGCTCAAAGCCACAGGAATTAATGCCAGGATCTGAGGTTGGCTAGCCTGGGCTGCTTACTGGAAACATACATCATGCTTCATTTAGTACTACATGAAAGTTAATCAAGTTTAATAACCTTTTCCTGAAATGTCCCAGGAAATGAGGTAGAAAAATTAAAACAGTCAGATGTCTGCTGAAAAGCAAATATATTTATTATGCACTTTAATATACACAGGGATTTTCGCTTAATATAATACAAGGAATAAAATAAAAATTTTACAATGTGAAATTCATTCAATGTACATTAAAGGCTATTTACAACCCACTCCAGGAAAAAACAGTCTATCTGCAAACCAAGTTAACTGAGGAGTTCAGATGGGGAATATTAAGCATAACAGACATTTGCATAGCAGAGTAACTGAGGAGGGAAAACACCTTTTTAGTTTTAAAGAAATGGTGATGTTTTCAATACTGATCACAGAGAAGACAAAAATGCATCAATTGTGCCTCGGTATCTCTTAATGCATTTCTCTCCAGATGAGTTTTTCCACATGCACACAGTATTGATATCCAAGTCCACAAAACAGTTTTTTTTCCCAGCTCTCCCATCAAGAATTTTGGATGTCTCGTGGAGATGACCTTGGAAGGACCAGCGAAATGGGATGAAGAGAAACAGGATTCCTGTTTTATTCAGGTTTTATGGGTGGTGAGAAGCGCTGCCCTGGCAGAAGGAGCTGTGCTGAGTCACAGCTGCACCTCTCTGCTCACCTCCACTCCATTTACAGATGGAAAAGGGCAGGGCAGAGGGAACAATGGGGGAACAGCAACTTTGCTTGGCACAGAAACCCCTCACAAATGGTGATGCTAAAAATCACACACAACAGCAATGTGGAATTACACAGACCATCTGAGAAAATAGATGATTTAAAGCAATTCCTGCCCCGTTCCAAAGGGATATTCAAATGTGGCAGAACTGTCATTCTGAAAACATTTTTGACAGGTCTACTTTCTGCTCATTTGGAGAGAGGTTTTCCCCAGTGACTGTTTCAAATGTAAATACTATTCACACAAAACCCACCAGACTATCTGTAAGCTGTGGCCCCTTGTGAAATTGGCCATATTTTTACGTCCTCTGTCCACAAGGTGCAACTAATAACAACACAATAAAATTAAATAAATATAATCCCAATGACAGTCAAGGTCAGTAGAAAAAATGTTGGCATTCAGAGATCCCTTTCCACAGAACAAAACATACATCTAATCACTAAGGAAAGTCGTATTCTTGCACAGTATTGCAAATGTACCACACTTGAGGTTTGGAACAAGTTTGCTGAGAACATTTTGGTACTTTCTCTTTTCTAAACCACTAACCCTCTTAAGGCCATTCTGCCAGACTCCTGTTATGTTTATTTTATAATTGTCCCACGGGGACAAGAAATTCAATACATGAAACATTCAGAACAATCCATATTGCCGTGTGTCAGCTTCTAACATCTAATTTTACTATATGCTGAATGCCTGACTATAAAAGATTCTTTTCTGAGATTTAGGAAAAAGCAAATAAGAATGGAGGTGCAAGATTTAAAAGCAAAAAAGAATTCTGATGACAGTTGATCATAATAACCAGACATGGAGCCCTTCAGTGCCTCAGAATATGCACTACATCTACATCCAGGGGCCATTCATCAAAGCTTAAGGACCAAATTATTCATCTAGGAAAGATAACCTCAGCTCTCCATCATCTTATTTCTGGAATGATCAGAATTAGAGTATGAAAAAGATGAAACCCAAGCCTTTAGAAGAAACACTTGCATACAAAAATAGGCTTATTTTCTAAAGAGCAAGGCTGTGTAATGGTGAATATAGCAGAATATAGCTTGCATTTGTAGGAGAAAAGAACCCACTTGTTTCATTTTATCGCTTGCAGAACTGTGCAAGTAAGATGTGCACATTCAAAGGGAAAACTCACACTGCTCTCTTTCACAACAATGACCTTGACTTTGCTCTCTTCCACACAAGTAAAATACTTCTGCTGTAAGAGCAGGAAACCAGCTTTCCACTATCCATGGATGGGCTCTCCTGACTGCTCCTTCACCGTGCTCCAGGTACAGAGACACACTGGCTCTACCTAATCCCCATGAAGCAGTAACCACATTCATACAAGTTTGTGCTTTAAGGAGTTATTGTCTCAAGACAGGGCCAACCCAGCCATCTCTGTACTCCCCAGGCAATGCTGTCGCTGTGCTTTTCCACTGCACTCCTGCTGGGTATTCTCTCAGCCTCGCTCACAAAGGGTCTGTATTTTCCATGGTTTGCTTTACTGACATTCCCAAAAATAGTCCTTTACCTTGGAAAAGAGAAAGAGCTGTTTCTAACATATAGAGATATACAAGAAAGCAGGATCAGACCTTTTAGCACCTCAGACATACCCATATTAGTTACCTCATCACCGTAGCAATAACAAAACCTACTGAAGACCGAGTGTCCAAAATTTGCCTATTGCTTTCAGTGGTCCCAGTCTGCCATCCAGATTTGGTGCTGTAGTACCAGAGAGTAGATTTTTGCCTCTTAAAAATCCCAAAGACACTGCAGGTGGTTGCAGTCCGACTTCCTTGCCACCACTGAACAGCAATTACACAGACAGAACACACAAGTACAGTATTTATAAAATACTGTTACAAGACTTGTAATTCTGGAGGGAACCTTTTGAAGTACACAGGGAACTGACAATACATGACAACAATGCAAATGTGACAAAACTCGTTGCTTGTTTTCTTTAGCCACAGAAAAATAAATACAAAAAGCACTGCCTTTTCCATAGCACAGTTCACTGTGGCACATGCACCTCTACCAAGCGATCTGGAATAGGAAATCAGAATTCCTGGTTCTTACCATTTTCAGCTGTGGTCAGGGAAATACAGCATATATCTTTCTGCAATTAAAAAAAGTGCTCATTCTGTGTATTAAATACAAAGTACACAAAATAAAATTTCGAAGCACAGAGGGTTATACTGAGAAGGCAGCCTGAAAATGTAGGCACGTTACAGTAATTAAGGTAACTGAACTGTAGGAATCACATTCTTGAATTTCTAGGTGGACTAAACAAGCACTGTTTGCTTTCATCCCAGCCAGCTGATAAATCATCGGGAGCAGAAGCGCTTCTGTTCACAGCATCATGGAATTGGCCTGGAAGTAGAAAATAAAAACACTGAGCTTTGAAATAACACAAACAGCACTGTCAGAAATGGAGCTGTATCATCCCTAATTAAAGTCAAAAGCACACAGCAACAACCTGATGAGGAAAAGTGCTTCCTGCCTAACCCTGGTCCCGTGACTGATTCCCTGTGCCCTCTGCCAACCCAAGCCCCTACAAAGTCCCCACAACAGGAGAGCTTCTTGGAAAGGCTGGGAAGCAGCAGCCAGGGAAGGAAAGCCATTCCTGTGGTGCTCCCATGGAGTATTCTGATGTGATTCCCCACAGGTGACTCATTTATCCACCAGTCAGGGAAATCACCCATTTTTCTGCTTGAGATTTGGCAAAAGAGGAGGTAAAATACAGCCTGTGTCAAGCAACTGATAATCCACACAGAATTGTTCTAAACTCCCATCTTTAAAGTGACGCTCTGGAAAGTGTTAAGAGAAAAGTCATTTGCAAAACCAAGAACTTCACTGAGAGAAACCCTGAATTTTCAGTAACACACCATTTGTTCCAGACAAAGCAAAGCCAAATTTTAGTACTATATGTGGAATGTTCAGATTTCTTTATATGCTGATTATATTTTAAAATAAAGGAAGATGGAAAAATTCACCAAAACCAGTCTTTTGATGACAGGTCAGGTCAGATGAACACATCAGAACCACACAATGGATTTACAATAAAGTATAACATGAAAGCAAGCGATGAACATCAGGTGGAGGCACGTAAGAGTTAGGAAATACAATCCTTAATTACACGGTTTAAAGTTTTACAGAAGCAGGAAAAAATTACAAATAAATTCTACTCCTGTTTGGGCATGATGTACTACTGTGGGAATCTGAAGTCCTTGTAACTTTTATGAAGATTTAAGGACTTTTCTCTCCCAGCTGATGATTCCTCTCTATGCCTGTTCCTGCTGTCCTGCCCCACAGCTCATCTGACCCTTTGGTAAAATCTGCATTTTACAAACGTGCAGGCTCTAGTGCAGATGTTTCTAAAACACTGCATTGTTTCAAACATTTTAATTGAACCAAAATGCCAGCCCAACAAGATCCTGCACAATATTCTATTGCTCTGCAATTCTCCAGGGACCTCAGCTGTGTCTACAGATATATTCCATTAAAATCAATTTCCAGGACATTTTGGGAAAACACCTATTCATGTGTTTTTGATAGCTGAAAACCTTCCATGTGTGGATTCTGCACCTGTCCTAGAAACACTCTGTCTCTGATGACCTGCAGCAGAACTGAGTCAGAACTGGCAAGAACATTTTTGTTCTAAGGAGCAGCAGCCTGAGCTGTCCAAAATGCTGCATTCACACACACAAAAAAAATGTTTTCAAAAATAAGTGAGCAAGCCCTACGAGGTGGGCACACCTCTTCTTCTGCTTCTCTGAAATTACAGTAGAAAATATATTAACACATTCCAAATACCCTAAAAAACATACACCTAACAGGAAGAGGAAGAAAAATAGAACTATTTTAGCTGACTCACTGACAATTCATGTCTGAAAAAGAGACTTATAATTACTTTTTCAGCTTAAAATTCAGTATGGGAGAGGAGGTGAGATATCTAAACGACCTCCACTGATTAAGAACAACAGAATGGTCAGAAAATTGGTACTATAACATTGATTATAATCTTGCACTAAGAAAAGCCACCTCTTTTATAGGAGGATTACCTTTACAGTAACAGAAATATAAAATCAAAGCTTTAGAATAGTATTTTATGCTTCATCCTTGAAATCCACATTCAGAAAAGTGGTTGCCCATAACTTTTAAGAACCTTCAGAAACTTTCTGAGGAGCGTTTTCGTAAATAATGAAATAAAGACTGTATCTGAAAATATAACGAACTGAAATTCTCATCTGTCTCTACGTTTGGAAATGAAATTCCAAATCAGTGCTATGTGAAACTCACTTATCAAAGACAGTGGGGCACAATTTGAGCAACTGAATTCAACAGATAACACGACAGTGATCCAACTCCTCTATGGCTGGTGCTTTTAAATGACAGCAAAGGAAATACTTGACAGGTTAAGATTTTAACATCCATCACGTCAGCAATTATGATGGTAAACGATAATAAAATGGAATTTTAGCACATTTTAAATGAAATGCAGGCATTTGGTTCCTTTGTGACTGGGTAGGTTACCTTTTACAATGGTGTTTCCTTCTTGTAGTTGAAGCTTGGGTCGCTACCTTCAATCTGAAGTTTTAAGGCTTGCTTAAGGCTGAGTTCTGTCTCTGCGGGGGGATAGCCTTCCAGCACATCCTGATGCCCTCTGTCCTGCACTGTTCGTGGGACAGAAACCCTGCCGAGAAAAACCTGATTGCTCTGAAGATGGTAATTTGGATTTGTCATGATGCCATTTCTCTTCTTCTGCTCCCCACTCTGTTGGTGAATCAGGAACTGCTGCTGAGATCGACCGACTTCTTGCTGAGCTGGAGGGACCAAAATTTTGCACTGTGGCTCTGGAGGCATTGATTTCAGTGGCATGCTTGTGCCAGACTTGGCAATAGGTACTCGTTTATCAAACTGAGTCATTTCATACTCTAGCACTTTGGGTTGTGAGGAACTACTCTGCTTTATTTTTTTTCCAGCTGACCCAGACTTGCTGGAGTTGTCTGTTTTGCTCCCTTTGTTCGCTTTAGTTGATTTCAAGCTAGGTTTCACTTGGCTCCATTCAAACTCACTGCTGGGTGAATTGTGATTTTGACTTAGGGAATGAGTTGTGGAAGAAGGGGAAACAATGGATTGCCTGCTTCTGCTGCGTGGCAGGGAATGCTGCTGGATTTGCTCCGTGAACGACAGGCTGTGGAAACTATCGATGGGCACCGTCTGAGCGGTGGCCGTTGAGGACGTGGTGCGGAGAGAGGAATTTTTGGAGCTTTTCAGGGAATTATTTGATAAAGATGACTTCTGACGGTCAACCGTAGAATCGGGAGACTCCGAAGGAGAACTGAAGGCGTGTGCAGGCCCATTGGATAATCCCCGCATCCCAGGCTGCATGTCTCCTCCAGTGCTCCCTGAACTATTGGATTTCATGGTTAAGGACTGCATTTTAGAGGAGACTGATTGTAAGGGTTTCTGCTCCATTGTGTGGACTGGAGACGGAGTACAACCATTCAGAGTCGATGCACCATATTTTTCCAGTAACTTGATAATTTGGGAATGTCCATTTTTGGCTGCAACCCGCATAGCAGTGCGCCCAAATTGGTCAGCGTGATTGGGATCAGCACCATGCTCCAGTAAGATCTGGACAACGTCAATGTGCCCCTCTTGGGCTGCAATGCAGAGTCCAGTAGCACCTTGATTACAAGTGTGGTCAACCAGAGCACCATGCTCGATGAGAAGTTGCACGACCTTCACGTGGCCTTGCCATGCAGCAGACTGCAAAGCGGACCTCTTCTCGTTATCTGCAGCGTTCACATCAGCGTGGTAGGTTATCAGCACCTGCACCATCTCCAAATGGCCCTGCCAGCAGGAAACATGGAGCGCTGTTCTTCCTTCAGCATCGCTGGCTTCGACGTTTGCACCATTTTCTAAAAAGTACTCAGCCATTGTAAGCTGGTTTTCTAATGCTAGGATATAAAGCGTCGGCCGGCCATCAGCATCTTTGTAGTTCACATCTGCTCCATGGCTGAGCAGTAGCTCGACTATATCTCTGTGACCTTCTAAGGCAGCAACCCGGAGAGCATTTCTCCCATCATAGCCTCTCTGATCAATGTTGGATTTATTTTCCAGTAACATCTGCACACAATCATAGTGACCTTCCTGCGCAGCTAATATAAAAGGTATCCGTCCATCATTATCAATTTCATTTGTTCTAGCACCTTGTTCTATAAGAGCTTCACAGATCAACCTGTGACCTTCAAAAGCTGCCATGTGCAAAGGTGTCCAGCCCGCATCGTCTCTGTGATTTTCATCTAGCCCCCTGTCCAGCAGAGTCCGTACTACTTCAACATTGCCCTGCGCAGATGCTATGCTCAGGACTGTTCTACCTTCACTGTCAATGCTGTCAACAGCTGCACCCCAAAACAAGAGAGTATTCACCACCGAGGCGTGGCCCATGGAGGCCGCTGCCAGAAGCGGCGTCCGGCCGTTGTTGTCCGTGTGATCAACGTCAGCTCCTCCTTCCAGGAGCAGATCAACCACATCCACGTGTCCTTCATAGGCGGCCACCAGCAGCGGGGTCATGCCATCCTTGTCGCAGTGGTCGACTTCAGCGCCGCGGTCGATGAGGAGGCTGACCACCGAGGCGTGGCCCTTACTGGCTGGCACGCAGAGCGCGGCCACAGACAGCGCCGTCCTCCCGTCCACGTCCTCGTGGTTCACCTCCGCACCGTGGTCCAGCAGGTGCTCCACAATCTCCTTGTGCCCCATGTAGGCGGCCGCGATCAGAGCCGTCCTGCCCTCGTTGTCGGCTTTATTCACTTCAGCCCCGTGCTGCAGCAGGTTCAGCACGATGTCTTCGTGCCCGCCCCACGCCGCCGCCCTCAGCGCTGTCCGGCTGTCGGCGTCGGCGCAGTCCACCTTGACCCCGGCGTAGAGGAGCGCGGACACCACCTCCGTGTGGCCTCCCCAGGCCGCCGAGCGCAGCGCCGTCCAGCCGTCGTGGTCCGTGTGGTTGACGTTGGCCCCGCAGCCGATGAGGCAGTTGACCACCTTGGTGTGGCCCTGCCGAGAAGCCAAGGTCAGCGCCGTCTGCCCGTGGGCGTCTTCGATCTCCAGATCCGCTCCCCTCGACACCAGCAGGTTGACCACGTCGAGGTTGCCGCTGTAGGCCGCGTTGGCCAGCAGCGTTCTCCCGTTGGAATCGCACTGGTTCACGGACGCCCCGTTGTCCAACAAGGTGCGGATGGAGTCCTCCCTCTCCAGGGCCTGCCGGACGATGCAAGACGTGCGGTCGTCTTCGCTGTTGACGTGAGCACCGGCCTTTACCAGCAGCTGTAGCACCTCTTGCTCTTTAGGAATTAAGGTTGACAGGGAGTCTTTGACAGGTGTGCCATTCCAGATCATCCACAAAGCCAGCTCTGAAGTCTCCAACTGTAAATTAGAATTAATGAGGTGCAACGCAAACTCTTGAGCTTCTAACGGCGTTAAATCCTTTGCCCGGCAGGTGTAACTCATGGCCAGCATTCTGTGTCCCTCTGCGGCGTTACACAAGTATTTCTGTGTGCAGTGCTTCACATCCAGCAACCACTCTGCAAAACTGTAATGAAACAAGATCTTTGTATTTCCAAGGCCATCGATAAGGACTTTGGACAGGACATCCAACTTGCGTTGAAAGTCCTCCATCGTCAGCGCCATGTTTTTGGTCCACACCGCGTGATACAATTCCGTGGTGGTCAAGGGCCTGCAGGCTGCAAGAATTACATTAAGGATGGGCTGGACCTTTGCAAACTGTTTCCTCACAAAAAGTCTCTGACAGAGCCAAAGGTAGAGGCCATTTAATGTTCCTGGAATATCACGGATCTCCCGCAACATGATAAAATTCTCCACAACTCCATCTAGGACGCGTTCCAGATACAAAAAGCAACCGCTGCTTTTGATGTGAAGCTGATTCAGCATTTCTGCTGTTTCCTTTGTGAGGTGCTGTCTCAGGGCTTCTTCCTGGTCCAAACGATGCAGAATATACTGCTGCACATCTTTCACAATGTAAGCCTTTCGGAGGTCATCCAGACTTATTTTTCGAAAACCTGTTGGGAGGAGAGAAAGTTGTAATTATTTCTGATCCAGTTCTGCTTAACTCAGTGTTGAAAGAAGAGTAAATAAGAGCCAAGACATTTCTCAGTGGGGAACACCCACAATAAAATATTTTCCCCTATAAACACAGTGAATATGAATTAGTTATAATAGCAGAAAACTCTGATAATTAGATGCACTGTTATCATCATCTATTATATTAAAAAATAGGTGCTATTAACAGAAATAATATTGAAAATCTCTCTGAATTAGACATTGTGTATCTGCCTTGGACATCACTAAACACCTAAGAAAACCATCAAAACTGCAACCGAAATAAGATTATTAACTATTATTATATTATTAAAGGAACAATCCCTTCTCCAGTGTGGTTAACAATGGAATTCTAAGCAATTTTCAGCTATTTCACTTAAGACAATTATTATGTTTATCTAATTACAGAGGAGAGCATTCACACCTACTGCATATGCATGATTAAATGTATAGAAATCACTAACTTGACCACGACAGCTTCTTTTAAAAGCTTTTATGATACAGGAGAGACACTCAAAAATAGTTTTAAACATCTTAAGACCTCTGCACACCGAAATTACCTACTTTTTGCAAGTGAGGGCTGAGTTCTAGATAAACACCCTGGTTCTCAGGTAGGTGACTCATTGTATAAAGACACGGGTTCTCTCATAGTCATATCTCTTTGTTTTTCCAGCCAGTTTACTCTTTAGAGGAAAAAGGGACATAATTTCATACACACAGACTGTGTCTGTGCCCTGCCCACTCAAGGAAAGGGACACTGTTCCCAGCAGCACGTGCAGGGAAGTTCCCTGTGCTGCCTTAGCAGCTGTAAGGCTCTCAGGAATGGGGCTGAACCCAGGCAGAGCCGTGTGGATACAGGGCTGCCTCTGCCATTTCAAACATTTGCTCTGGTAGGGCCAAGGTAAGCACTTGATGAGGACCTGCCCTCCCTGACTGATGACACACCGTGTGCTTGAACGCTGCTCTTGCGGAAGTTACGGGAAAACCACAGAGGTCACGGAGGCAGCAGCTCCAGTGACTGCATTTCAGGCCAGAACTGCACCTCACTTCTCCAGGGACAGCTTGTGATCCTTTCCTTGCAGCCAGCTCAGCTAGTCAGACACAAAACCAACTCTGCTCTTCAAACCACAGCTGAGTTACCAATCTCTAAATTATACTGAAGGAAAAGCAACCATAGATCAATGTGTTCAATTCAATTCCGACCCCATCTCCACAGGAAAAATCATTTTAAGTGAGCCTCTGAAGGATGCTGCTTCTACATCTATGTTTTTATTGTATTTAAACACTCTGTGGATCAAACTGCTCAGTCTGTGAGGTTGTTCTGACAGCAAATTCAGGCTGGTAACAGAGCTGTGGTTTTTGCTCCCCACTGGCTTCAGCAGAGGTTCTGAACATCCCATTAAGGTCACTCTGTTAATTGTTTAGTCTACATGAGCACTGTACAAACACCACAGATGAGAACACAGAGGCCAACTATGGAAGTGCTACTAAAATATTTCTGCTTCCCTTAGTAATTATGGAAGCACTACAAACAGGACTGAACCAATAGAACACCCAAAACAAAATCATGCTTCTCCATGAAATGAAATCACTGGAGAGGACACTTGCACAGTCAGTTCAGAGGATAAGACTACACAAGCAAGATTGACTACTTGAAGATTTTTTAATCAAAAGGCCAGGAACAAGAAAATAATCTTTCTCCATTCCAGAGGCTTTTTTGTTTCTTTTTTTGCTCTAAAAGGAAACACAGTAACAGCTTTATCCACCATAATGTGCCACAAATTCAACTAATGTCCTTACTTGACCTGTAGGATGGCATAATTAATTGCTTCACTATCTATTTTATTAAAATAGCCTCTATGTAACTTTGTGAAGCCCTTAATTCTTGCACATAACCCAAATAAAAAACTTTGCTGAGTAAGAGCAGACAGTGCCCTGTGATTCTACAGATCCCAAGCTCCCACTTGAAGTGAAAGGCTGTTTCTAGGTCAGGATCCTGCAGAAGACACAGCACTGATAAAATCACACCAAAGCCAGGGCCCTGCTTGGTGCATGGACCCACAGTCACATGCATCCAAGGAGCTGCAATTAGGGACAAGTGTCCCTTTGCCTGGCTCATGTGTGCACAGGGAACAGCTCTGTTTTGCTCAATCTGGAGCAAACACACTCACTCACCTTCCTCTGAACTGCCCTGCTTCACCTCACACAGATCTGTCCCTTTTTTCTTGGCTGAACAAGAACAGGCAGGGAGCTGTTCAAAATCATTCTCTAGGTCTTTAGACCCAAGTGACCCAGCTCCCAAAATCCCCAACCTCTCACATTAATCCCATGCTCACATCCTGCCTTCCAATATATACCTGCAAACATAAGCTATTTTTATTTTTACACGGTCTGTTTTTTCAGTAGTGGATTTCATTTCCCTGTGATGAGAAAACCCCCGATGGACTGGCACAACAGCAACCCTGAGATTTCAGCTGATGCTCAGTGTTGCCTGACTAATGATTACACTTCACCTCCCCTGACTCCCAGCCTTCCCAGGAAAACTTGCAGTGATAACTGTTTAAGTGCCTCTGTCTCAGTCTCTGTATCTCTGCTTTAAAAACAAGACTCTTGCCTGTTTTGCATTCTTTGAAAAACAATTTTCATTTTGCTTCCCAAAATGGGTGGGAAAGTGAACAAAAAACCCCTCAGCCCTCCAAATAAAAAAGTAAAAAAGGAAGGGCTTGTGTGATTAGCATTTTTTTTCCTTTAAATGAGTTATCACTACCCAGAGAAGCTGTGGATGCTCCATTCCTGGGAGTGTTCAAGGCCAGGTTGGATGGGGCTTTGAATAGCCTGGGATAGTGGAAGGTGTCCCTGCCCATGGCATGGGGTTGGAATGAGATGGTCTTAAGGTCTCTTCTAACACAAAACATTCCAATATGCTCTGATTGCTTTATTCCATACTAGAGCTAAAAATATTACCCTGATCCCTTCTTACCTGAGATACACCAAATATCTAAGCACTTCAGACAGGTAAATAAATTTCAGAAGGCTTCAGAGCAGTTTTAAACTATTTGATTTGCTACATGTTTATGGAAGCAAAAAATAGCTTTTCCCCCCCTTTTTTTCAGTATTTCCATACATTCTTTGTAAATGAGATCCTACATATTGTATCTGAAAGTAAGCTTAGATAGCAAGAAGCACACCACACTCATACAGACCTTCACACATCCCAGGATGAAACACCCTTTGAGGGCTGGGATTAACAAACTGCCATTGTAACAGACTTCTGGACATAAATCAGGATGTTAATTTTAACCACTGCATCAGGCCATACTATAATAAGCAAACAATTCAAAAGAAGCCTTATAGATAGAACTGAATTTTTTAAAGTCTGAATTTTTTGTTGCTAGTTTGAAGAAGGAAAACAAAGCTATGTTTTTTCCCCCAAATATCTGCCTAAATGAAGTCATTTTACATTTCCAAACAAAGCTCCTGCAAACTTGCTTTTCAACCCTGCCCCACACAATAAAGTCACTTTCATGGGCAAGAAGTACCAAAATATGAAGAGAAAGCTCATTTTGTTTCAGATGCATTCCCATGAACTACTGAAGCTCAGCAAAACAGAAGTTACAGTAGACAGAACTTGCAGTCCCACGACCCTGCTTCTTGCATTGTTAAAATTTTTCTTACAACACATCACTTTAAACCCAATGGGAGCTCCAATATGGATTGTTCTAATTTATGACATTTCTGGCAGTTCTGTAAACAAATCTGTTCCAAATGTATTCCTTGGCAAGACCTAGGGCCATTCAAAAGGGGGGAAAAAGTATCTTGGTTATAAATACTTTTACAGCATGTCAACCTTTTTATACTTTAATAGTAAAAAAGCTATTAACTAGCAAGTTTCAATACTTCAAAATATCCTTCCACTTTCATATCTTTAAATGGATTTACATAAGCACATAACAGAAGTTTTAAATGCATTTTAATGTATTTAACTGAATTGGAAGCTTTAGAGAAATCCAAATTATTCCAAACATGGCAGTAATTTTGACATTAATAATGTATGCTGCTGATCTAAACACGTATTGAATTAGGTACTTCTGTGGCCATTTATGCACACCTGCTCAAAAAGAATAACTCATCCAGCAGAGTAGAGGGCACCTGGAGACTCAGGCAGCACACTTAGCTTTTAGTGCATTTGCAGCCTATTGTGCATTGCAAATTTCTCTGCCTCTTCTGCAGGTGCTACGAGACGCTGAGGCTGAAATCTGCTGCTCTCACTGGTCCGTGTCACTGCACAGAAGTTTATTTAATTAGATCTACAGGTAATAGTCCATTTAAACCAATTCAGTCTTCCCTCTTTAATTATGAGGCAATTAAACTCCAAGTTCACACACAACTTTTTACAAGGAAATATGAAATTCCCTAGTACAATGCTTTCAAAGTGGTAATGAAAAGAAAGGACACAGTAATTAAAAGCTCCCTATATTTTCCCAAGCATTCTAAAGAGTTTTTCTTTCCAAACCTAAACAAGAAATAAACTTTTGCAAAGCTTCAATATTATAGAAGTAAATTTTACAACCACATAAATATATAGTTTATCTTTTACAGCAAGACTCCAACTCCCATAAAGACTTCAAAGAAACATGAAATCACCCAAACAAATTCCATCCTACAATGAAAAATTAAAGGACAACTTAGATTTTTTATTTTGGAAGCAATCTCTCCTGAAGTAGTCTCACGCCATTTATTTTCTGGAATGGCAGAAAGGCTCAGCTTCAAATCTGGCAACTAATTTGGTTTGGGGATTCAGCAATAGAATTACCTTGGTAGCTCTAATCACCAAACAGTGAGGTTTGTGAGAGAAGTTGCACTATGATTTTTTTACTCTATTTCTCTAAAATTTTCAAAATTTTGCTAATTTTTAAAATTTTTTTGGAAAGGCTATAAGGAAAACAACCCTCCACATCTATTCAGACCAGTAAACAGCAGAAACATGAGAAAGACATGTTCCTGAGATTTCCAATCAAGAACAAATTCGGATAAATACCAACTCCTAAAAGTTCCTGTCTGTCTGGAACTGAATGACAAGTAAAGGGATGAGTGAAAAATGGATGACATTGTCAGTTCCTGCTTATGGACAAGTGGGTGAATTAAACTTAAAAGTTGCCTCTGAGGTTTAACTGAACCCTTTCACCTCCACTTTCGGTTTTTTATTGAATTTTCCAGTATCTTTCTGGTATTTGCCATTAACCTCATGAGAACTATGGCTCCCTGTGACCCTGCACAGGTTGTGCTGCACTGGGGCACTCATGCCTCATGCATGAGAAGGAATTCTTCAGAAGAATGTCAGTGCTGAACTGAGGGGTATAATCAAGCCACATGCCACAGATACTTGATTTATGTGTCTAACAAAAAAAAAAGAAGAAATTAGGTAAATGCCTATTAAAAAGAAGCCTTTTAAAACCATTTGCACATATGCATTTTTACCTATTTACCTTTATGCTGTTAATGAGAAATTATCTGCTGTTCATTCCAACTTATCTGTCAAATTGTCTGATTTTAAAATACCTCAAGTTCTCCAACTAATATGAGGGATTTTCAAAACAGGAAATCAGTTTTGTAAGCATGACTCCTATGTTTTCAAGATTTAGTCTCATTTTAGAAGAAGCATTAGAATTAGCTCATTAGCTAAAAATGAAAGAAAAATATTTTTTTGTGGTACATTTTATGTTCTGTGCCACTTTCATGTTGGAAAGGCTGTGCTGATGTAGCTGCTTGAGTGCCCACACTTGGAGTCAAATAATAAATGATGATGTGGGAGACAACGTGGATAACTATGGGTGCAAGGCAGAATTGTTAAATTTAGGGGAAAAGCCATCAGGAAAAGCAAGCAGGCAGCATGTGGCAGTTGGTGACAGAGCATATGAAGAGAAGGCAGTTATCTGTCCCTCTCTTTTTTTAACTCATTTGGCATTTGCTCACTGTGGAGGGCGACCGCAGACTCAGCCAGGCATCATCTCACATTTGGTTCATATTTCTGAGGTTGTCTCTGGAGCCACAAGAGGCAAAACCTTTTTTTTTTTTTACTTTTTCTTTTTAAATTAATGAAAGCTGAGAATCTGAGCAAGGGGAAAAAATCCGTAGCCCATTGTGCTACTACAGAATCTGGGAATACAGAAGGGCCCAGAGCACAAGCTGCAGCAGATGCAGGCACAGCTATTCAGTTGTCATAAATGAGTTGCCACCAGAAGTGAAAGAACAAAGAGGACCAGAACAAACACCCCTCCTCTTTTTCTCATTCTTAAGAGTGCTAGGGATGATTATTCACCACTGGCAGCCTCAGGATGACAGTGGGTGAGAAAGACTGGACTCTCTCTTCCATGTCATCACTATTTTTGGCTCAGGAGCTGCTTGCACAACGCCCATCTGTACTGCACACCCAAAAAAGAGCATCATCAGGAGAAGGCCACGGCAGCAAGCCTGCTTCCAGTCATTGAGAACACTTTGCTGACATGAGATCTAAACCTATTTGTCAGACAGATTCAGAAGAATTTTTCACTGAATGAAAATTTTAAGTCAAAACAGATACAAACTCACTGCAAACAAATTAATAGTGGTCAATGTATATTTCATACCATACTCCAAAACTTTTTTAACAGAAAATTTCAATTCTGAAAGGATCCAAATCTTTCTCATCAAGTTACAGTGCAACTGATTTTTACTTGGCCCAAAATAGTTATAGTTATCTCCACTTCTGCCTGCCCACCAACTAAATACAAGTAGCTTTAAAAATTGGCTTAGCTAAAAGTAAATGTTCAAATACCACAAAGGAGGAGAAGAGTTTGCCCCAGTAGAAGAGTGAATGTCAGTCAATCCTTTGCAGGCCAGAACCCAAAAAGAAATCCACATTATTTGCAGTTTTACAACACCAAGTTGCATAGTTTCTGAAGTTAACAGAAGCTTCAGCCATGCTCCCATATCCTCACTACACCTTCTGCAAACCTGAATATTGGCTGGTAACAGGAAAATCCTCCAACAGTGAATTAAATGGGCAGCCAGCACATTGGCTGTAATGTCACATTTTCCTTTCATAGTGGCTAAACCACAATTGCCTCCAAATAGACCCTAAAATTTCTTCTCAATTTATACCCAGTTCTTTCTTTGCTGTACCTTTTCCACAGTGAAGATGGGATTATAGTATCACACACCAATTTCCTTTATGCTATTCATCAAGTCATACTCTGTGGAAATGAAAAATTAACTCACTGGAATTAAATTTATTTTAAAGGCATATCCATTAGTTCTGCTGATTTTTCCTGTCAGGAATTCCATCTGGAAATATGCTTAAAAGACAACAGCAAGTCTTTAGGGCTAGTCTGAAACATTGTATGATTCAAGGGAAAGGAAAAAGGACTGTTGTGAGAAAGTCTTGTCTGTTTTTTTGGCAATAACAAGATATCTAATCAGCCAAACTCACACAAAACTATTCCCATATGAATGCCTGAAGGAGCCCTGTGAAGCCACCCCAAGTTTTCTGTTAGTTGTCACATACTCCCAAATACCAGTCTTCATGCCTGCCTCTGACTAATATAGAACTTCATTCCAAAGTGCAATTATCCCATTGACCTTCTGCCACTGTGGCAGCGAGCAAGCCTATGGGTCTAAGTTCTATAATCACATTTTTTGTCCTAATTGTGTCCTTAATACACACAGGCTTTATACATAGGCCTGGAATCCAGTCCAGATATTGCCTTTTATTAAATTTCAGAGAACTTCCAGTAACAATGTCATTACAGGGAAGAAATGTTCTCATGACACAGTAAAGCCTGGATGAAGAAGCTGTAAAAATTTTTTTTGTTGTGCAACCTTTGCCAAAAGCACAGTCCAAGAATCCACATCTACATTGTTCCTCTCTCCAATTTCACCTTCAGAGACTATTAGCCACTTTCTGCAAACATGGGGAGAGATTTTAATGGCAGGTGAAAGGAAAACCTTCTGAGGTTGTAAGGAAATGGTGTATGCAGCTGAAATACTTCTGCACTTACACATCACCTATGCTGTTTGAAGCTTCCTAAAATGAGCAAAGCAAAAGGAAAATCCAACACACTGAAGAGAATATCGATGCTTTACAAAGATAAATTTTAACTCTAAAATGCTTGGCTGATTTAAGCTTTCCATAGTCCTGGGGAAACAGGGATGTCACCTCATATTTTCTGACAAATCTCTTAGCCAGGATTTCTCTCCTGGGAAGCTGAGAAGCCTCATAGAAAAAGGAAAACAATATTATCTCATTTGCTTCTCCTGTGTTTTGCTGCTTTGGAACATGGTTGGAGATTTTTTATCCAATGTGTGAATTGTTTTAACTTAATGACCAATCTCAGTCAAGCTGTGTCAAGGTTCTGGAGAGTTATGAGTTTTTCATTATTATCTTGCAAGCCTTTTGTAAGTATCCTTTCTCTATTCTTTAGTATAGTTTAAGTATAGCATTCTTTAATACAATATCATAAAATAATAAATGAGCCTTCTAAGAACATGGAGTCAGATTCATCAGTTCCTTCCTGCTACGGGGGACCCCACAAATACCACACAGAGATGTATGTTTTTTACAATTATTGTTTTTGCTACTGTCATTTTTTTAGAACTAAGCATGTAGCAGTGCCTCCCACCATCCCCAGGGCCTGGTAAATGCAACATCCTAGGTACAGGTCCCAAAGAATTCCTGTGCTCTGTGCTCACCTGTAAACATTTTGGTAACAGCTTTACTCTGCTTGCGGGCAGAACACAGGAGGAGCAGCCAGGGAGGGAAGAACTCGAAGTGGCTGGCTAAAATCTCTGCTATTGTCCCAGACAAACTTGTGGAAGTCTGTTCACCCTCAGAAACGTTACAGCCCTCATCCACCGAGTCCACCAGCATGAAGAGGCTCTGCTGAGGGGGCTTCATTCCCAGGAGAGGCAGCAGAATGCACCTGGAAGGAACACAGCACAAAACTGGTGTTTTAAATGCATTTAACAACACACTGACTGTCACAGGCAGCCAGGACGAAACCATGATCAACTTAAAATGCAAAGTTACTTTTTAAAAATAGTTACCATGGAAAATATTGAGGTAGACTAAACTAAAAGAAATACTTTGAACAGGCAGGTAGTGATGTAGTTCTGGCTTAGGCACCATTACTTTTTCATGAACTTCTAATTTATAACAATACTTGAAAATTCTGTAATAGTGTTCAAGGCTAATTAGAAGACTTGGAAAAATGTTGCTTCACTAAGAAGCTACTTGGCCAAAAGCTTAAGAACTTCACTACTTCACTACTCTGCCAAAGCTGTTGCTACTGCTTATCAGAAACTAATAGTGAACAAAAGCTGGTCACGAAACAAAAATCTGAAAGACACATGAAATATCAAAGCTCCAAGAGTTCAAGTCAGAATGAATAACACTATTACAAAGAACAGAATTTCTGCCATACCTTCACAAATAAAATGCAAATTAGTAGCAGACGGAGGCATTCGGCAGTGACTTTGATGTATTAGCTTTTATTTATATTGAAGTTGCCCAGCTCCTGTTACTGGGAAAGGATTATCTGCATCCTTGGGATGCAGCTCTAACAACACATCTGATTGTGTGGCTAAAAATTTTAAATTTGCATCTACTGTTGCTCTCTTTAGCAGGTGGTTCTTAAAAATATACCTCACTGCATTTACATGTATCTTTAAATAGCACTACAGAACCATCATGAATCTATTCAGTATTTCCACACTACACTACTGTTTTTTGGGAAACCTCATAGTGATTTAGGCCTGGAAGTTTCACTGACTAAATTATCTTTAAATACACTTGGCAAGTAAACTTTGACTTTATAGTACAAGGATTTGGAAAATGAAACGAGGTGAGAAAAATACATATCTGACAGTTTACTCTCTTGTAAATTTGCTGTTTGCACATGTCCAGAAGGCATGCTCATCATAAGTATTTTTTGTTTTACTCAAGACCGTAATAATATTTTTTCATTTATTTTACTGAACAAATTTACCTTCAGAAGACTTTGGTCAACACACTATCACCTACCAAGCATTCAAATGGGAAATACAGGAAAATCCTGCCTGCTAATGCAAGAATTTAACCCACTTCAGAAATTATTCATAAGCCTTGTTAGGGGAAGGTTGGTTATTTTCTGGTTTTCTGACAGAGAAAAAAGCAAAATGGAAACAGTGGTGCACTTTTCACGTCTCACAGTAACAGCAGAATCCAGCAGAACAGACTAGGGGGGAAAATTCCTCAGAGGTATAAAAAGGAAGTACAGAATACCTGTGATCTAAAAATATTCAGTATTACATAGATTTTAAAACACGGCCTCCCCCCCCTTTTTTTTTTTCAGAAGCACAAGACTTCTGGAACTCTGGTAATTGCCCAGCTAGGTACTCCTTCAGAGGATGCCTGACTTCCAACTGAAATCACTGCCCACTAGGCTGGGAAGTTAAGCAGCTACCAATTTACAGAACAGGAAATTAAAGTAGCCATGAGGTTAAAATTACTTTCCCAAGTGATGCCAATCCCACAATGAAAGGAGGCAGTTGGAAATGACCACATTTTCCACCCCTTCCCCCACCAAAATGCTGCCTTGCCCCCTCAGCTATTTGTGTCAAGGCATTTTTCCTGCAACATTTCTTTCCCTATCAAAACTAATTTTCTTCTCACATAGTTCCCTGTATGAAATTACTTTTGGAGAATGAATGTTACTTGGAGATATGAAGAAATGGTAATGGTTATCTTAAATTAAAAATCTCACTTAAAATCCATGTGACCTAACAAAATGCCTATGAAATACCTTAGGAGCATCCAGAAACATTTTTGTGTCAGTTTTTACCTGTTGGGAACACCACTAAGAATAGCAAAAAGTCTTGTCTGGGAAAGATTCCCAAATCACTCTGCCTCCAAACAGGGCTGGAAGCAGATGTCTAAGGAATAATGTAAGCACTGGGCAAGCACTAGAAGACCAAATTTTACCATTATTCTCAGCCACCACTGCTTCCAGGGACTTTCTGAGATTCAGCTTTTGCATTTAGCATCCCTTAACTGACCACACTTCCTTCCACAGGTCTGTCCAAGTTTTGTATGAACTGGTTTAAGGCTCTGGCATTCACAACAGCAAGGCTGTCTGCAGCTTAGCTGCACACTGCATGAAATAACCCTTCCTTTTGTGGTTTACAACCCAAAATGTCCTTGTTCCATTTGATATCCTTCAACTTCTGACTGGAAGGGACAGTGAGCAGTAATGTCATATTCCCACTGTCTATGCCATTTGTACCACAGCCTCTCTGAGCTATTTTTTTCCAGGCAGACGAGTCCTAGCACATTGAAGCTGCTCCACAAAATGCCATTCCACAGCCCCTTGTCTCCCTGTGCTCTGCTTCTTTCCACTTCACAAAACTTGTACTTCTGAATCTTAACACAATTTAAATTCCACTAGGAAAAATATATGCACATAAGAAATGAGGCACAATGACTTCTCCCAGCTTAGAGCAATATTAATAAAAGTGTGGCATTAACAAGATATTGATCAGGCTCTCTCTTTAAGTGCCCTTTGAAACTGTTTGATAAAATTCTGTTCTTCTGAGACACTTTACATCACGAGTTCAGAGCGGATGCCAAGGAACATTACAGTGAAACTTTTTGGGAAGTGCTGTGCTAATGTGCCAGAAGTCCCATTATGTGACAGCCAGGGGATCAGCCCCAGACAGCACAGGGTTAGGAAAGGCAGGTCCTGCCTGACCAACCTGATCTCCTTCTAGGACAGGGTGACCTGCTCAGGGGATAAGGGCAAGGCTGTGGATGTTGTTTACCCAGACTTCAGTAAAGCCTCTGCCAGCATCACCCTCCTGGACAAACTGGCTGGATGGTGGAGTCTAAAGAGAGGTGGGGAAGGGAGTTAAACCCAGCTGGGGGCACATCACAAGTGGCATTGCCTGGGCTCAGTTTTGGGGCTGGTTCTGTTTCGTGTCTTTATCACTGATCTGGATGGGGGCACCGAGCAAACCCTCCCCAAGTCAGTCTCTTCTCCCAAGACATGGTTTAGTGGTGGACTGGGCAGTACTGGGTCAATGATCTCAAAGGTCTTTTCTACACCATCCTGAGTCTGTGTTTGCCTCCATAACATGACTTAGTAATTCCACTCCCCTACCATTTCTTGATTACACAGGAAAATAACATAAATCAACACGGAATTAACAAGGTCTTTAAAGCACTTCCCTCAAGGGTGATTCATCTACAGATTGTTGTAACAGATTGCTTAATTGCAGAGTGCCTCTCAAAAGATTGGAAGTTGATTTTCTTTACCTTCGGAAAGGGTAACAGCTTTATCTTTACAACTTTTATATTTAATATAGATATAAAAGTGGTGAATGTTAAAAAAGTCCCGAGTTAACCTGGATATTTGTAAAACCACAAAATCTCCAGAGAAAACAGCACAATTAGGTGTTTTAAAAGATGGAATTCATTTTAATGGCAATCTCATGACTTAGTTATGCAGAGCAAAGATGTTTTACATGCTCTGCAGCAAACAAGAATTCCTCAGAACAATGAGCCATCCCATAGAATTCTTCAGGATTGCTACTGAGTTGACTGAACCCATGCAAACATGATTTTCCACACATGGAAGGAATATATACAGGCTATGCTGAAGTTCTGCTTATGGCTGGCCTTGAGATTTTGATTGGATCCACAAAAACAGAAGAGAGCAGAAAGACAGCAGCACTGTCCTCAAAAGCTGAAAAGAGTCACAGAGGAGTGCACATACTTATTTAAAAAAGAGAAAAAAAGGAATTAATTGCTAAATAGAAATTAATGAGTGGCTAATTAATAAAGGCAAAAGAAATCATAATGTGTTCCTCATATTTGACTGTCTCTGGTGTATAAAAAAAGCTATGTCCCACTTAAACTGGGAGCATAGCATCCTAGAAGGGCTCCTGTTTCTCTACCCAGCTGCCAGCATTCTCTACTGACAAGGACACAGAACAAGTGTATAAAAATCATCTCCTAAGCAGGCCAGAAGCCACAGGGCCAAAAAAAAACCAAAAAAAAAAAAACAAAACAAAACAAAAAAAACCCCAAAGGAAAACACAACCACTACCCCCTGATTTGTCAGACTCCAAGTGCTGCTACTTTTAGCAAAGCATGACAGGCTTCAAATTTTCTGACAGAAATTACATACTTGGAAATCTGCTGTACTACTACTACTGAGCCCTTACCTTTCCTTTTCTAAACAGTGTAACAATGCTTCAACAAAGTGCTTTTTGGGACACCTCCCAAGGGATTATATCTCAGTATTTCCAATTTGTATTCCTGAGAAGCACCATCCCAGAGGTCTGCATCAGGCATTTACAAACTCTGTTCTTTCCAATGAAAACTGCTAAAGAAGCAGACAACATTGTTACTCCACACACAGCTTCCTCCTGCTTTTTCCCACGTTTCTACACCAGATTCCTTGAAGAAATTCACCAGCTATTTGTCATATTCCTAAACCCTGCATATTGATCAGGAATATGCCCTCTATATATATTGGATCGATGTCTTTGTGATTATGTATTTATATATAAAGAGTTTAATAATACCTGGTGTATGACAAAATAATTCTCCAAGCACTCATCTCAAACTTCAGAAAAGCTAACAAGCATCTCCCTTCTTTTAAGTGATTTACAACATGATATATCACAGCCCTTCACAATGTGATTTTTAAGAAATTTACTTCCATTTATGTTGCATTGGCAAAAACTGAAAATAAAGGGCACAGTGAGACTGTAAATAAGCCAACTATATTTACATAATGTTGTAGTAATTTTTGCCAGCAACATAAGAAGCAGTGGGATTTTTGCCTAAAAATCACACGCTGAGACCTAGCAAAAATCTTAACCACTGAGGGGAAACCTGATGCTGCTGCCTCTAAATGAGATGCAGCAGAAGCTCTGCTGTGCCCAGCCACTGCTGGGGAGCAGGCAGGCAAGGAGAAGGCTCTGCAGGGCAGTTAAGAGCTGGGGGAGCTGCATGCCAGGGAAAGGGGAAGGAATTATGCTGGACAGACACTACAGAGGGGAGCTCAGGCCATTGCAGGACACCTCACAGAGGCACCCAAGGGCACGAATCTATACAATGGGGTTTTCACTACTTCCACTGCTCATGGAGTAAACCTAAGAGCTTCTAAATGCCTCAAAATAGAAAACGAAATGCTAAACTCCCAAGTGTTTTGTAATCATCCCTACTTGAAAAATTCTCACAAGTGACAGCAAACACCAGAGCTTGCTTCTCCTATGCTTACAGACACATGTTCATTTGTATATTGGAATAATCCAGGGGTTGGTTAGCAAGGAGCATAATCCATTAAAGCTGTCTGTCCCCACCACCCCCAGTTCTCAATTTGCATTTAAAAGCATGGAGCCAGTGAAGATAAAGCTGTTAAAGACTGTTAGAAGCTTCAGCAAAGCCAGACTTACACCAATAGCCGCATTTTTCTCTTTTGTTTTCCAAACTGCATTTGGGGCACAGGTCGCAATAAAAAAAGAAAAGGTGAATTTAACTTCTAATAAAATTGACAATTCCTGCTGTTCAGCTGATGAAATATTACCTTCTTTCCAAGTACTTTTAGCAGCTGTATTCACACAGAAAGAAAAACCAGAGCATCCTTACAAATTGCTTGTAGCACTGTTTGTAGAGAGTGAGTTTTATTTTGTCCTGTGACAAGGCATTTACATCTTATGGATGATATACAGTAAACGGTTTGTTTACCTGCCTTATAATGCATTCTGGCTAATGATTAAAAGGGAAATTAATGATCAAATCAATAGCTGCTTTCTGTATATCACCACCCCAACTCTTGGCACTATCCACACGTGGAATACAGGCCTTTCCTTCTTACTAATTGCCCAGCTGCTCATACTGGTAATAACATCCAGCAAAACAGACACACGGGACCCTTAACTACCTGGGAATATTTATGAAATACGAGGGCTGTGAAGCACAGAACAATTCCACACTTTAACAAAGCTGCAAAATAGAACCCATAAGGCAAAAGTGAAGCGAGCCAGTTGGACGTGGGCACACCTGTGTACACACTGACAGATCTGATCTGGTTATCGAGGTACTTGTTCTGTACTTTCTCAACAAGATAAAGTGCCCTGCAGCTGATTATCACTTTCTGGCTAAGTGTAATACTGGAATTAAGGCACACTCCTGGGCTACAGTGTAATACAGATTATTGTTTCTAGTAAATTATTTATTTGCAGGCTGCACAGGAAGACAAACTGGCCCTAACAATTCTACCCAACCATGGTTAATCCTATGAAGGAAGGGGCAGAAAGCAGAAAAACCAAACAAAACCCACCCTGAGAATCACCTATTGGGAAAGCTCTAGGTGAAGTACACAGATGTAAATCGAGGGTCTGGCCTTTTCAGAAGTGGTGAATTAGAAACAGCAGGCAGGTCTTGTGCAACTCAATACCTGATTTTGCAATGTCTTGTAGCAACCTGGATTTTATCTGCAATTGTAAGGCAGACTTGCAGCCCCAGCAGGAGAGCACAAAAGCCAGCTCTAGGGCATCAGGCCAGACAAAAGCAGAATTGATGGTGGAACCAGCGCCACTGGTCCCACAGAAACAGGCCATGCTGGACCTTGAGTATTGATTAGAGCCCTCCTACAGTCTCACACAAATACAGAGGTGATTTTTGGCTACAAAGCACAGCCAGCAGAGCTACTCGTGGATTTACTTGAGACCTTGGAAAATAGAAGCCTTAAGAGCAAATATTTTGGTGTAATAGTGGACTGCCCAGAGCAGTTTGCAAACAACTTGGCTATTATAAAGGACAGACAACTGTGTCTGAAAATCATTCCCAAGTGCTACCAGGAGCAGGCTGACTGTATTTTAAATGGAATATATTTGCCATATGTCCTAACATATAAAATATATTCTAAATTACGCCGAGTCTGACATACAAAAATCTGTGTCCCCAAAGGCAAAGAGGGGAACAAGACAATGAAAAGATTTTCCCCAAACATGTAATTAAAAAAAAAAAAAAGGCAATGTATCCAAAACAAACTCACAGTTCTGTTTTATAGTGATAGTGAGGTCACTTAGTCCACTGCCACGCCTTCAGCAGGATCAGCTCTACATCTGCCATCCCTGAGATACAAGCCTAAGCATTCTTTAAGATTTCCACAAATCAATACTGTCTCCCTAAGCAATCCATTCCAGTGCTTCAATATTCTTGAACCTGGGAAGTTTTCTCCTTCCCTTCCTGTGTCTAACCTTTACCTGCTTTCCTGCAATTCAAACCTTGTACCTCCTGCCCCACAGATAACACCAGCATCATTACAAGGAAGCCAGTAGTACCCAAAATTTATAACCATTTCTCTCCAGTCACCTGACAGAATTAAGGAACAGATTGAAAAGAAAAAAAAAGCCACAAGCAAAAGGTGGTATGAAACCAACTTGATGTGCTGTGTCAGTTTGAAAGTGGAGTACTGATAATTAAGTACAGTTGCTAATCTCTTATTGCACGTAGTCAAATATAGTTCTACCTTGCACATGGCCTGTCTGCACCAGTCCCATGCAAGTAAAGCCTTCCTGCAGACAAGATGGCATTTATGGGTATCTCTTATCCACCAGTCCTGTGACTCTTCCAAACATACATTAGATTAAATTTATCAAAACCAAACCATGTCATACCATGTTAGTTGTTTTTCCACCTCTTTCTTATCTCCCAGCTGTCTGCAAATAGTTTGTCTGATTATTTCTTCTGGCATTTTTCATCTTGACTGACACATTTCTAATTCCCCACACCTTTTATACCCTTCTTAAATCAAGGCACTAAATACACAAATTTTTCTTGCAACTCTGAATTTTCAGCAATCCTGATAAAGATAACTTCTCCTTTGCAGACAATCAGGAACAGTTTGAGAACATCTCACCTATTCTATGTTGGATACCTGTTTGAGGTTTTTGGCCTGGGCTATATTTTTCTTTGATCTTCCTGTTTCTTGCTACTTTTAACTATGTTAGCTGACTGCAAAATGACTGTTTTTAAAAAAAGGGCAATATACAGGAGCACTGAAATTTTAGCTTTCCTGCTGTTATTAGTTTTTTCCCCCCAAGGAATAGCAGACCAACACTTGGTGGATATTGTCTTTTTTCTGCCAACATAAATGGAGTTACTTCTTGCAAAACATACCTCACAGGAAACACGATCAATGCACCTTGAACTTGCAGTCTTGCTCTCATTTTTATATTACTCTTTCACTTTCACATTTAGTGGCTGCTCTATTTTCTTCCTGCCACCTTCCTGATGGAGTTTAACACGTGAGTGAGGAGGAGCTCAGTTTCCCTGAGCCAGACATTTAATACAATGCTTTGAGACCTCAGTGCTCTCCCCAGCCAGTTCCTTGCTTTCATTATACTTGTCTTCATCAGATCTTACTCACAAATCTTCTGAGATGGTACACCTCCATCCTTTTAGTTTGTCTTTCTTCCTCCTCCCCTTCTAAGCAAAGACTCATAGAATCATTTAGCATTCTATGAAAAGACCTTTGAGTCCAACCATTAACCCAACACATGCATTTAGGATCATTTCATAGTCACTATATCCAAGAGATTTCACTTCCTCAGCTGATTTTTTCCAATCTGACTGAAGCTAATTTGTGTCTCTCCACTAACTATTTTCTCCTCTTTGACATCAGAAGCATGGTCACTGGCAGACTCCTGCTTCTATCATGCCTTCCCAGCTGATGTTTATCTCCTATTTGTTATTCAAATTTTTAACTTTGCCAACATTATCTGCCAACATTATCATCCAAATTCTATGCCATGGATGACACCACTTGTTATCTTAAAGCAGCTTAGCTTACTTGAGCTTGCTGCTTTGGTAGGGTAAAGCACTTACAATTTTACAAAAGACATGGTTTTGAGGTGAGGGCATCTCTGAATTACCACAAACCCTATTGGGACAAAGCAGGTAAACCCTTATACACACAAGGTGGTCTGAGAGGTAGTTTGATTTACAGTCCATGGAAGATCAGGCTTACCAACAAACCTCCAAATAGAAACCCCACATGTAGGGCTATCACCACATGTGATATATGTATTTTATTCAGATTTCCCAGTGGCTTTAATTTCTTTACTTTCGTCCTGAACTACAAGCAAGCACGTTATGTACAAAACAAGCTACTTTTTTTAAACACATACCTGTTATACAAGTTATCCTGACAGATCTTTTAGAGCACTGAACTCAATCTTGACTGCACACTAAAATTTCCAGTTCTGCTTGTTCACCCCTTACCTTTTTTCCATTAGTATGAAGACACCTAAGGCATTTGATTACTCCCTGACTTATCTTTTGTCTGTCCCATGACCTACATGACTAAGCCTATTTCCCCTCCTCCTCCATCCCCAGTTTTTGAGCTGTTGTCTAAGTTGCTGTTATTTAGATTTATTCCTGGAATTTGTCATCCACCAGGTTTTGTTTTAAAGCTCTTTACTTAGGGTCAAAAAAATCAATGCTTTTCTTTCTACTAAGCATCAGTTAAGTTCTCAATGGTATTTTTTCCTGCAAATCCATCTCTCTTTTTTTTAAAAAGAAAGTAGGAGGTGCCAAAGAATGCACACTTTAGATCAAACACATGAGATGAAAGCATCAAATCAGACTCACTGAAAACTATCATTAGTAGAAATGAGAGAATTGCCTATACTTCTCCTTATTTTGCATACATGTAAAGTTAAGATAACGACTTACTTTGCAAATATTCAAAAGCCTGTGGTTGAAATGCAACATGTAAGAGTGGGACACCACAATAAGAAAATGACCAAGTTTATATATGAACAGAATGTATCAAAATTACAAGGTTAGTTTTAGATCATTTATGAAATTAAAGGTACAGTGAGTGAAATATATATATATACACACATATTCAGTCTTTTCAGCTTTCCTTATTAACTACCTGATTCCCTAGTTGTAGCAAAACCAATATTTCTTTGTTAAACAAAACTATAACTTCTATAAGCTGTGTAATCTGAACACATTACTACACAATAGAGTTGAAATTCTTGTAGCTTTACAAGCATTTGAATCTGTAGGTATTATTCTACAAACATTCTCAAATCTATTCTATTGGAGATAGACAAAAAATCCCTTTCTTTTTCTCCTTCTATTTATGCAGTGCATAAACACAACTGAAGGAACAGAGATTTCTTTCCAGGTATATGATTGTATTTGCTGGCATGAGAGAAAGGCTAAGCACAAAAAGAAACCTAAAAACTCCCAGATGAGGCAGGTAGAAAACTGCACTGAATAAATTCAGTTGTGTGCCTGTTGTCAGGCTATATGCTTGTTTACAATGTTTGGTCACTATTCCATGACCATAAAAAAGCATACAGTAGATTAATACACACAATAAAAGAGCCACCATCATTACTGCAGTTCAGTCTGACAACTCCCAGATTAATTAGATTTGTCCTAGGCATTCCAAAGGGAAAAAACCCCAACATTCCTGATTGGGAAGTGGGAAGAAGAAGAGCTGCAGTGGCTGTTTCAGCACTAAGCTGCTCCTTCAGAACAGGGGGCTCTTGAAATGCCAGCCTGGAAGAATCAGGCTAATCAACAACTGACATTTTAAAATCCTGATCATTCCCCAATCAAGTTGTTCCACACCTGCCTGCCTCATGTCTTGCACACCATCATAAAGCACCTCACACTTCCACTGCTGAACTGATTGCAGGATTATACTGTCCAACCTCATCTTGAGAAAATCCCCTGCACAAATACCAGATGAAAAGCTGTTGAGAATTTACCTTCCTAGTCAAGCACACTTAAGGCAGCTTTCCTGCTCTGTTTGTTACCACATATCTTTATCCATCTTATTTTCCATCTTTGTAAAAAGGACTGCCCTAATGTTTATTGCACTTAGTTGAAGAGGCAACAGATGGAGCAGCTTTCGTGTGTCCCATTCAAAATTATTCTCCCACACTGCCCAAAGCACAATTCACAGCATATGTTCCTTGTGCATCACTCTGGGGCCTCATCAGCTACCTTGTGGTTTGGGTTTTTTCATCCCCAGCTCCAAGCAGATACAGTTTTTCTGTTTTGCCTGTAAAACTCCAATTGATGCTTTCTGTATTGTCACCATCATTTACTCTCAAGAAACACTGTTCGGTTAGCACTGTGTAACCCTGATTCTATAATCATACTGCACTGATGCATTTAGCCCTGGAACTGCTTTTGCAGCCTCATATTTATTAGCCTTAGCTACAATACAACAAGTGACAGAAACTACAACTTCCTCTTGTCCAATTATTCACACACAAATTGTTTACTGTGGATGAAAACCACAATTTAAAATTAAAGAAGGTATTAATAAAAAAAGCATAGAAACACAGAATGATTTGGTGTTGTGCTGTTGATTGCTGAAGTTTCCATCTGTTAGACTTTGATCATTTAAGGTAATCCAAAATCCTGTAAGACACTATTTCTCTTATCATGGATGAGCTTCACTTTGCCTACAAACTGAACTTTTTTCCTAATGTCCTGCTGAACTTTGTTCCAGGAAAGCGTAAAGAAAGGACAGACAGCTTAGTGTATCATGCTCACTATCACTGCAGGAGAGCTGATGTAGTTAAACCAGGACTTGTTAATTAACTGTTCTAAGATGCAGATCATGCTGTAATCCCATTCTGAACAGTTTTTCCTCTTGAGGTTCATTCCTACCTGCCTGTTACTGTCATCTCTACACTGCAGGTATTTTCCTTAAATGACCTAGAACTTCTGAACAGTGCTCCATTTCTTCCAGGACAATTCCATGATGCTGCAAATAACCTTAAATAAGGAGCTGCCAGGGCCCCTTCCTTCTCTCATGTTCTAGGATATCACAGATCTGTAGCACACAACTTGCATCTTATGCAAGGTGCCCACCTTCCCTTCTCCACATAAGCACTGTCAGCTCTTATTAGGACATGCCAAAGAAAAAAACCCAAGGAAAAGACACTGCTGGTGGTCTGTGGACTCCAAGTCTACTCATCACATATGATCCTTTATTCCATCCTTCCTCTCACTCCCATCAATTTAAAAAGCAGCATCCACAACTGAGCTCAAAAGTCTGATGCCTCCTACCTGCCTGCACGGTCCTCACTCTATGTGAAAGTATCTGCAAACATGACAGAGGGAGGAATTTGATAGCAATTGTTTTGCCCCTTTTATTTCCTCATTATGTAAATTTCCCCAGCTGCCTTCTTTTCACGATCTCATTTTCAGTTCTTTTTTCATGCTATGTTCTCACATTTTGATGTCAACAAGCAGACCAGGAACCAACCCACTTCCTTCTATCTGGTACCTCCTCTGCAGTACCTTTGAACACCTCTATACAACTCAACCCTTGGGTCAATGTAATTATTTTCCTGCCTTTTTGGCCTGATTATTTCTTTTTCAGCAGTCATTCTTCAATCACAGAATGTCTTTGCATTAACTATTGAAAACACTCCTGCTCCTGGACAAAGACAGAAGATTTCTCACCATTCCCAGTGTATTGTACACATCATCACACTCAAGAAACTGAAACCTCTTCAAGTCATGGCTTTCAGGAGGCAGTATTTCAATAGTATCTTCTCCCAGTATATAAGACACACTACATCCTTTCTACTTCACAATCCACCAAATCCTTTTCATTTTTTCATTGAAAAAGAAGACAGGAAAAGAAACCTAAACCCTTGCACAAGCAATGAACATGTGCACAGAAAACTGAAGGGAAGGGAAATAATTAACAAGTCAGAATTGCTATGAAGGTCCATCTAACTAAACAGCTTATAGGAAAACCTGTAAGGTTTAAGTCTGAGCCACATTGATTAAAGCCAAAATGTTAATGCCTATAGAAGTAGAAGACAAAAAGGTCTATGTAAGTTGTCATTATTAAAATGCCTCGGGGAAACTTTCTTATGGTAATTTAATCTGAAAAGGTTAAAACCTTAAACGGTATTATGTTCAGTCTCTAGGCTGTGCTTCCATACAATGAAAGAGGAACATACAGCTTGTTCTTGCAGGAACACTGACTGCTGCTATGTGACCCCTTAACTCCACAGATTTAAGGGAAAAGCCTAAAGAGAAACATGCCACAAAGTACTTAAGCTTCAGGCAATGCTCAACGGTTCTAAAGGGTTGGAGAACACCAGAACACAGAGTTTCCTATGAAACACAGCACCAGTTAAAAGCCTAAAGGCCCAGTTACACAAAAATACTCAGAAGTTCCTGCAGAGTCAAGATGCTCTCACAAAAGCAAATTTACCTTCTGCAACTCTATTGGAAAGACAGGCTGAGTTGGCAGATTCTTTTTAACCCTCTTGTGCCATGATCTTACAGAAACAGTTTCTCATCTCACCCATAAATGGGTGTGATTTTCAGTTGGTAACTTGCCTCCATCATTTCTGAGTATTAAATAAATCACAGATAAACAAAACAACACGATTTTAACTGCAATGAGATAGTTTTTAACTGAAAACTCCTACTAAAAGGAGAATTCAATCTTCTATCAGATCAAGATCTTCTGGGCTAGGGTCCAACTAGCTTCAGGACTCAAGTCAAGCATAAGTGAAAGATGTAGGAATGGACAAAAATCTGGGCAAGTACAGAAGTAGAATGTTGCCTATTTACACATCTAAAACATTGGTAAGAAAAATTCCCCTTAGAAACCGAACCCTTTTATTTAGGTAAGGGATTTTTTAATGCCACATTCTTAGGTGTGACCTCTGAGGACACACTAACAAAATGAATTATTGAATTTCAGGCTGAGATGAAAGAGAATAAAGCTGTATTTAAAGATGTAAAAGGCTGTCCCAAAAAGGAAAGAAAAAATTTATTCTCCATGTTTCTGGAGAACACCCTAAGTAGTAAAAAACTTGGATTATAGCAAGAAGAAACCAACCCAGAGTAACATATGGATTCTTTTTTCTAGAAGAACTGTGAAGCATAAGAGCAGATGAAGCCAGCATCTTCAGCTTTTTCTGTCTGGTGAAGGAGATGCTGGACTTGATTTTTCTGAGCTCCCTTTCCAACCATCTCAATTGTCAATTGCACATTTGAACTTTACACGTGGTAAATGTATAATGAACACACTGGAGGTTTAGCTTACTTCTTTAAAGAATCTTGTCAATTGATTTATTATGCATTCAGATCCTTCGTTGCATGACACAGGATACAGTTAGTCCTTGCCTTTGTTTCTACCATTTATAGCTCTACAAAATCTTATTAAGAGAGTCTAACAAAATCTATATACTCACACCCTTCTTGCAAGCACTGGAGAGCTACAGCTCCCAAGACTGCACTGAAACTCTGGAAGCAGAGAGAAAGGCTCTGCAGCAGCCCTTTCCAGAAGGAAGTAGATTAGAGAAAAAGAAGTGGATCACTCCCAGACAGTCTGAGACCTGGGTGAGAAAAACTGAGTCATTTATCATCTATGAAAGATTAATACTGAATTACTAATGTCCTCTAGAGTAAATTGACAGAAATCCCAGCAGCTTTTGGGTTTCCAGTAGCCCAAGCTCAGGTATCTTTAACTGTCTCCAATGTGCTGCCTCTCACCTTTTCACAGCAGTCTTGGAACTGGGGTGCTGCAAACTGCAGTAGAAGCACATACCTTGGTTAATTCACTAGCAAGGAAAACTCCCAAGTTTGAAGGTGCAATATCAAAACCCATTACAGTCAGGATACTCCTAATTCATCTCAAATTTACTCCAAAAGGCACTCAGATTTTTGCAATTAAGAACAGGCTACTCCAAACCAGCAAAAAGCTCACTAGTTAATTGCTCAATAAAGCCTACACAATCCATTATAATTTTAATTATATTACTGACTTCAAAGATGGTACAAAGAGTTCTAAAAATGAGCAGCTTCTTCACACTTCATCTGTCATTGTTTACAACTCAATGTCTGAATCTTTTCCTTCATCTAAGCAGGAAAAATGCATTTCAGTACCGCAGATTGAAAGTCCCTGGACAAAAGTCACAGAAGGCTTGCTGAACAAACCACTGTTTTTCTACATTGTCAGACAAAGAATCCAGAACTTGGAATAAAACTTGTTACTCCCATATCATTTAGATAGGAGTAAAAACTATCACCTACCATTTGCAACTTTCTGATGACACAGGACTCTTGAGGGAAGAGGGAAGGAAAAGATAAATAACTTAGTAGCATGGAAAGGCAGTGCAGGTGAAGGGCTGGGGGAAGGAAATGCTTGTTAGCTCTGGCTGACACTCAGAGGTTTTTCCTCAGAATTCTGCCCTTTATGAGGTTTCCATTACATTGCCAAAGACAAAACACCAGAGGCTCAACCCTTAGGAGATCTCCAAGCAGGCAGAAGGAACTTTACATAGATAACAGCAATTGGCACAGGCCCTGCTGCACTTTAACACTGTCCAAGGGAGTGACTCACACAACTCATGCAAGGCTTTCAAATTTAATCAACATAAACCCCTGCTTCAAACTTGCAGTCAGCAGAGAACCTTACATGAACTCTCACACCTCTTACACTCAAGTCTACAGGTATTTGCATATTATAGAGAACTATAAAACTGCTTGGCCTTTCACATCACTTAACACTATTGGGGTCATGTTAAATCACAAGGCAAATCTGTTGTGTACCAAAGAGATGAGGAATTAGAAACAGAAGAAAAGCTCTGATAGTCTGGGAATCTGCAAAAGGAATCATGGCACTGAATTTAGCACCAGCATGCATAGAATCTAGTGTCCTTTCTCAAAAAAAAAAAACAAAAAAACATATAAATACACACACATATATACACACACACTTAAGCTCTGGGGTAGAGCTTCCCTATATTCACTTTTTGTAAAGAGGGTGTAACATCAGCTTGAGAAAACATCTATGAAGCTCTTTAAGAGTAATAAGATTTGTTCAGCAGCTCTTTCTGGTTTGGTTTTGTGGCTTTATTTCTTTTAAATTTCTGGGGTTTTTGGGTCTCTACTGATCAGGGACATCTACTTGCATGGGAACGCAACTTTAGCAATGAAGTAAGTGGGAATCTGAATTCACAGCTTCATTATTTTTCCTGATAAAAATCACTTCGACCCCCTTACATTAAAATAGTTGTATGAGAAATACTTTAGTAATAAAATGTTAGGATATCTCACAAGCAAAAAACCTCTTGGACACCATTGATCGAAATTCAGTATGTGAGAAATAAAGATGTGAAAAGTCTCACAGGATTTGAAATTTCCTGAAAAGACACCTAGAAGATGTAAAGAAATTTCACCTGTGAGTGAGAACGAGGCAGCTCCACCTGCACCAGCCTGCTGGGAGATGTGGAAATTTACCATTTTTTGGTGATTTATTAATTGCAGCAAAACACCCAAGCAAAATCCAAAGTTTGGTTAAAGTTTCTACCAGACCAACACACACTGAAGGTGAGTTTGGTAGGAGTTTAAAAACATGGTGTTATTTAAGACCTTCCACCTCTAAATTCTCTGTCCCAGGAGCTTTGGTCTGGTCAAACTCAAGAGCAATGGCTGCAAAAAAGAATCAGCTCTGCAGGGTAAACCATGCCCACACTTCTAGTGACAGACACTCTCTGGGCTGTGAATGAAGCAAACTCTGCCTCCCACCAACAATCCCAACTGCAGCACAACACATGGGAATGATGTGCCTTTCCCTACTGTCTGAAGGTGCTTCATGTCATCTCCTCTGTCTGGAAAACATAAACCAGGAACGTAAGGGAAATGCCTTTCTACAGCCTGGTTTACACAAATCTCAGCATTATCCACAGTTTATATCAGAGTTGCTCTCTGCCCTCATGGCCTTGGATAAGTGGTATCTGCCTGTATTCCTACCAAATCACTGGAAGCACCAACTTGCTGCAGCAAAACCAAAACAACCCTAGAGATAGCATTTCAAAATTTGGGTTATTCAGAATTTAACTTTTCTGTATTAACAGGGATTAAGAGCTTAATGGACCTTTTGAATTAAATTATTTATCACATTATTTCTTAACTTCTGGTGTCTATAGCATCTTTTCCTTCCCTTCTGCTTTACTTTCACTGAAAATCTGAGTGTGAGGGTTCAGAGCACTCTCCCTCACATTTTAAGCTGCTTTCTGCTCCAGCACTGAGAGCCTGATAAGAAAAGTGCTGTAAGTAGCTGTTCTTTCTCTCAGCTGTCAGTGCAGAAACAAATTCAAAATGCTAAACACATTTGTATAATTCAGCCCTTCTGGTTCTTCCAAATTTCAAGATATGCCTCTGAAAGAATTTTTAGGGCATTTAAAGCTTATAAATGCATAAGAAGTTTTTAAGAGAAGACATTTAAACAGCATGAGAAATGTCTTTACTCTCAGGGTCACTGATTGCACATGTATCACTACGATCATCAGGACTGCTAAAAATCTATTTAAGAAACATCCTTCAGGAAAACATGCCACCATTTTAGCTAATGAACTATAAACAAATTGTTTATAAACTAGCATGTTGCCAGACATAAAGAAGCTTTTCTTTCTCAGTATTTCCAGGACAATCAGCACAAAAATAGAGTGGCATCATCTTGTTTAGCCCTTATGAAGAGAAGTCTTTCCATTTTAGGCCATGAATACATGGCTGGGTCTGGAGCAGCTGTGAAAAGCAGAGCAAAAATTTGACAGCGCCTTTAAAGAAAAATCTCTCCCCTCTTCTACTGAATAAACTAAAATAAGGCAAGAATCAATGAAGCACTTTGTGTTTCTTCAGTGCCTTTACACAATGAGAGATGCAATCATCTGACAGGAAAGTCTTCCTAGAACTCATTTCACATCACAACAGCCTTCACTTAACACAAACTCTGAACACACCGGAGCAGAGGATCAAAGGGCTCAGCAGCAAGAACATCCTAAATGGTAGTTTTGTTAAAACATTCCCTGCACGCTTTATACACCAGCAAAGGTTCCATCAAACAAATGACTGAGGTGTCTGATGGTGGCAAGGGGGTGGCCAAGTGCCTCTTGTTTGTGGACAGAGATTGTATCACCCAGCAGAACAAGCTCGTGGTGCTGCTGTCAACAGCCACCTCCTGGTCCCCTGCCACAGTGCTGAAAACCTATATTCCCAGCACAGCCCCTTGTCTCCAACACCTCATCTCCCTTAAATCTGAAACAGGAGAACCAAGACCAGCCACCACAGCTGCTTTTGAGAGCAGGAGATCAGGATAAGTGGGAGCAAGGGAATACATGAAGGGCGAAAAGGAAAACCTCCTTGACTGAAGCTGCTGTACTACCCCATAAGTATTTCTAGTGTAATAACAGGAGTTCACAACCAGTGCTGCAAAATTTGAGAAGAAAAAGACCATTGCTGGATCTTGTGCTTATTTTATTTTCCCAGTACAAAACCAAGAACCATGTATATTGACCTACTCAAATCAGCCCATCATTTACAAACCCTATGTTTATAAAAATCAGTCTAAACAAATATCTCTTATATTTTATATTTCTAGGTTGCATTTTGGTCTAAAGACATTTACCTAGCTCCTGTTCTGTGCAGTAAGGCAATCACTTTCACAAGAGGAAGGATTCCAGCTCTTACTGAGAACTTGGCTGTACTAAATTAGTCAGATTTCCCTGTAATAGACTTTTAAACATAAACAGGCTCTTACACCAGATTAATCCACTTTCATGATTTTAAAAGACTGCCTGAAGCTAGATGGCCAGTCTGCTATTCCATTTATAGACACTTAATTGCACCCAGTTTTTATTCATTAGAATTTAAGAGGGCTTAATACCTCTGAAATTAGGACCCTAATAGCTGTTAGAAGTTGCATACACACTTAGCAGCAAACAAAAATCCAGAACTAGTCTTGGTTTAGACTATTTGTTTTAAAGACACTACACTGAGAACAATGTAGACATGCATCCTGTTTATTCAGCAGGCAAGGACATAACAGCCATCAGAACTAGAAGGATCTTTTACACCACCATGACAATGAGAGCAAGCAGCACAGTTCAACCTCAGTACTTGTCTCCACAATCCTAGTAGGCAGGAAAGAAAAAATAGAGGAGAGGAATTTTATACTGGAAACAGGCAATAAGCCCTCAAGTACCACAAAAAGTTATACCACTACACAGTACCAAAAAAAAATTCCGTTTAACCAATATTCCAGAGAAGTTTAATGCTGGCAACACATTCAACTGAAGCTCTGTTGATGAAGACAAGCTTACCCTTCATGAATTTTCCTTCATTGTGACCCAAAGGAATAAAGACCAATAGACACAGGCTGTGCTCAAGACTACATTGTTCTAAGTATATCTATGGATATACATGTAATTTATCCTTTCATATACCCTTATCCTCACAGAAACAG